>NC_092731.1:46191711-46512545 GCF_047496885.1 Scyliorhinus torazame
GGTGTGTGTGTGAAGCTCAGTATGAATATCGATATCTAACAGAATCTGTGATATATGTGGGTGTGTGTGTGAAGCTCAGTATAAACATCGATATCTAACAGAATCTGTGATATATCTGGGTGTGTTTGTGAAGCTCAGTATAAATATTGATATCTAACCGAATCTGTGATATATCTGGGTGTGTGTGAAGCTCAGTATAAATATCGATATCCAACAGAATCTGTGATATATCTGGGTGTGTTTGTAAAGCTCAGTATAAATATCGATATGTAACAGAATCTGTTATATATCTGGGTGTGTGTGTAAAGCTCAGTACAAATATCGATATGTAACAGAATGTGTGAGATATCTGGATGTGTTTATCAAGCTCAGTATAAATATCCATATCTAACAGAATCTGTGCAATATCTGTGTGTGTGTGTAAAGCTCAGTATGAATATCGATATCTAACAGAATCTGTGATATATCTGGGTGTGTGTGTGAAGCTCAGTATAAATATCGATATCTAACAGAATCTGTGATATATCTGGTTGTGTTTGTAAAGCTCAGTATGAATATCGATATCTAACAGAATCTGTGATATATCTGGGTGTGTTTGTAAAGCTCAGTATCAATATCGATATCTAACAGAATCTGTGATATATCTGGGTGTGTGTGTAAAGCTCAGTGTAAATATCGATATCTAACAGAATCTGTGATATATCTGGGTGTGTGTGTAAAGCTCAGTATAAATATCGATATCTAACAGAATCTGTGATATATCTGGGTGTGTTTGTGAAGCTCAGTATAAATATCGATATCTAACAGAATCTGTGATATATCTGGGTGTGTGAAGCTCAGTATAAACATCGATATCTAACAGAATCTGTGATATATCTGGGTGTGTGTGTGAAGCTCAGTATAAATATTGATATCTAACAGAATCTATGATATATCTGGGTGTGTGTGTAAAGCTCTGTATGAATATCGATATCTAACAGAATCTGTGATATATCTGGGTGTGTGTGTGAAGCTCAGTATAAATATCGATATCTAACAGAATCTGTGATATATCTGGGTGTGTGTGTAAAGCTCAGTATAAATATCGATATGTAACAGAATCTGTGATATATCTGGGTGTGTTTGTAAAGCTCAGTATAAATATCGATATGTAACAGAATCTGTGATATATCTGGGTGTGTGTGTAAAGCTCAGTATTAATATCGATATCTAACAGAATCTGTGATACATCTGGATGTGTGTGTAAAGCTCAAGATAAAAATCGATATCTAACAGAATCTGTGATATATCTGGGTGTGTTTGTAAAGCTCAGTATAAATATCAATATCTAACAGAATCTGTGATATTTCTGGGTGTGTGTGTAAAGCTCAGTATAAATATCGATATGTAACAGAATCTGTGATATATCTGGGTGTGTTTGTAAAGCACAGTATGAATATCGATATCTAACAGAATCTGTGATTATCTGGGTGTGTTTGTAAAGCTCAGTATAAATATCGATATCTAACAGAATCTGTAATATATCTGGGTGTGTGTGTAAAGCTCAGTATAAATATCGATATCTAACAGAATCTGTGATATATCTGGGTGTGTGTGTAAAGCTCAGTATGAATATCGATATCGAACAGAATCTGTGATATATCTGGGTGTGTGTGTGAAGCTCAGTATGAATATCGATATCTAACAGAATCTGTGATATATGTGGGTGTGTGTGTGAAGCTCAGTATAAACATCGATATCTAACAGAATCTGTGATATATCTGGGTGTGTTTGTGAAGCTCAGTATAAATATTGATATCTAACCGAATCTGTGATATATCTGGGTGTGTGTGAAGCTCAGTATAAATATCGATATCTAACAGAATCTGTGATATATCTGGGTGTGTTTGTAAAGCTCAGTATAAATATCGATATGTAACAGAATCTGTTATATATCTGGGTGTGTGTGTAAAGCTCAGTACAAATATCGATATGTAACAGAATGTGTGAGATATCTGGATGTGTTTATAAAGCTCAGTATGAATATCGATATCTAACAGAATCTGTGATATATCTGGGTGTGTGTGTGAAGCTCAGTATACATATCGATATCTAACAGAATCTGTGATATATCTGGGTGTGTGTGTAAAGCTCAGTATAAATATCGCTATCTAACAGAATCTGTGATACATCTGGGTGTGTTTGTAAAGCTCAGTATGAATATCGATATCTAACAGAATCTGTGATATATCTGGGTGTGTTTGTAAAGCTCAGTATCAATTTCGATATCTAGCAGAATCTGTGATATATCTGGGTGTGTGTGTAAAGCTCAGTATAAATATCGATATCTAACAGAATCTGTGATATATCTGGGTGTGTGTGTAAAGCTCAGTATAAATATCGATATCTAACAGAATCTGTGATATATCTGGGTGTGTGTGAAGCTCAGTATAAATATCGATATGTAACAGAATCTGTGATATATCTGGGTGTGTTTGTAAAGCTCAGTATGAATATCGATATCTAACAGAATCTGTGATATATCTGGGTGTGTGTGTAAAGCTCAGTATAAATATCGATATCTAACAGAATCTGTGATATATCTGTGTGTGTGTGTAAAGCTCAGTATACATATCGATATCTAACAGAATCTGTGATATATCTGGGTGTGTGTGTAAAGCTCAGTATAAAAATCGATATCTAACAGAATCTGTGATATATCTGGGTGTGTTTGTAAAGCTCAGTATAAATATCAATATCTAACAGAATCTGTGATATATCTGGGTGTGTGTGTAAAGCTCAGAATAAATATCGATATGTAACAGAATCTGTGATATATCTGGGTGTGTTTATAAAGCACAGTATGAATATCGATATCTAACAGAATCTGTGATTATCTGGGTGTGTTTGTAAATCTCAGTATAAATATCGATATCTAACAGAATCTGTGATATATCTGGGTGTGTGTGTAAAGCTCAGTATAAATATCGATATCTAACAGAATCTGTGATATATCTGGGTGTGTGTGTAAAGCTCAGTATAAATATCGATATCTAACAGAATCTGTGATATATCTGGGTGTGTGTGTAAGGCTCAGTATCGATATCTAACAGAATCTGTGATATATCTGGGTGTGTTTGTGAAGCTCAGTATAAAAAGTGATATCTAATTGAATCTGTGATATATCTGGGTGTGTTTGTAAAGCTCAGTGTAAATATCGATAAGTAACAGAATCTGTGATATATCTGGGTGTGTGTGTAAAGCTCAGTACAAATATCGATATGTAACAGAATCTGTGATATATCTGGATGTGTGTGTAAAGCTCAGTACAAATATCGATATGTAACAGAATGTGTGAGATATCTGGATGTGTTTATAAAGCTCAGTATAAATATCCATATCTAACAGAATCTGTGCAATATCTGTGTGTGTGTGTAAAGCTCAGTATGAATATCGATATCTAACAGAATCTGTGATATATCTGGGTGTGTGTGTGAAGCTCAGTATAAATATCGATATCTAACAGAATCTGTGATATATCTGGGTGTGTGTGTAAAGCTCAGTATAAATATCGCTATCTAACAGAATCTGTGATACATCTGGGTGTGTTTGTAAAGCTCAGTATGAATATCGATATCTAACAGAATCTGTGATATATCTGGGTGTGTTTGTAAAGCTCAGTATCAATTTCGATATCTAGCAGAATCTGTGATATATCTGGGTGTGTGTGTAAAGCTCAGTATAAATATCGATATCTAACAGAATCTGTGATATATCTGGGTGTGTGTGTAAAGCTCAGTATAAATATCGATATCTAACAGAATCTGTGATATATCTGGGTGTGTGTGAAGCTCAGTATAAATATCGATATGTAACAGAATCTGTGATATATCTGGGTGTGTTTGTAAAGCTCAGTATGAATATCGATATCTAACAGAATCTGTGATATATCTGGGTGTGTGTGTAAAGCTCAGTATAAATATCGATATCTAACAGAATCTGTGATATATCTGTGTGTGTGTGTAAAGCTCAGTATACATATCGATATCTAACAGAATCTGTGATATATCTGGGTGTGTGTGTAAAGCTCAGTATAAAAATCGATATCTAACAGAATCTGTGATATATCTGGGTGTGTTTGTAAAGCTCAGTATAAATATCAATATCTAACAGAATCTGTGATATATCTGGGTGTGTGTGTAAAGCTCAGAATAAATATCGATATGTAACAGAATCTGTGATATATCTGGGTGTGTTTATAAAGCACAGTATGAATATCGATATCTAACAGAATCTGTGATTATCTGGGTGTGTTTGTAAATCTCAGTATAAATATCGATATCTAACAGAATCTGTGATATATCTGGGTGTGTGTGTAAAGCTCAGTATAAATATCGATATCTAACAGAATCTGTGATATATCTGGGTGTGTGTGTAAAGCTCAGTATAAATATCGATATCTAACAGAATCTGTGATATATCTGGGTGTGTGTGTAAGGCTCAGTATCGATATCTAACAGAATCTGTGATATATCTGGGTGTGTTTGTGAAGCTCAGTATAAAAAGTGATATCTAATTGAATCTGTGATATATCTGGGTGTGTTTGTAAAGCTCAGTGTAAATATCGATAAGTAACAGAATCTGTGATATATCTGGGTGTGTGTGTAAAGCTCAGTACAAATATCGATATGTAACAGAATCTGTGATATATCTGGATGTGTGTGTAAAGCTCAGTACAAATATCGATATGTAACAGAATGTGTGAGATATCTGGATGTGTTTATAAAGCTCAGTATAAATATCCATATCTAACAGAATCTGTGCAATATCTGTGTGTGTGTGTAAAGCTCAGTATGAATATCGATATCTAACAGAATCTGTGATATATCTGGGTGTGTGTGTGAAGCTCAGTATAAATATCGATATCTAACAGAATCTGTGATATATCTGGGTGTGTGTGTAAAGCTCAGTATAAATATCGATATCTAACAGAATCTGTGATATATCTGGATGTGTTTGTAAAGCTCAGTATAAATATCGATATCTAACAGAATCTGTGCAATATCTGTGTTTGTGTGTAAAGCTCAGTATGAATATCGATATCTAACAGAATCTGTGATATATCTGGGTGTGTTTGTAAAGCTCAGTATAAATATCGATATCTAACAGAATCTGTGATATATCTGGGTGTGTGTGTAAAGCTCAGTATAAACATCGATATCTAACAGAATCTGTGATATATCTGGGTGTGTTTGTAAAGCTCAGTATCAATTTCGATATCTAGCAGAATCTGTGATATATCTGGGTGTGTGTGTAAAGCTCAGTATAAATATCGATATCTAACAGAATCTGTGATATATCTGGGTGTGTGTGTAAAGCTCAGTATAAATATCGATATCTAACAGAATCTGTGATATATCTGGGTGTGTGTGAAGCTCAGTATAAATATCGATATGTAACAGAATCTGTGATATATCTGGGTGTGTTTGTAAAGCTCAGTATGAATATCGATATCTAACAGAATCTGTGATATATCTGGGTGTGTGTGTAAAGCTCAGTATAAATATCGATATCTAACAGAATCTGTGATATATCTGGGTGTGTGTGTAAAGCTCAGTATACATATCGATATCTAACAGAATCTGTGATATATCTGGGTGTGTGTGTAAAGCTCAGTATAAAAATCGATATCTAACAGAATCTGTGATATATCTGGGTGTGTTTGTAAAGCTCAGTATAAATATCAATATCTAACAGAATCTGTGATATATCTGGGTGTGTGTGTAAAGCTCAGAATAAATATCGATATGTAACAGAATCTGTGATATATCTGGGTGTGTTTATAAAGCACAGTATGAATATCGATATCTAACAGAATCTGTGATTATCTGGGTGTGTTTGTAAAGCTCAGTATAAATATCGATATCTAACAGAATCTGTGATATATCTGGGTGTGTGTGTAAAGCTCAGTATAAATATCGATATCTAACAGAATCTGTGATATATCTGGGTGTGTGTGTAAAGCTCAGTATAAATATCGATATCTAACAGAATCTGTGATATATCTGTGTGTGTGTGTAAAGCTCAGTATCGATATCTAACAGAATCTGTGATATATCTGGGTGTGTTTGTGAAGCTCAGTATAAATAGTGATATCTAATTGAATCTGTGATATATCTGGGTGTGTTTGTAAAGCTCAGTGTAAATATCGATAAGTAACAGAATCTGTGATATATCTGGGTGTGTGTGTAAAGCTCAGTACAAATATCGATATGTAACAGAATCTGTGATATATCTGGATGTGTTTGTAAAGCTCAGTATAAATATCGATATCTAACAGAATTTGTGCAATATCTGTGTTTGTGTGTAAAGCTCAGTATAAATATCGATATCTAACAGAATCTGTGATATATCTGGGTGTGTCTGTAAAGCACAGCATGAATATCGATATCTAACAGAATCTGTGATATATCTGGGTGTGTTTGTAAAGCTCAGTATAAATATCGATATCTAACAGAATCTGTGATATATCTGGGTGTGTGTGTAAAGCTCAGTATAAACATCGATATCTAACAGAATCTGTGATATATCTGGGTGTGTGTGTAAAGCTCAGTATGAATATCGAGATATAACAGAATCTGTGATATATCTGGGTGTGTGTGTGAAGCTCAGTATGAATATCGATATCTAACAGAATCTGTGATATATGTGGGTGTGTGTGTGAAGCTCAGTATAAACATCGATATCTAACAGAATCTGTGATATATCTGGGTGTGTTTGTGAAGCTCAGTATAAATATTGATATCTAACCGAATCTGTGATATATCTGGGTGTGTGTGAAGCTCAGTATAAATATCGATATCTAACAGAATCTGTGATATATCTGGGTGTGTTTGTAAAGCTCAGTATAAATATCGATATGTAACAGAATCTGTTATATATCTGGGTGTGTGTGTAAAGCTCAGTACAAATATCGATATGTAACAGAATCTGTGATATATCTGGGTGTGTTTGTAAAGCTCAGTATAAATATCGATATGTAACAGAATGTGTGAGATATCTGGATGTGTTTATAAAGCTCAGTATAAATATCCATATCTAACAGAATCTGTGCAATATCTGTGTGTGTGTGTAAAGCTCAGTATAAATATCGATATCTAACAGAATCTGTGATATATCTGGGTGTGTGTGTAAAGCTCAGTATGAATATCGATATATAACAGAATCTGTGATATATCTGGGTGTGTGTGTAAAGCTCAGTATAAATATCGATATCTAACAGAATCTGTGATATATCTGGATGTGTTTGTAAAGCTCAGTATAAATATCGATATCTAACAGAATCTGTGCAATATCTGTGTTTGTGTGTAAAGCTCAGTATAAATATCGATATCTAACAGAATCTGTGATATATCTGGGTGTGTCTGTAAAGCACAGTATGAATATCGATATCTAACAGAATCTGTGATATATCTGGGTGTGTTTGTAAAGCTCAGTATGAATATCGATATCTAACAGAATCTGTGATATATCTGTGTGTGTGTGTAAAGCTCAGTATAAATATCGATATCTAACAGAATCTGCGATATATCTGGGTGTGTGTGTAAAGCTCAGTATGAATATCGATATCTAACAGAATCTGTGACATATCTGGGTGTGTTTGTAAAGCTCAGTATAAATATCGATATCTAACAGAATCTGTGATATATCTGGGTGTGTGTGAAGCTCAGTATAAATATCGATATGTAACTGAATCTGTGTTTTATCTGGGTGTGTTTGTAAAGCTCAGTATGAATATCGATATATAACAGAATCTGTGATATATCTGGGTGTGTGTGTAAAGCTCAGTATAAATATCGATATCTAACAGAATCTGTGATATATCTGGGTGTGTGTGTAAAGCTCAGTATACATATCGATATCTAACAGAATCTGTGATATATCTGGGTGTGTGTGTAAAGCTCAGTCTAAAAATCGATATCTAACAGAATCTGTGATATATCTAGGTGTGTTTGTAAAGCTCAGTATAAATATCAATATCTAACAGAATCTGTGATATATCTGGGTGTGTGTGTAAAGCTCAGTATAAATATCGATATGTAACAGAATCTGTGATATATCTGGGTGTGTTTATAAAGCACAGTATGAATATCGATATCTAACAGAATCTGTGATTATCTGGGTGTGTTTGTAAAGCTCAGTATAAATATCGATATCTAACAGAATCTGTGATATATCTGTGTGTATGTGTAAAGCTCAGTATAAATATCGATATCTAACAGAATCTGTGATATATCTGGGTGTGTGTGTAAAGCTCAGTATAAATATCGATATCTAACAGAATCTGTGATATATCTGGGTGTGTGTGTAAAGCTCAGTATCGATATCTAACAGAATCTGTGATATATCTGGGTGTGTTTGTGAAGCTCAGTATAAATAGTGATATCTAATTGAATCTGTGATATATCTGGGTGTGTTTGTAAAGCTCAGTGTAAATATCGATAAGTAACAGAATCTGTGATATATCTGGGTGTGTGTGTAAAGCTCAGTGCAAATATCGATATGTAACAGAATCTGTGAGATATCTGGATGTGTTTGTAAAGCTCAGTATAAATATCGATATCTAACAGAATCTGTGCAATATCTGTGTTTGTGTGTAAAGCTCAGTATAAATATCGATATCTAACAGAATCTGTGATATATCTGGGTGTGTGTGTAAAGCTCAGTGCAAATATCGATATGTAACAGAATCTGTGATATATCTGGGTGTGTTTGTAAAGCTCAGTATAAATATCAATATGTAACAGAATCTGTGATATATCTGGGTGAGTATGTAAAGCTCAGTATAAATATCGATATCTAACAGAATCTGTGATATATCTGGGTGTGTTTGTAAAGCTCAGTATGAATATCGATATCTAACAGAATCTGTGATATATCTGGGTGTGTTTGTAAAGCTCAGTATAAATATCGATATCTAACAGAATCTGTAATATATCTGGGTGTGTGTGTAAAGCTCAGTATAAATATCGATATCTAACAGAATCTGTGATATATCTGGGTGTGTGTGAAGCTCAGTATAAATATCGATATGTAACAGAATCTGTGATATATCTGTGTGTGTTGGTAAAGCACAGTATGAATATCGATATCTAACAGACTCTGTGATATATCTGGGTGTGTGTGTAAAGCTCAGTATAAATATCGATATCTAACAGAATCTGTGATATATCTGGGTGTGTTTGTAAAGCACAGTATGAATATCGATATGTAACAGAATCTGTGATATATCTGGGTGTGTTTGTAAAGCTCAGTGTAAATATCGATATCGAACAGAATCTGTGATATATCTGGGTGTGTGTGTTAAGCTCCGTATAAACATCGATATCTAACAGAATCTGTGATATATCTGGGTGTGTGTGTAAAGCTCAGTATGGATATCGATATCTAACAGAATCTGTGATATATCTGGGTGTGTGTGTGAAGCTCAGTATGAATATCGATATCTAACAGAATCTGTGATATATCTGGGTGTGTGTGTAAAGCTCAGTTTAAATATCGATATCTAACAGAATCTGTGATATATCTGGGTGTGTGTGAAGCTCAGTATAAACATCGATATCTAACAGAATCTGTGATATATCTGGGTGTGTGTGTGAAGCTCAGTATGAATATCGATATCTAACAGAATTGGTGATATATCTGGGTGTGTGTGTGAAGCTCAGTACAAATATCGATATGTAACAGAATCTGTGAGATATCTGGATGTGTTTGTAAAGCTCAGTATAAATATCGATATCGAACAGAATCTGTGCAATATCTGTGTGTGTGTGTAAAGCTCAGTATGAATATCGATATCTAACAGAATCTGTGATATATCTGGGTGTGTGTGTAAAGCTCAGTATAAATATCGATATCTAACAGAATCTGTGATATATCTGGGTGTGTGTGTAAAGCTCAGTATAAATATCGATATCTAACAGAATCTGTGATATATCTGGGTGTGTGTGTAACGCTCAGTATAAAAATCGATATCTAACAGAATCTGTGATATATCTGGGTGTGTTTGTAAAGCTCAGTATAAATATCAATATCTAACAGAATCTGTGATATATCTGGGTGTGTGTGTAAAGCTCAGTATAAATATCGATATGTAACAGAATCTGTGATATATCTGGGTGTGTTTATAAAGCACAGTATGAATATCGATATCTAACAGAATCTGTGATTATCTGGGAGTGTTTGTAAAGCTCAGTATAAATATCGATATCTAACAGAATCTGTGATATATCTGGGTGTGTGTGCAAAGCTCAGTATCGATATCTAACAGAATCTGTGATATATCTGGGTGTGTTTGTGAAGCTCAGTATAAATAGTGATATCTAATTGAATCTGTGATATATCTGGGTGTGTTTGTAAAGCTCAGTGTAAATATCGATAAGTAACAGAATCTGTGATATATCTGTGTGTGTGTGTAAAGCTCAGTACAAATATCGCTATGTAACAGAATCTGTGAGATATCTGGATGTGTTTGTAAAGCTCAGTATAAATATCGATATCTAACAGAATCTGTGCAATATCTGTGTGTGTGTGTAAAGCTCAGTATGAATATCGATATCTAACAGAATCTGTGATATATCTGGGTGTGTGTGTAAAGCTCAGTATAAATATCGATATCTAACAGAATCTGTGATATATCTGGGTGTGTGTGTAAAGCTCAGTATAAATATCGATATCTAACAGAATCTGTGCAATATCTGTGTGTGTGTGAAAAGCTCAGTATGAATATCGATATCTAACAGAATCTGTGATATATCTGGGTGTGTATGTGAAGCTCAGTATAAATATCGATATCTAACAGAATCTGTGATATATCTGGGTGTGTTTGTAAAGCTCAGTATAAATATTGATTTGTAACAGAATCTGTGGTATATCTGGGTGTGTGTGTAAAGCTCAGTATAAATATCGATATCTAACAGAACCTGTGATATATCTGGGTGTGTGTGTAAAACTCAGTATAAATACGGATATGTAATAGAATATGTGATATATTTGGGTGTGTGTGTAAAGCTCAGTATAAATATTGATATCTAACAGGATCTATGATATATCTGGGTGTGTGTGTAAAGCTCAGTATCGATATCTAACAGAATCTGTGAAATATCTGGGTGTGTTTGTGAAGCTCAGTATAAATAGTGATATCTAATTGAATCTGTGATATATCTGGGTGTGTTTGTAAAGCTCAGTGTAAATATCGATAAGTAACAGAATCTGTGATATATCTGTGTGTGTGTGTAAAGCTCAGTACAAATATCGCTATGTAACAGAATCTGTGAGATATCTGGGTGTGTGTGTAAAGCTCAGTATAAATATCGATATCTAACAGAACCTGTGATATATCTGGGTGTGTGTGTAAAGCTCAGTATAAATATCGATATCTAACAGGATCTGTGATATATCTGGGTGTGTCTGTAAAGCACAGTATGAATATCGATATCTAACAGAATCTGTGATATACCTGGGTGTGTGTGTATAGCACAGTATAAATATCGATATCTAACAGAATCTGTGATATATCTGGGTGTGTGTATAAAGCTCAGTATAAATATCGATATCTAACAGAATCTGTGATATATCTGGGTGTGTGTGTAAAGCTCAGTATAAATATCGATATCTAACAGAATCTGTGATATATCTGGGTGTGTGTAAAGCTCAGTATAAATATCGATATCTAACAGAATCTGTGATATATCTGGGTCTGTGTGTAAAACTCAGTATAAATATGGATATGTAATAGAATATGTGATATATTTGGGTGTGTGTAAAGCTCAGTATAAATATCGATATCTAACAGGATCTGTGATATATCTGGGTGTGTTTGTAAAGCTCAGTATAAATATCGATATCTAACAGAATCTGTGATATATCTGGGTGTGTGTGTAAAGCTCAGTATAAATATCGATATGTAACAGAATCTGTGATATATCTGGGTGTGTGTGTATAGCACAGTATAAATATCGATATCTAACAGAATCTGTGATATATCTGGGTGTGTGTATAAAGCTCAGTATAAATATCGATATCTAACAGAATCTGTGATATATCTGGGTGTGTGTGTAAAGCTCAGTATAAATATCGATATCTAACAGAATCTGTGATATATCTGGGTGTGTGTAAAGCTCAGTATAAATATCGATATCTAACAGAATCTGTGATATATCTGGGTGTGTGTGTAAAGCTCAGTATAAATATCGATATCTAACAGAATCTGTGATATATCTGGGTGTGTGTAAAGCTCAGTATAAATATCGATATCTAACAGAATCTGTGATATATCTGGGTGTGTGTGTAAAGCTCAGTATAAATATCGATATCTAACAGAATCTGTGATATATCTGGGTGTGTGTGTAAAACTCAGTATAAATATCGATATGTAACAGAATCTGTGATATATCTGGGTTTGTGTGTGAAGCTCAGTATAAATATTGATATCTAACAGGATCTATGATATATCTGGGTGTGTGTGTAAAGCTCAGTATAAATATCGATATCTAACAGAATCTGTGATATATCTGGGTGTGTGTGTAAAGCTCAGTATAAATGTCGATATCTAACAGAATCTGTGATATATCTGGGTGTGTGTGTAAAGCTCAGTATAAATATCGATATGTAACAGAATCTGTGATATATCTGGGTGTGTGTGTAAAGCTCAGTATAAATATCGATATCTAACAGAATCTGTGATATATCTGGGTGTGTGTGTAAAACTCAGTATAAATATCGATATGTAACAGAATCTGTGATATATCTGGGTGTGTGCGTGAAGCTCAGTATAAATATCGATATCTAACAGAATCTGTGATATATCTGTGTGTGTGTGTAAAACTCAGTATAAATATCGATATGTAATAGAATCTGTGATATATCTGGGTGTGTGTGTAAAGCTCAGTATAAATATCGATATCTAACAGAATCTGTGATATATCTGGGTGTGTGTAAAACTCAGTATAAATATCGATATGTAACAGAATCTGTGGTATATCTGGGTGTGGGTGTAAAGCTCAGTATAAATATCGATATCTAACAGAATCTGTGATATATCTGGGTGTGTGTGTAAAGCTCAGTATAAATATCGATATCTAACAGAATCTGTGATATATCTGGGTGTGTGTGTAAAACTCAGTATAAATATCGATATGTAACAGAATCTGTGATATATCTGGGTGTGTGTGTAAAGCTCAGTATAAATATCGATATCTAACAGAATCTGTGATATATCTGGGAGTGTGTGTAAAACTCAGTATAAATATCGATATTTAACAGAATCTGTGGTATATCTGGGTGTGTGTGTAAAGCTCAGTATAAATATCGATATCTAACAGAATCTGTGATATATCTGGGTGTGTGTGTAAAACTCAGTATAAATATCGATATGTAACAGAATCTGTGGTATATCTGGATGTGTGTGTGAAGCTCAGTATAAATATTGATATCTAACAGAATCTGTGATATATCTGGGTGTGTGTGTAAAGCTCAGTATGAATATCGATATCTAACAGAATCTGTGATATATCTGGGTGTGTTTGTAAAGCTCAGTATAAATATCGATATCTAACAGAATCTGTGATATATCTGGGTGTGTTTGTAAAGCTCAGTATGAATATCGAAATCTAACAGAATCTGTGATATATCTGGGTGTGTGTGTAAAGCTCAGTATAAATAACGATATCTAACAGAATCTGTGATATATCTGGTGTGTGTGTAAAGCTCAGGATAAATATCGATATCTAACAGAATCTGTGATATATCTGGGTGTGTGTGTGAAGCTCAGTATAAATATTGATATCTAACAGAATCTGTGATAATACTGGGTGTGTGTGTAAAGCTCAGTATAAATATCGATATCTAACAGAATCTGTGATATATCTGGGTGTGTGTGTAAAGCTCAGTATAAAAATCGATATCTAACAGAATCTGTGCAATATCTGGGTGTGTTTGTAAAGCTCAGTATAAATGTCGATATCTAACAGAATCTGTGATATATCTGGGTGTGTGTGTAAAGCACAGTATAAATATCGATATGTAACAGAATCTGTGATATATCTGGGTGTGTTTGTAAAGCACAGTATAAATATCGATATGTAACAGAATCTGTGATATATCTGGGTGTGTTTGTAAAGCTCAGTATAAATATCTATATCTAACAGAATCTGTGATATATCTGGGTGTGTGTGTAAAGCTCAGTATAAATATCGATATGTAACAGAATCTGTGATATATCTGGGTGTGTTTGTAAAGCACAGTATAAATATCGATATGTAACAGAATCTGTGATATATCTGGGTGTGTTTGTAAAGCTCAGTATAAATATCGATATCTAACAGAATCTGTGATATATCTGGGTATGTGTGTGAAGCTCAGTATAAATATCGATATCTAACAGAAGCTGTGATATATCTGGGTGTGTGTGAAGCTCAGTATAAACATCGATATCTAACAGAATCTGTGGTATATCTGGGTGTGTGTGTGAAGCTCAGTATAAATATTGATATCTAACCGAATCTGTGATATATCTGGGTGTGTTTGTGAAGCTCAGTATAAATATCGATATCTAACAGAATCTGTGATATATCTGGGGGTGTTTGTAAAGCTCAGTATAAATATCGATATGTAACACAATTTGTGATATATCTGGGTGTGTGTGTAAAGCTCAGTACAAATATCGATATGTAACAGAATCTGTGAGATATCTGGATGTATTTGTAAAGCTCAGTATAAATATCGATATCTAACAGAATCTGTGCAATATCTGTGTGTGTGTGTAAAGCTCAGTATGAATATCGATATCTAACAGAATCTGTGATATATCTGGGTGTGTGTGTAAAGCTCAGTATAAATATCGATATCTAACAGAATCTGTGATATATCTGGGTGTGTGTGTGAAGCTCAGTATAAATATTGATATCTAACAGAATCTATGATATATCTGGGTGTGTGTGTAAAGCTCAGTACAAATATCGATATGTAACACAATCTGTGATATATCTGGGTGTGTGTGTAAAGCTCAGTACAAATATCGATATGTAACAGAATCTGTGAGATATCTGGATGTATTTGTAAAGCTCAGTATAAATATCGATATCTAACAGAATCTGTGCAATATATGTGTGTGTGTGTAAAGCTCAGTATGAATATCGATATCTAACAGAATCTGTGATATATCTGGGTGTGTGTGTGAAGCTCAGTATAAATATTGATATCTAACAGAATCTGTGATATATCTGGGTATGTGTGAAGCTCAGTATAAACATCGATATCTAACAGAATCTGTGCAATATCTGTGTGTGTGTGAAAGGGTCAGTATAAATATCGATATGTAACAGAAACTGTGATATATCTGGGTGTGTTTGTAAAGCTCAGTATGAATATCGATATCTAACAGAATCTGTGATATATCTGGGTGTGTGTGTAAAGCTCAGTATAAATATCGATATCTAACAGAATCTGTGATATATCTGGGTGTGTGTGTAAAGCTCAGTATAAATATCGATATCTAACAGAATCTGTGATATATCTGGGTGTGTGTGTAACGCTCAGTATAAACATCGATATCTAACAGAATCTGTGATATATCTGGGTGTGTTTGTAAAGCTCAGTATAAATATCAATATCTAACAGAATCTGTGATATATCTGGGTGTGTGTGTAAAGCTCAGTATAAATATCGATATGGAACAGAATCTGTGATATATCTGGGTGTGTTTATAAAGCACAGTATGAATATCGATATCTAACAGAATCTGTGATTATCTGGGTGTGTTTGTAAAGCTCAGTATAAATATCGATATCTAACAGAATCTGTGATATATCTGGGTGTGTGTGTAAAGCTCAGTATCGATATCTAACAGAATCTGTGATATATCTGGGTGTGTTTGTGAAGCTCAGTATAAATAGTGATATCTAATTGAATCTGTGATATATCTGGGTGTGTTTGTAAAGCTCAGTGTAAATATCGATAAGTAACAGAATCTGTGATATATCTGTGTGTGTGTGTAAAGCTCAGTATAAATATCGATATCTAACAGAAACTGTGATATATCTGGGTGTGTGTGTAAAGCTCAGTATAAATATCGATATCTAACAGAATCTGTGATATATCTGGGTGTGTTTGTAAAGCACAGTATGAATATCGATATCTAACAGAATCTGTGATATATCTGGGTGTGTGTGTAAAGCTCAGTATAAATATCGATATCTAACAGAAACTGTGATATATCTGGGTGTGTGTGTAAAGCTCAGTATAAATATCGATATCTAACAGAATCTGTGATATATCTGGGTGTGTTTGTAAAGCACAGTATGAATATCGATATCTAACAGAATCTGTGATATATCTGGGTGTGTGTGTAAATCTCAGTATAAATATCGATATCTAACAGAATCTGTGCAATATCTGTGTGTGTGTGTAAAGCTCAGTATCGATATCTAACAGAATCTGTGATATATCTGGGTGTGTGTGTAAAGCTCAGTATAAATATCGATATCTAACAGAACCTGTGATATATCTGGGTGTGTGTGTAAAACTCAGTATAAATATGGATATGTAATAGAATATGTGATATATTTGGGTGTGTGTGTAAAGCTCAGTATAAACATTGATATCTAACAGGATCTATGATATATCTGGGTGTGTGTATAAAGCTCAGTATAAATATCGATATCTATCAGAATCTGTGATATATCTGGATGTGTTTGTAAAGCTCAGTATGAATATCGATATCTAACAGAATCTGTGATATATCTGGGTGTGTTTGTAAAGCTCAGTATAAATATCAATATCTAACAGAATCTGTGATATATCTGTATGTGTTTGTAAAGCTCAGTATGAATATTGATATCTAACAGAATCTGTGATATATCTGGGTGTGTTTGTAAAGCTCAGTATGAATATCGATATCTAACAGAATCTGTGATATATCTGGGTGTGTTTGTAAAGCTCAGTATAAATATCAATATCTAACAGAATCTGTGATAAATCTGGGTGTGTGTGTAAAGCTCAGTATAAATATCGATATGTAACAGAATCTGTGATATATCTGGGTGTGTTTATAAAGCACAGTATGAATATCGATATCTAACAGAATCTGTGATTATCTGGGTGTGTTTGTAAAGCTCAGTATAAATATCGATATCTAACAGAATCTGTGATATATCTGGGTGTGTGTGTAAAGCTCAGTATCGATATCTAACAGAATCTGTGATATATCTGGGTGTGTTTGTGAAGCTCAGTATAAATATCGATATCTAACAGAATCTGTGATATATCTGTGTGTGTGTGTAAAGCTCAGTACAAATATCGCTATGTAACAGAATCTGTGAGATATCTGGGTGTGTGTGTAAAGCTCAGTATAAATATCGATATCTAACAGAATCTGTGATATATCTGGGTGTGTGTGTGTAAAGCTCAGTATAAATATTGATATCTAACAGGATCTATGATATATCTGGGTGTGTGTATAAAGCTCAGTATAAATATCGATATCTTACAGAATCTGTGATATATCTGGGTGTGTGTGTAAAGCTCAGTATAAATATCGATATCTAACAGAATCTGTGATATATCTGGGTGTGTTTGTAAAGCTCAGTATAAATATCGATATCTAACAGAATCTGTGATATATCTGGGTGTGTGTGTAAAGCTCAGTATAAATATCGATATCTAACAGAATCTGTGATATATCTGGGTGTGTGTGTAAAACTCAGTATAAATATCGATATGTAACAGAATCTGTGATATATCTGGGTGTGTGTGTGAAGCTCAGTATAAATATTGATATCTAACAGGATCTATGATATATCTGGGTGTGTGTGTAAAGCTCAGTATAAATATCGATATCTAACAGAATCTGTGATATATCTGGGTGTGTGTGTAAAGCTCAGTATAAATATCGATATCTAACAGAATCTGTGATATATCTGGGTGTGTGTGTAAAGCTCAGTATAAATATCGATATGTAACAGAATCTGTGATATATCTGGGTGTGTGTGTAAAGCTCAGTATAAATATCGATATCTAACAGAATCTGTGATATATCTGGGTGTGTGTGTAAAACTCAGTATAAATATCGATATGTAACAGAATGTGTGATATATCTGGGTGTGTGTGTGAAGCTCAGTATAAATATCGATATCTAACAGAATCTGTGATATATCTGTGTGTGTGTGTAAAACTCAGTATAAATATCGATATGTAACAGAATCTGTGATATATCTGGGTGTGTGTGTAAAGCTCAGTATAAATATCGATATCTAACAGAATCTGCGATATATCTGGGTGTGTGTAAAACTCAGTATAAATATCGATATGTAACAGAATCTGTGGTATATCTGGGTGTGGGTGTAAAGCTCAGTATAAATATCGATATCTAACAGAATCTGTGATATATCTGGGTGTGTGTGTAAAGCTCAGTATAAATATCGATATCTAACAGAATCTGTGATATATCTGGGTGTGTGTGTAAAACTCAGTATAAATATCGATATGTAACAGAATCTGTGATATATCTGGGTGTGTGTGTAAAGCTCAGTATAAATATCGATATCTAACAGAATCTGTGATATATCTGGGTGTGTGTGTAAAACTCAGTATAAATATCGATATGTAACAGAATCTGTGGTATATCTGGGTGTGTGTGTAAAGCTCAGTATAAATATCGATATCTAACAGAATCTGTGATATATCTGGGTGTGTGTGTAAAACTCAGTATAAATATCGATATGTAACAGAATCTGTGGTATATCTGGATGTGTGTGTGAAGCTCAGTATAAATATTGATATCTAACAGAATCTGTGATATATCTGGGTGTGTGTGTAAAGCTCAGTATGAATATCGATATCTAACAGGATCTGTGATATATCTGGGTGTGTTTGTAAAGCTCAGTATAAATATCGATATCTAACAGAATCTGTGATATATCTGGGTGTGTTTGTAAAGCTCAGTATGAATATCGAAATCTAACAGAATCTGTGATATATCTGGGTGTGTGTGTAAAGCTCAGTATAAATAACGATATCTAACAGAATCTGTGATATATCTGGTGTGTGTGTAAAGCTCAGGATAAATATCGATATCTAACAGAATCTGTGATATATCTGGGTGTGTGTGTGAAGCTCAGTATAAATATTGATATCTAACAGAATCTGTGATATATCTGGGTGTGTGTGTAAAGCTCAGTATAAATATCGATATCTAACAGAATCTGTGATATATCTGTGTGTGTGTGTAAAGCTCAGTATAAAAATCGATATCTAACAGAATCTGTGAAATATCTGGGTGTGTTTGTAAAGCTCAGTATAAATGTCGATATCTAACAGAATCTGTGATATATCTGGGTGTGTGTGTAAAGCACAGTATAAATATCGATATGTAACAGAATCTGTGATATATCTGGGTGTGTTTGTAAAGCACAGTATAAATATCGATATCTAACAGAATCTGTGATATATCTGGGTGTGTGTGTAAAGCTCAGTATAAATATCGATATGTAACAGAATCTGTGATATATCTGGGTGTGTGTGTGAAGCTCAGTATAAATATTGATATCTAACCGAATCTGTGATATATCTGGGTGTGTTTGTGAAGCTCAGTATAAATATCGATATCTAACAGAATCTGTGATATATCTGGGTGTGTGTGTAAAGCTCAGTATAAACATCGATATCTAACAGAATCTGTGGTATATCTGGGTGTGTGTGTGAAGCTCGGTATAAATATTGATATCTAACCGAATCTGTGATATATCTGGGTGTGTTTGTGAAGCTCAGTATAAATATCGATATCTAACAGAATCTGTGATATATCTGGGGGTGTTTGTAAAGCTCAGTATAAATATCGATATGTAACACAATCTGTGATATATCTGGGTGTGTGTGTAAAGCTCAGTACAAATATCGATATGTAACAGAATCTGTGAGATATCTGGATGTATTTGTAAAGCTCAGTATAAATATCGATATCTAACAGAATCTGTGCAATATCTGTGTGTGTGTGTAAAGCTCAGTATGAATATCGATATCTAACAGAATCTGTGATATATCTGGGTGTGTGTGTAAAGCTCAGTATAAATATCGATATCTAACAGAATCTGTGATATATCTGGGTGTGTGTGTGAAGCTCAGTATAAATATTGATATCTAACAGAATCTATGATATATCTGTGTGTGTGTGTAAAGCTCTGTATGAATATCGATATCTAACAGAATCTGTGATATATCTGGGTGTGTTTGTAAAGCTCAGTATAAATATCGATATCTAACAGAATCTGTGATATATCTGGGTGTGTGTGAAGCTCAGTATAAACATCGATATCTAACAGAATCTGTGATATATCTGGGTGTGTGTGTGAAGCTCAGTATAAATATTGATATCTAACAGAATCTGTGATATATCTGGGTGTGTTTGTGAAGCTCAGTATAAATATCGATATCTAACAGAATCTGTGATATATCTGGGGGCGTTTGTAAAGCTCAGTATAAATATCGATATGTAACACAATCTGTGATATATCTGGGTGTGTGTGTAAAGCTCAGTACAAATATCGATATGTAACAGAATCTGTGAGATATCTGGATGTGTTTGTAAAGCTCAGTATAAATATCGATATCTAACAGAATCTGTGCAATATCTGTGTGTGTGTGTAAAGCTCAGTATGAATATCGATATCTAACAGAATCTGTGATATATCTGGGTGTGTGTGTAAAGCTCAGTATAAATATCGATATCTAACAGAATCTGTGAAATATCTGGGTGTGTTTGTAAAGCTCAGTATAAATATCGATATCTAACAGAATCTGTGATATATCTGGGTGTGTGTGTAAAGCTCAGTATGAATATCGATATCTAACAGAATCTGTGATATATCTGGGTGTGTGTGTGAAGCTCAGTATAAATATCGATATCTAACAGAATCTGTGATATATCTGGGTGTGTGTGTAAAGCTCAGTATGAATATCGATATCTAACAGAATCTGTGATATATCTGGGTGTGTTTGTAAAGCTCAGTATAAATATCGATATCTAACAGAATCTGTGATATATCTGGGTGTGTTTGTAAAGCTCAGTATAAATATTGATATGTAACAGAATCTGTGATATATCTGGGTGTGTGTGTAAAGCTCAGTATAAATATCGATATCTAACAGAATCTGTGATATATCTGGGTGTGTGTGTAAAACTCAGTATAAATATGGATATGTAACAGAATCTGTGATATATCTGGGTGTGTGTGTAAAGCTCAGTATAAATATCGATATCTAACAGAATTTGTGATATATCTGGGTGTGTGTGTAAAGCTCAGTATAAATATCGATATCTAACAGAATCTGTGATATATCTGGGTGTGTGTAAAGCTCAGTATAAATATCGATATCTAACAGAATGTGTGATATATCTGGGTGTGTGTGTAAAGCTCAGTATAAATATCGATATCTAACAGAATCTGTGATATATCTGGGTGTGTGTGTAAAACTCAGTATAAATATCGATATGTAACAGAATCTGTGATATATCTGGGTGTGTGTGTGAAGCTCAGTATAAATATTGATATCTAACAGGATCTATGATATATCTGGGTGTGTGTGTAAAGCTCAGTATAAATATCGATATCTAACAGAATCTGTGATATATCTGGGTGTGTGTGTAAAGCTCAGTATAAATATCGATATCTAACAGAATCTGTGATATATCTGGGTGTGTGTGTAAAGCTCAGTATAAATATCGATATCTAACAGAATCTGTGATATATCTGGGTGTGTGTGTAAAACTCAGTATAAATATCGATATGTAACAGAATCTGTGATATATCTGGGTGTGTGTGTGAAGCTCAGTATAAATATCGATATCTAACAGAATCTGTGATATATCTGGGTGTGTGTGTAAAACTCAGTATAAATATCGATATGTAACAGAATCTGTGATATATCTGGGTGTGTGTGTAAAGCTCAGTATAAATATCGATATCTAACAGAATCTGTGATATATCTGGGTGTGTGTAAAACTCAGTATAAATGTCGATATGTAACAGAATCTGTGGTATATCAGGGTGTGGGTGTAAAGCTCAGTATAAATATCGATATCTAACAGAATCTGTGATATATCTGTGTGTGTGTGTAAAGCTCAGTATAAATATCGATATCTAACAGAATCTGTGATATATCTGGGTGTGTGTGTAAAGCTCAGTATAAACATCGATATCTAACAGAATCTGTGGTATATCTGGGTGTGTGTGTGAAGCTCGGTATAAATATTGATATCTAACCGAATCTGTGATATATCTGGGTGTGTTTGTGAAGCTCAGTATAAATATCGATATATAACAGAATCTGTGATATATCTGGGGGTGTTTGTAAAGCTCAGTATAAATATCGATATGTAACACAATCTGTGATATATCTGGGTGTGTGTGTAAAGCTCAGTACAAATATCGATATGTAACAGAATCTGTGAGATATCTGGATGTATTTGTAAAGCTCAGTATAAATATCGATATCTAACAGAATCTGTGCAATATCTGTGTGTGTGTGTAAAGCTCAGTATGAATATCGATATCTAACAGAATCTGTGATATATCTGGGTGTGTGTGTAAAGCTCAGTATAAATATCGATATCTAACAGAATCTGTGATATATCTGGGTGTGTGTGTGAAGCTCAGTATAAATATTGATATCTAACAGAATCTATGATATATCTGTGTGTGTGTGTAAAGCTCTGTATGAATATCGATATCTAACAGAATCTGTGATATATCTGGGTGTGTTTGTAAAGCTCAGTATAAATATCGATATCTAACAGAATCTGTGATATATCTGGGTGTGTGTGAAGCTCAGTATAAACATCGATATCTAACAGAATCTGTGATATATCTGGGTGTGTGTGTGAAGCTCAGTATAAATATTGATATCTAACAGAATCTGTGATATATCTGGGTGTGTTTGTGAAGCTCAGTATAAATATCGATATCTAACAGAATCTGTGATATATCTGGGGGTGTTTGTAAAGCTCAGTATAAATATCGATATGTAACACAATCTGTGATATATCTGGGTGTGTGTGTAAAGCTCAGTACAAATATCGATATGTAACAGAATCTGTGAGATATCTGGATGTGTTTGTAAAGCTCAGTATAAATATCGATATCTAACAGAATCTGTGCAATATCTGTGTGTGTGTGTAAAGCTCAGTATGAATATCGATATCTAACAGAATCTGTGATATATCTGGGTGTGTGTGTAAAGCTCAGTATAAATATCGATATCTAACAGAATCTGTGAAATATCTGGGTGTGTTTGTAAAGCTCAGTATAAATATCGATATCTAACAGAATCTGTGATATATCTGGGTGTGTGTGTAAAGCTCAGTATGAATATCGATATCTAACAGAATCTGTGATATATCTGGGTGTGTGTGTGAAGCTCAGTATAAATATCGATATCTAACAGAATCTGTGATATATCTGGGTGTGTGTGTAAAGCTCAGTATGAATATCGATATCTAACAGAATCTGTGATATATCTGGGTGTGTTTGTAAAGCTCAGTATAAATATCGATATCTAACAGAATCTGTGATATATCTGGGTGTGTTTGTAAAGCTCAGTATAAATATTGATATGTAACAGAATCTGTGATATATCTGGGTGTGTGTGTAAAGCTCAGTATAAATATCGATATCTAACAGAATCTGTGATATATCTGGGTGTGTGTGTAAAACTCAGTATAAATATGGATATGTAACAGAATCTGTGATATATCTGGGTGTGTGTGTAAAGCTCAGTATAAATATCGATATCTAACAGAATTTGTGATATATCTGGGTGTGTGTGTAAAGCTCAGTATAAATATCGATATCTAACAGAATCTGTGATATATCTGGGTGTGTGTAAAGCTCAGTATAAATATCGATATCTAACAGAATGTGTGATATATCTGGGTGTGTGTGTAAAGCTCAGTATAAATATCGATATCTAACAGAATCTGTGATATATCTGGGTGTGTGTGTAAAACTCAGTATAAATATCGATATGTAACAGAATCTGTGATATATCTGGGTGTGTGTGTGAAGCTCAGTATAAATATTGATATCTAACAGGATCTATGATATATCTGGGTGTGTGTGTAAAGCTCAGTATAAATATCGATATCTAACAGAATCTGTGATATATCTGGGTGTGTGTGTAAAGCTCAGTATAAATATCGATATCTAACAGAATCTGTGATATATCTGGGTGTGTGTGTAAAGCTCAGTATAAATATCGATATCTAACAGAATCTGTGATATATCTGGGTGTGTGTGTAAAACTCAGTATAAATATCGATATGTAACAGAATCTGTGATATATCTGGGTGTGTGTGTGAAGCTCAGTATAAATATCGATATCTAACAGAATCTGTGATATATCTGGGTGTGTGTGTAAAACTCAGTATAAATATCGATATGTAACAGAATCTGTGATATATCTGGGTGTGTGTGTAAAGCTCAGTATAAATATCGATATCTAACAGAATCTGTGATATATCTGGGTGTGTGTAAAACTCAGTATAAATGTCGATATGTAACAGAATCTGTGGTATATCAGGGTGTGGGTGTAAAGCTCAGTATAAATATCGATATCTAACAGAATCTGTGATATATCTGGGTGTGTGTGTAAAGCTCAGTATAAATATCGATATCTAACAGAATCTGTGATATATCTGGGTGTGTGTGTAAAACTCAGTATAAATATCGATATGTAACAGAATCTGTGATATATCTGGGTGTGTGTGTAAAGCTCAGTATAAATATCGATATCTAACAGAATCTGTGATATATCTGGGTGTGTGTGTAAAACTCAGTATAAATATCGATATGTAACAGAATCTGTGGTATATCTGGGTGTGTGTGTAAAGCTCAGTATAAATATCGATATCTAACAGAATCTGTGATATATCTGGGTGTGTGTGTAAAACTCAGTATAAATATCGATATGTAACAGAATCTGTGGTATATCTGGATGTGTGTGTGAAGGTCAGTATAAATATTGATATCTAACAGAATCTGTGATATATCTGGGTGTGTGTGTAAAGCTCAGTATGAATATCGATATCTAACAGAATCTGTGATATATCTGGGTGTGTTTGTAAAGCTCAGTATAAATATCGATATCTAACAGAATCTGTGATATATCTGGGTGTGTTTGTAAAGCTCAGTATGAATATCGAAATCTAACAGAATCTGTGATATATCTGGGTGTGTGTGTAAAGCTCAGTATAAATATCGATATCTAACAGAATTTGTGATATATCTGGTGTGTGTGTAAAGCTCAGTATAAATATCGATATCTAACAGAATCTGTGATATATCTGGGTGTGTGTGTAAAGCTCAGTATAAATATCGATATCTAACAGAATCTGTGATATATCTGGGTGTGTGTGTAAAACTCAGTATAAATATCGATATGTAACAGAATCTGTGATATATCTGGGTGTGTGTGTGAAGCTCAGTATAAATATTGATATCTAACAGGATCTATGATATATCTGGGTGTGTGTGTAAAGCTCAGTATAAATATCGATATCTAACAGAATCTGTGATATATCTGGGTGTGTGTGTAAAGCTCAGTATAAATATCGATATCTAACAGAATCTGTGATATATCTGGGTGTGTGTGTAAAGCTCAGTATAAATATCGATATCTAACAGAATCTGTGATATATCTGGGTGTGTGTGTAAAGCTCAGTATAAATATCGATATCTAACAGAATCTGTGATATATCTGGGTGTGTGTGTAAAACTCAGTATAAATATCGATATGTAACAGAATCTGTTATATATCTGGGTGTGTGTGTGAAGCTCAGTATAAATATCGATATCTAACAGAATCTGTGATATATCTGGGTGTGTGTGTAAAACTCAGTATAAATATCGATATGTAACAGAATCTGTGATATATCTGGGTGTGTGTGTAAAGCTCAGTATAAATATCGATATCTAACAGAATCTGTGATATATCTGGGTGTGTGTGTAAAACTCAGTATAAATATCGATATGTAACAGAATCTGTGATATATCTGGGTGTGTGTGTGAAGCTCAGTATAAATATCGATATCTAACAGAATCTGTGATATATCTGGGTGTGTGTGTAAAACTCAGTATAAATATCGATATGTAACAGAATCTGTGATATATCTGGGTGTGTGTGTAAAGCTCAGTATAAATATCGATATCTAACAGAATCTGTGATATATCTGGGTGTGTGTGTAAAACTCAGTATAAATATCGATATGTAACAGAATCTGTGATATATCTGGGTGTGTGTGTGAAGCTCAGTATAAATATCGATATCTAACAGAATCTGTGATATATCTGGGTGTGTGTGTAAAACTCAGTATAAATATCGATATGTAACAGAATCTGTGATATATCTGGGTGTGTGTGTAAAGCTCAGTATAAATATCGAAATCTAACAGAATCTGTGATATATCTGGGTGTGTGTAAAACTCAGTATAAATATCGATATGTAACAGAATCTGTGGTATATCAGGGTGTGGGTGTAAAGCTCAGTATAAATATCGATATCTAACAGAATCTGTGATATATCTGGGTGTGTGTGTAAAGCTCAGTATAAATATCGATATCTAACAGAATCTGTGATATATCTGGGTGTGTGTGTAAAACTCAGTATAAATATCGATATGTAACAGAATCTGTGATATATCTGGGTGTGTGTGTAAAGCTCAGTATAAATATCGATATCTAACAGAATCTGTGATATATCTGGGTGTGTGTGTAAAACTCAGTATAAATATCGATATGTAACAGAATCTGTGGTATATCTGGGTGTGTGTGTAAAGCTCAGTATAAATATCGATATCTAACATAATCTGTGATATATCTGGGTGTGTGTGTAAAACTCAGTATCAATATCGATATCTAACAGAATCTGTGATATATCTGGGTGTGTGTGTAAAGCTCAGTATAAATATCGATATCTAACAGAATCTGTGATATATCTGGGTGTGTGTGTAAAACTCAGTATAAATATCGATATGTAACAGAATCTGTGATATATCTGGGTGTGTGTGTGAAGCTCAGTATAAATATCGATATCTAACAGAATCTGTGATATATCTGGGTGTGTGTGTAAAGCTCAGTATAAATATCGATATCTAACAGAATCTGTGATATATCTGGGTGTGTGTAAAATTCAATATAAATATCGATATGTAACAGAATCTGTGGTATATCTGGGTGTGGGTGTAAAGCTCAGTATAAATATCGATATCTAACAGAATCTGTGATATATCTGGGTGTGTGTGTAAAGCTCAGTATAAATATCGATATCTAACAGAATCTGTGATATATCTGGGTGTGTGTGTAAAACTCAGTATAAATATCGATATGTAACAGAATCTGTGGTATATCTGGGTGTGTGTGTAAAGCTCAGTATAAATATCGATATCTAACAGAATCTGTGATATATCTGGGTGTGTGTGTAAAACTCAGTATAAATATCGATATGTAACAGAATCTGTGGTATATCTGGATGTGTGTGTGAAGCTCAGTATAAATATTGATATCTAACAGAATCTGTGATATATCTGGGTGTGTGTGTAAAGCTCAGTATGAATATCGATATCTAACAGAATCTGTGATATATCTGGGTGTGTTTGTAAAGCTCAGTATAAATATCGATATCTAACAGAATCTGTGATATATCTGGGAGTGTTTGTAAAGCTCAGTATGAATATCGAAATCTAACAGAATCTGTGATATATCTGGGTGTGTGTGTAAAGCTCAGTATAAATATCGATATCTAACAGAATCTGTGATATATCTGGTGTGTGTGTAAAGCTCAGGATAAATATCGATATCTAACAGAATCTGTGATATATCTGGGTGTGTGTGTGAAGCTCAGTATAAATATTGATATCTAACAGAATCTGTGATATATCTGGGTGTGTGTGTAAAGCTCAGTATAAATATCGATATCTAACAGAATCTGTGATATATCTGGGTGTGTGTGTAAAGCTCAGTATAAAAATCGATATCTAACAGAATCTGTGAAATATCTGGGTGTGTTTGTAAAGCTCAGTATAAATGTCGATATCTAACAGAATCTGTGATATATCTGGGTGTGTGTGTAAAGCACAGTATAAATATCGATCTGTAACAGAATCTGTGATATATCTGGGTGTGTTTGTAAAGCACAGTATAAATATCGATATGTAACAGAATCTGTGATATATCTGGGTGTGTGTGTAAAGCTCAGTATAATTATCGATATCTAACAGAATCTGTGATATATCTGGGTGTGTGTGTAAAACTCAGTATAAATATCGATATGTAACAGAATCTGTGATATATCTGGGTGTGTGTGTAAAGCTCAGTATAAATATCGATATCTAACAGAATCTGTGATATATCTGGGTGTGTGTGTAAAACTCAGTATAAAAATCGATTTGTAACAGAATCTTTGGTATATCTGGGTGTGTGTGTAAAGCTCAGTATAAATATCGATATCTAACAGAATCTGTGATATATCTGGGAGTGTGTGTAAAACTCAGTATAAATATCGATATGTAACAGAATCTGTGGTATATCTGGATGTGTGTGTGAAGCTCAGTATAAATATTGATATCTAACAGAATCTGTGATATATCTGGGTGTGTGTGTAAAGCTCAGTATGAATATCGATATCTAACAGAATCTGTGATATATCTGGGTGTGTTTGTAAAGCTCAGTATAAATATCGATATCTAACAGAATCTGTGATATATCTGGGTGTGTTTGTAAAGCTCAGTATGAATATCGAAATCTAACAGAATCTGTGATATATCTGGGTGTGTGTGTAAAGCTCAGTATAAATATCGATATCTAACAGAATCTGTGATATATCTGGTGTGTGTGTAAAGCTCAGTATAAATATCGATATCTAACAGAATCTGTGATATATCTGTGTGTGTGTGTAAAGCTCAGTATAAATATCGATATCTAACAGAATCTGTGATATATCTGGGTGTGTGTGTAAAACTCAGTATAAATATCGATATGTAACAGAATCTGTGATATATCTGGGTGTGTGTGTGAAGCTCAGTATAAATATTGATATCTAACAGGATCTATGATATATCTGGGTGTGTGTGTAAAGCTCAGTATAAATATCGATATCTAACAGAATCTGTGATATATCTGGGTGTGTGTGTAAAGCTCAGTATAAATATCGATATCTAACAGAATCTGTGATATATCTGGGTGTGTGTGTAAAGCTCAGTATAAATATCGATATCTAACAGAATCTGTGATATATCTGGGTGTGTGTGTAAAGCTCAGTATAAATATCGATATCTAACAGAATCTGTGATATATCTGGGTGTGTGTGTAAAACTCAGTATAAATATCGATATGTAACAGAATCTGTGATATATCTGGGTGTGTGTGTGAAGCTCAGTATAAATATCGATATCTAACAGAATCTGTGATATATCTGGGTGTGTGTGTAAAACTCAGTATAAATATCGATATGTAACAGAATCTGTGATATATCTGGGTGTGTGTGTAAAGCTCAGTATAAATATCGATATCTAACAGAATCTGTGATATATCTGGGTGTGTGTGTAAAGCTCAGTATAAATATCGATATCTAACAGAATCTGTGATATATCTGGGTGTGTGTGTAAAACTCAGTATAAATATCGATATGTAACAGAATCTGTGATATATCTGGGTGTGTGTGTGAAGCTCAGTATAAATATCGATATCTAACAGAATCTGTGATATATCTGGGTGTGTGTGTAAAACTCAGTATAAATATCGATATGTAACAGAATCTGTGATATATCTGGGTGTGTGTGTAAAGCTCAGTATAAATATCGATATCTAACAGAATCTGTGATATATCTGGGTGTGTGTAAAACTCAGTATAAATATCGATATGTAACAGAATCTGTGGTATATCAGGGTGTGGGTGTAAAGCTCAGTATAAATATCGATATCTAACAGAATCTGTGATATATCTGGGTGTGTGTGTAAAGCTCAGTATAAATATCGATATCTAACAGAATCTGTGATATATCTGGGTGTGTGTGTAAAACTCAGTATAAATATCGATATGTAACAGAATCTGTGATATATCTGGGTGTGTGTGTAAAGCTCAGTATAAATATCGATATCTAACAGAATCTGTGATATATCTGGGTGTGTGTGTAAAACTCAGTATAAATATCGATATGTAACAGAATCTGTGGTATATCTGGGTGTGTGTGTAAAGCTTAGTATAAATATCGATATCTAACAGAATCTGTGATATATCTGGGTGTGTGTGTAAAACTCAGTATAAATATCGATATGTAACAGAATCTGTGGTATATCTGGATGTGTGTGTGAAGCTCAGTATAAATATTGATATCTAACAGAATCTGTGATATATCTGGGTGTGTGTGTAAAGCTCAGTATGAATATCGAAATCTAACAGAATCTGTGATATATCTGGGTGTGTGTGTAAAGCTCAGTATAAATATCGATATCTAACAGAATCTGTGATATATCTGGTGTGTGTGTAAAGCTCAGTATAAATATCGATATCTAACAGAATCTGTGATATATCTGGGTGTGTGTGTAAAGCTCAGTATAAATATCGATATCTAACAGAATCTGTCATATATCTGGGTGTGTGTGTAAAACTCAGTATAAATATCGATATGTAACAGAATCTGTGATATATCTGGGTGTGTGTGTGAAGCTCAGTATAAATATTGATATCTAACAGGATCTATGATATATCTGGGTGTGTGTGTAAAGCTCAGTATAAATATCGATATCTAACAGAATCTGTGATATATCTGGGTGTGTGTGTAAAGCTCAGTATAAATATCGATATCTAACAGAATCTGTGATATATCTGGGTGTGTGTGTAAAGCTCAGTATAAATATCGATATCTAACAGAATCTGTGATATATCTGGGTGTGTGTGTAAAGCTCAGTATAAATATCGATATCTAACAGAATCTGTGATATATCTGGGTGTGTGTGTAAAACTCAGTATAAATATCGATATGTAACAGAATCTGTGATATATCTGGGTGTGTGTGTGAAGCTCAGTATAAATATCGATATCTAACAGAATCTGTGATATATCTGGGTGTGTGTGTAAAACTCAGTATAAATATCGATATGTAACAGAATCTGTGATATATCTGGGTGTGTGTGTAAAGCTCAGTATAAATATCGATATCTAACAGAATCTGTGATATATCTGGGTGTGTGTAAAATTCAATATAAATATCGATATGTAACAGAATCTGTGGTATATCTGGGTGTGGGTGTAAAGCTCAGTATAAATATCGATATCTAACAGAATCTGTGATATATCTGGGTGTGTGTGTACAGCTCAGTATAAATATCGATATCTAACAGAATCTGTGATATATCTGGGTGTGTGTGTAAAACTCAGTATAAATATCGATATGTAACAGAATCTGTGATATATCTGGGTGTGTGTGTAAAGCTCAGTATAAATATCGATATCTAACAGAATCTGTGATATATCTGGGTGTGTTTGTAAAGCACAGTATGAATATCGATATCTAACAGAATCTGTGATACATCTGGGTGTGTTTGTAAAGCTCAGTATAATTATCGATATCTAACAGAATCTGTGATATATCTGGGTGTGTGTGTAAAGCTCAGTATAAATATCGATATCTAACCGAATCTGTGATATATCTGGGTGTGTTTGTAAAGCTCAGTATAAATATCGATAACTAACAGAATCTGTGATATATCTGGGTGTGTGTGTGAAGCTCAGTATGAATATCGATATCTAACAGAATCTGTGATATATCTGGTTGTGTTTGTAAAGCTCAGTATAAATATCGATATCGAACAGAATCTGTGATATATCTGGATGTGTGTGTAACGCTCAGTATAAATATCGATATCTAACAGAATCTGTGATATATCTGGGTGTGTGTGTAAAGCTCCGTATAAATATCGATATGTAAGAGAATCTGTGATATATCTGGGTGTGTGTGTAAAGCTCAGTATAAATATCGATATGTAACAGAATCTGTGATATATCTGGGTGTGTGTGTAAAGCTCCGTATAAATATCGATATCTAACAGAATCTGTGATATATCTGGGTCTGTGTGTGAAGCTCAGTATAAATCTCGATATCTAACAGAATCTGTGATATATCTGGGTGTGTTTGTGAAGCTCAGTATAAATATCGATATCTAACAGAATCTGTGATATATCTGGATGTGTGTGTAAAGCTCAGTATAAATATCGATATCTAACAGAATCTGTGATATATCTGGGTGTGTGTGTAAAGCTCAGTATATATATCGATATCTCACAGAATCTGTGACATATCTGGTTGTGTTTGTGAAGCTCAGTATACATTTCGACATCTAACAAAATCTGTGATATATCTGGATGTGTGTGTAAAGCTCAGTATAAATATTGATATCTAACAGAATCTGTGATATATCTGGGTGTGTTTGTAAAGCTCAGTATGAATATCGATATCTAACAGAATCTGTGATATATCTGTGTGGGTTTGTAAAGCTCAGTATAAATATCGATATCTAACAGAATCTGTGATATATCTGGGTGTGTTTGTGAAGCTCAGTATAAATATCGATATCTAACAGAATCTGTGGTATATCTGGATGTGTGTGTAAAGCTCAGTATAAATATCGATATCTAACAGAATCTGTGATATATCTGGATGTGTGTGTAACGCTCAGTATAAATATCGATATCTAACAGAATCTGTGATATATCTGTGTGTGTGTGTAAAGCTCCGTATAAATATCGATATGTAAGAGAATCTGTGATATATCTGGGTGTGTGTGTAAAGCTCAGTATAAATATCGATATGTAACAGAATCTGTGATATATCTGGGTGTGTGTGTAAAGCTCCGTATAAATATCGATATCTAACAGAATCTGTGATATATCTGGGTCTGTGTGTGAAGCTCAGTATAAATCTCGATATCTAACAGAATCTGTGATATATCTGGGTGTGTTTGTGAAGCTCAGTATAAATATCGATATCTAACAGAATCTGTGATATATCTGGATGTGTGTGTAAAGCTCAGTATAAATATCGATATCTAACAGAATCTGTGATATATCTGGGTGTGTGTGTAAAGCTCAGTATATATATCGATATCTCACAGAATCTGTGACATATCTGGTTGTGTTTGTGAAGCTCAGTATACATTTCGACATCTAACAGAATCTGTGATATATCTGGATGTGTGTGTAAAGCTCAGTATAAATATTGATATCTAACAGAATCTGTGATATATCTGGGTGTGTTTGTAAAGCTCAGTATGAATATCGATATCTAACAGAATCTGTGATATATCTGTGTGGGTTTGTAAAGCTCAGTATAAATATCGATATCTAACAGAATCTGTGATATATCTGGCTGTGTGTGTAAAGCTCAGTATAAATATCGATATCTAACAGAATCTGTGATATATCTGTGTGGGTTTGTGAAGCTCAGTATACATTTCGACATCTAACAGAATCTGTGATATATCTGGATGTGTGTGTAAAGCTCAGTATAAATATTGATATCTAACAGAATCTGTGATATATCTGGGTGTGTGTGTAAAGCTCAGTATAAATATCGATATCTAACAGAATCTGTGATATATCTGGGTGTGTGTGTAAAGCTCAGTATAAATATCGATATCTGACAGAATCTGTGATATATCTGTGTGTGTGTGTAAAGCTCAGTATAAATATCGATATCTAACAGAATCTGTGATATATCTGTGTGGGTTTGTAAAGCTCAGTATAAATATCGATATCTAACAGAATCTGTGATATATCTGGGTGTGTTTGTAAGGCTCAGTATAAGTATCGATATCTAACAGAATCTGTGATATATCTGGGTGTGTGTGTAAAGCTCAGTATACATATCAATATCTAACAGAATCTGTGATATATCTGGGTGTGTGTGTAAAGCTCAGAATAAATATCGATATCTAACAGAATCTGTGATATATCTGGGTGTGTTTGTAAAGCTCAGTATAAATATCGATATCTAACAGAATCTGTGATATATCTGGGTGTGTGTGTAAAGCTCAGTATAAATATCGATATGTAACAGAATCTGTGATATATCTGGGTGTGTGTGTAAAGCTCCGTATAAATATCGATATGTAACAGAAGCTGTGATATATCTGGGTGTGTGTGTAAAGCTCAGTATAGATATCGATATCTAACAGAATCTGTGATATATTTGGGTGTGTGTGTAAAGCTCAGTATAAATATCGATAACTAACAGAATCTGTGACATATCTGTGTGTGTTTGTGAAGCTCAGTATAAACTTCGATATCTAACAGAATCTGTGATATATCTGGATGTGTGTGTAAAGCTCAGTATAAATATCGATATCTAACCGAATCTGTGATATATCTGGCTGTGTTTGTAAAGCTCAGTATAAATATCGATATCTAACAGAATCTGTGATATATCTGGGTGTGTTTGTAAAGCTCAGTATAAATATCGATATCTAACAGAATCTGTGATATATCTGGGTCTATGTGTGAAGCTCAGTATAAATATCGATATCTAACCGAATCGGTGATATATATGGGTGTGTTTGAAAAGCTCAGTATAAATATCGATATCTAACAGAATCTGTGATATATCTGGGTGTGTTTCTAAAGCTCAGTATAAATATCGATATCTAACAGAATCTGTGATATATCTGGGTCTGTGTGTGAAGCTCAGTATAAATATCGATATCTAACAGAATCTGTGATATATCTGGGTGTGTTTGAAAAGCTCAGTATAAATATCGATATCTAACAGAATCTGTGATATATCTGGGTGTGTTTGTAAAGCTCAGTATAAATATCGATATCTAACAGAATCTGTGATATATCTGGGTGTGTTTGTGAAGCTCAGTATAAATATCGATATCTAACAGAATCTGTGATATATCTGTGTGTGTGTGTAAAGCTCAGTATAAATATCGATATCTAACAGAATCTGTGATATATCTGTGTGTGTGTGTGTAAAGCTCAGTATATATATCGATATCTAACAGAATCTGTGATATATCTGGGTCTGTGTGTAAAGCTCAGTATAAATATCGATATCTAACAGAATCTGTGATATATTTGCGTGTGTTTGTAAAGCTCAGTATAAATATCGATATCTAACAGAATCTGTGATATATCTGGGTGTGTTTGTGAAGCTCAGTATAAATATCGATATCTAACAGAATCTGTGATATATCTGGGTCTGTGTGTGATGCTCAGTATAAATATCGATATCTAACAGAATCTGTGATATATCTGGGTGTGTGTGTAAAGCTCAGTATAAATATCGATATCTGACAGAATCTGTGATATATCTGGGTGTGTGTGTAAAGCTCAGTATAAATATCGATATCTAACAGAATCTGTGATATATCTGTGTGGGGTTGTAAAGCTCAGTATAAATATCGATATCTAACAGAATCTGTGATATATCTGGGTGTGTTTGTAAAGCTCAGTATAAATATCGATATCTAACAGAATCTGTGATATATCTGGGTGTGTGTGTAAAGCTCAGTATAAATATCGATATCTAACAGAATCTGTGATATATCTGGGTGTGTGTGTAAAGCTCAGAATAAATATCGATATCTAACAGAATCTGTGATATATCTGGGTGTGTTTGTAAAGCTCAGTATAAATATCGATATCTAACAGAATCTGTGATATATCTGGGTGTGTGTGTAAAGCTCAGTATAAATATCGATATGTAACAGAATCTGTGATATATCTGGGTGTGTGTGTAAAGCTCCGTATAAATATCGATATGTAACAGAAGCTGTGATATATCTGGGTGTGTGTGTAAAGCTCAGTATAAATATCGATATCTAACAGAATCTGTGATATATCTGGGTGTGTGTGTAAAGCTCAGTATAAATATCGATAACTAACAGAATCTGTGACATATCTGGGTGTGTTTGTGAAGCTCAGTATAAACTTCGATATCTAACAGAATCTGTGATATATCTGGATGTGTGTGTAAAGCTCAGTATAAATATCGATATCTAACCAAATCTGTGATATATCTGGCTGTGTTTGTAAAGCTCAGTATAAATATCGATATCTAACAGAATCTGTGATATATCTGGGTGTGTTTGTAAAGCTCAGTATAAATATCGATATCTAACAGAATCTGTGATATATCTGGGTCTGTGTGTGAAGCTCAGTATAAATATCGATATCTAACCGAATCGGTGATATATCTGGGTGTGTTTGAAAAGCTCAGTATAAATATCGATATCTAACAGAATCTGTGATATATCTGGGTGTGTTTGTAAAGCTCAGTATAAATATCGATATCTAACAGAATCTGTGATATATCTGGGTCTGTGTGTGAAGCTCAGTATAAATATCGATATCTAACAGAATCTGTGATATATCTGGGTGTGTTTGTAAAGCTCAGTATGAATATCGATATCTAACAGAATCTGTGATATATCTGGGTGTGTTTGTAAAGCTCAGTATGAATATCGATATCTAACAGAATCTGTGATATATCTGGGTGTGTTTGTGAAGCTCAGTATAAATATCGATATCTAACAGAATCTGTGGTATATCTGGATGTGTGTGTAAAGCTCAGTATAAATATCGATATCTAACAGAATCTGTGATATATCTGGATGTGTGTGTAACGCTCAGTATAAATATCGATATCTAACAGAATCTGTGATATATCTGGGTGTGTGTGTAAAGCTCCGTATAAATATCGATATGTAAGAGAATCTGTGATATATCTGGGTGTGTGTGTAAAGCTCAGTATAAATATCGATATGTAACAGAATCTGTGATATATCTGGGTGTGTGTGTAAAGCTCCGTATAAATATCGATATCTAACAGAATCTGTGATATATCTGGGTCTGTGTGTGAAGCTCAGTATAAATCTCGATATCTAACAGAATCTGTGATATATCTGGGTGTGTTTGTGAAGCTCAGTATAAATATCGATATCTAACAGAATCTGTGATATATCTGGATGTGTGTGTAAAGCTCAGTATAAATATCGATATCTAACAGAATCTGTGATATATCTGGGTGTGTGTGTAAAGCTCAGTATATATATCGATATCTCACAGAATCTGTGACATATCTGGTTGTGTTTGTGAAGCTCAGTATACATTTCGACATCTAACAGAATCTGTGATATATCTGGATGTGTGTGTAAAGCTCAGTATAAATATTGATATCTAACAGAATCTGTGATATATCTGGGTGTGTTTGTAAAGCTCAGTATGAATATCGATATCTAACAGAATCTGTGATATATCTGTGTGGGTTTGTAAAGCTCAGTATAAATATCGATATCTAACAGAATCTGTGATATATCTGTGTGGGTTTGTGAAGCTCAGTATACATTTCGACATCTAACAGAATCTGTGATATATCTGGATGTGTGTGTAAAGCTCAGTATAAATATTGATATCTAACAGAATCTGTGATATATCTGGGTGTGTGTGTAAAGCTCAGTATAAATATCGATATCTAACAGAATCTGTGATATATCTGGGTGTGTGTGTAAAGCTCAGTATAAATATCGATATCTGACAGAATCTGTGATATATCTGTGTGTGTGTGTAAAGCTCAGTATAAATATCGATATCTAACAGAATCTGTGATATATCTGTGTGGGTTTGTAAAGCTCAGTATAAATATCGATATCTAACAGAATCTGTGATATATCTGGGTGTGTTTGTAAGGCTCAGTATAAGTATCGATATCTAACAGAATCTGTGATATATCTGGGTGTGTGTGTAAAGCTCAGTATAAATATCAATATCTAACAGAATCTGTGATATATCTGGGTGTGTGTGTAAAGCTCAGAATAAATATCGATATCTAACAGAATCTGTGATATATCTGGGTGTGTTTGTAAAGCTCAGTATAAATATCGATATCTAACAGAATCTGTGATATATCTGGGTGTGTGTGTAAAGCTCAGTATAAATATCGATATGTAACAGAATCTGTGATATATCTGGGTGTGTGTGTAAAGCTCCGTATAAATATCGATATGTAACAGAAGCTGTGATATATCTGGGTGTGTGTGTAAAGCTCAGTATAGATATCGATATCTAACAGAATCTGTGATATATTTGGGTGTGTGTGTAAAGCTCAGTATAAATATCGATAACTAACAGAATCTGTGACATATCTGTGTGTGTTTGTGAAGCTCAGTATAAACTTCGATATCTAACAGAATCTGTGATATATCTGGATGTGTGTGTAAAGCTCAGTATAAATATCGATATCTAACCGAATCTGTGATATATCTGGCTGTGTTTGTAAAGCTCAGTATAAATATCGATATCTAACAGAATCTGTGATATATCTGGGTGTGTTTGTAAAGCTCAGTATAAATATCGATATCTAACAGAATCTGTGATATATCTGGGTCTATGTGTGAAGCTCAGTATAAATATCGATATCTAACCGAATCGGTGATATATATGGGTGTGTTTGAAAAGCTCAGTATAAATATCGATATCTAACAGAATCTGTGATATATCTGGGTGTGTTTGTAAAGCTCAGTATAAATATCGATATCTAACAGAATCTGTGATATATCTGGGTCTGTGTGTGAAGCTCAGTATAAATATCGATATCTAACAGAATCTGTGATATATCTGGGTGTGTTTGAAAAGCTCAGTATAAATATCGATATCTAACAGAATCTGTGATATATCTGGGTGTGTTTGTAAAGCTCAGTATAAATATCGATATGTAACAGAATCTGTGATATATCTGGGTGTGTTTGTGAAGCTCAGTATAAATATCGATATCTAACAGAATCTGTGATATATCTGTGTGTGTGTGTAAAGCTCAGTATAAATATCGATATCTAACAGAATCTGTGATATATCTGTGTGTGTGTGTGTAAAGCTCAGTATATATATCGATATCTAACAGAATCTGTGATATATCTGGGTCTGTGTGTAAAGCTCAGTATAAATATCGATATCTAACAGAATCTGTGATATATCTGCGTGTGTTTGTAAAGCTCAGTATAAATATCGATATCTAACAGAATCTGTGATATATCTGGGTGTGTTTGTGAAGCTCAGTATAAATATCGATATCTAACAGAATCTGTGATATATCTGGGTCTGTGTGTGATGCTCAGTATAAATATCGATATCTAACAGAATCTGTGATATATCTGGGTGTGTGTGTAAAGCTCAGTATAAATATCGATATCTAACAGAATCTGTGATATATCTGGGTGTGTGTGTAAAGCTCAGTATAAATATCGATATCTGACAGAATCTGTGATATATCTGGGTGTGTGTGTAAAGCTCAGTATAAATATCGATATCTAACAGAATCTGTGATATATCTGTGTGGGGTTGTAAAGCTCAGTATAAATATCGATATCTAACAGAATCTGTGATATATCTGGGTGTGTTTGTAAAGCTCAGTATAAATATCGATATCTAACAGAATCTGTGATATATCTGGGTGTGTGTGTAAAGCTCAGTATAAATATCGATATCTAACAGAATCTGTGATATATCTGGGTGTGTGTGTAAAGCTCAGAATAAATATCGATATCTAACAGAATCTGTGATATATCTGGGTGTGTTTGTAAAGCTCAGTATAAATATCGATATCTAACAGAATCTGTGATATATCTGGGTGTGTGTGTAAAGCTCAGTATAAATATCGATATGTAACAGAATCTGTGATATATCTGGGTGTGTGTGTAAAGCTCCGTATAAATATCGATATGTAACAGAAGCTGTGATATATCTGGGTGTGTGTGTAAAGCTCAGTATAAATATCGATATCTAACAGAATCTGTGATATATCTGGGTGTGTGTGTAAAGCTCAGTATAAATATCGATAACTAACAGAATCTGTGACATATCTGGGTGTGTTTGTGAAGCTCAGTATAAACTTCGATATCTAACAGAATCTGTGATATATCTGGATGTGTGTGTAAAGCTCAGTATAAATATCGATATCTAACCAAATCTGTGATATATCTGGCTGTGTTTGTAAAGCTCAGTATAAATATCGATATCTAACAGAATCTGTGATATATCTGGGTGTGTTTGTAAAGCTCAGTATAAATATCGATATCTAACAGAATCTGTGATATATCTGGGTCTGTGTGTGAAGCTCAGTATAAATATCGATATCTAACCGAATCGGTGATATATCTGGGTGTGTTTGAAAAGCTCAGTATAAATATCGATATCTAACAGAATCTGTGATATATCTGGGTGTGTTTGTAAAGCTCAGTATAAATATCGATATCTAACAGAATCTGTGATATATCTGGGTCTGTGTGTGAAGCTCAGTATAAATATCGATATCTAACAGAATCTGTGATATATCTGGGTGTGTTTGAAAAGCTCAGTATAAATATCGATATCTAACAGAATCTGTGATATATCTGGGTGTGTTTGTAAAGCTCAATATAAATATCGATATCTAACAGAATCTGTGATATATCTGGGTGTGTTTGTGAAGCTCAGTATAAATATCGATATCTAACAGAATCTGTGATATATCTGGGTGTGTGTGTAAAGCTCAGTATAAATATCGATATCTAACAGAATCTGTGATATATCTGGGTGTGTGTGTGTAAAGCTCAGTATATATATCGATATCTAACAGAATCTGTGACATATCTGGGTGTGTTTGTGAAGCTCAGTATAAATTTCGATATCTAACATAATCTGTGATATATCTGGATGTGTGTGTAAAGCTCAGTATAAATATCGATATCTAACAGAATCTGTGATATATCTGGGTGTGTGTGTAAAGCTCAGAATAAATATCGATATCTAACAGAATCTGTGATATATCTGGGTGTGTTTGTAAAGCTCAGTATAAATATCGATATCTAACAGAATCTGTGATATATCTGGGTGTGTGTGTAAAGCTCAGTATAAATATCGATATGTAACAGAATCTGTGATATATCTGGGTGTGTGTGTAAAGCTCCGTATAAATATCGATATGTAACAGAAGCTGTGATATATCTGGGTGTGTGTGTAAAGCTCAGTATAGATATCGATATCTAACAGAATCTGTGATATATTTGGGTGTGTGTGTAAAGCTCAGTATAAATATCGATAACTAACAGAATCTGTGACATATCTGTGTGTGTTTGTGAAGCTCAGTATAAACTTCGATATCTAACAGAATCTGTGATATATCTGGATGTGTGTGTAAAGCTCAGTATAAATATCGATATCTAACCGAATCTGTGATATATCTGGCTGTGTTTGTAAAGCTCAGTATAAATATCGATATCTAACAGAATCTGTGATATATCTGGGTGTGTTTGTAAAGCTCAGTATAAATATCGATATCTAACAGAATCTGTGATATATCTGGGTCTATGTGTGAAGCTCAGTATAAATATCGATATCTAACCGAATCGGTGATATATATGGGTGTGTTTGAAAAGCTCAGTATAAATATCGATATCTAACAGAATCTGTGATATATCTGGGTGTGTTTGTAAAGCTCAGTATAAATATCGATATCTAACAGAATCTGTGATCTATCTGGGTCTGTGTGTGAAGCTCAGTATAAAAAACGATATCTAACAGAATCTGTGATATATCTGTGTGTGTGTGTAAAGCTCAGTATAAATATCGATATCTAACAGAATCTGTGATATATCTGTGTGGGGTTGTAAAGCTCAGTATAAATATCGATATCTAACAGAATCTGTGATATATCTGGGTGTGTTTGTAAAGCTCAGTATAAATATCGATATCTAACAGAATCTGTGATATATCTGGGTGTGTGTGTAAAGCTCAGTATAAATATCGATATCTAACAGAATCTGTGATATATCTGGGTGTGTGTGTAAAGCTCAGAATAAATATCGATATCTAACAGAATCTGTGATATATCTGGGTGTGTTTGTAAAGCTCAGTATAAATATCGATATCTAACAGAATCTGTGATATATCTGGGTGTGTGTGTAAAGCTCAGTATAAATATCGATATGTAACAGAATCTGTGATATATCTGGGTGTGTGTGTAAAGCTCCGTATAAATATCGATATGTAACAGAAGCTGTGATATATCTGTGTGTGTGTGTAAAGCTCAGTATAAATATCGATATCTAACAGAATCTGTGATATATCTGGGTGTGTGTGTAAAGCTCAGTATAAATATCGATAACTAACAGAATCTGTGACATATCTGGGTGTGTTTGTGAAGCTCAGTATAAACTTCGATATCTAACAGAATCTGTGATATATCTGGGTGTGTTTGTAAAGCTCAGTATAAATATCGATATCTAACAGAATCTGTGATATATCTGGGTGTGTTTGTGAAGCTCAGTATAAATATCGATATCTAACAGAATCTGTGATATATCTGGGTGTGTGTGTAAAGCTCAGTATATATATCGATATCTAACAGAATCTGTGACATATCTGGGTGTGTTTGTGAAGCTCAGTATAAATTTCGATATCTAACATAATCTGTGATATATCTGGATGTGTGTGTAAAGCTCAGTATAAATATCGATATCTAACAGAATCTGTGATATATCTGTGTGTGTGTGTAAAGCTCAGGATATATATCGATATCTAACAGAATCTGTGACATATCTGGGTGTGTTTGTGATGCTCAGTATAAATTTCGATATTTAACAGAATCTGTGATATATCTGGATGTGTGTGTAAAGCTCAGTATAAATATTGATATCTAACAGAATCTGTGATATATCTGGGTGTGTGTGTAAAGCTCAGTATAAATATCGATATGTAACAGAATCTGTGATATATCTGGGTGTGTGTGTAAAGCTCAGTATAAATATCGATATCTAACAGAATCTGTGATATATCTGGGTCTGTGTGTAAAGCTCAGTATAAATATCGATATCTAACAGAATCTGTTATATATCTGTGTGTGTGTGTAAAGCTCAGTATAAATATCGATATCTAACAGAATCTGTGATATATCTGGGTGTGTTTGTAAAGCTCAGTATAAATATCGATATTTAACAGAATCTGTGATATATCTGGGTGTGTGTGTAAAGCTCAGTATAAATATCGATATCTCACAGAATCTGTGATATATCTGGGTGTGTTTGTAAAGCTCGGTATAAATATTGATATCTAACAGAATCTGTGATATATCTGGGTGTGTGTATAGCTCAGTATAAATATCGATATCTAACAGAATCTGTGATATATCTGGGTGTGTGTGTAAAGCTCAGTTTAAATATCGATATCTAACCGAATCTGTGATATATCTGGCTGTGTTTGTAAAGCTCAGTATAAATATCGATATCTAACAGAATCTGTGATATATCTGGGTGTGTTTGTAAAGCTCAGTATAAATATCGATATCTAACAGAATCTGTGATATATCTGGGTGTGTTTGTAAAGCTCAGTATAAATATCGATATCTAACAGAATCTGTGATATATCTGGGTCTGTGTGTGAAGCTCAGTATAAATATCGATATCTAACCGAATCGGTGATATATATGGGTGTGTTTGAAAAGCTCAGTATAAATATCGATATCTAACAGAATCTGTGATATATCTGGGTGTGTTTGTAAAGCTCAGTATAAATATCGATATCTAACAGAATCTGTGACATATCTGGGTCTGTGTGTGAAGCTCAGTATAAATATCGATATCTAACAGAATCTGTGATATATCTGGGTGTGTTTGAAAAGCTCAGTATAAATATCGATATCTAACAGAATCTGTGATATATCTGGGTGTGTTTGTAAAGCTCAGTATAAATATCGATATCTAACAGAATCTGTGATATATCTGGGTGTGTTTGTGAAGCTCAGTATAAATATCGATATCTAACAGAATCTGTGATATATCTGTGTGTGTGTGTAAAGCTCAGTATAAATATCGATATCTAACAGAATCTGTGATATATCTGTGTGTGTGTGTGTAAAGCTCAGTATATATATCGATATCTAACAGAATCTGTGATATATCTGGGTCTGTGTGTAAAGCTCAGTATAAATATCGATATCTAACAGAATCTGTGATATATCTGCGTGTGTTTGTAAAGCTCAGTATAAATATCGATATCTAACAGAATCTGTGATATATCTGGGTGTGTTTGTGAAGCTCAGTATAAATATCGATATCTAACAGAATCTGTGATATATCTGTGTGTGTGTGTAAAGCTCAGTATAAATATCGATATCTAACAGAATCTGTGATATATCTGTGTGTGTGTGTGTAAAGCTCAGTATATATATCGATATCTAACAGAATCTGTGATATATCTGGGTCTGTGTGTAAAGCTCAGTATAAATATCGATATCTAACAGAATCTGTGATATATCTGGGTGTGTGTGTAAAGCTCAGTATAAATATCGATATCTGACAGAATCTGTGATATATCTGGGTGTGTGTGTAAAGCTCAGTATAAATATCGATATCTAACAGAATCTGTGATATATCTGTGTGGGGTTGTAAAGCTCAGTATAAATATCGATATCTAACAGAATCTGTGATATATCTGGGTGTGTTTGTAAAGCTCAGTATAAATATCGATATCTAACAGAATCTGTGATATATCTGGGTGTGTGTGTAAAGCTCAGTATAAATATCGATATCTAACAGAATCTGTGATATATCTGGGTGTGTGTGTAAAGCTCAGAATAAATATCGATATCTAACAGAATCTGTGATATATCTGGGTGTGTGTGTAAAGCTCAGTATATATATCGATATCTAACAGAATCTGTGATATATCTGGATGTGTGTGTAAAGCTCAGTATAAATATCGATATCTAACAGAATCTGTGATATATCTGTGTGTGTGTGTAAAGCTCAGTATCAATATCGATATGTAACAGAATCTGTGATATATATGGGTGTGTGTGTAAAGCTCCGTATAAATATCGATATGTAACAGAAGCTGTGATATATCTGGGTGTGTGTGTAAAGCTCAGTATAAATATCGATATCTAACAGAATCTGTGATATATCTGGGTGTGTGTGTAAAGCTCAGTATAAATATCGATAACTAACAGAATCTGTGACATATCTGGGTGTGTTTGTGAAGCTCAGTATAAACTTCGATATCTAACAGAATCTGTGATATATCTGGATGTGTGTGTAAAGCTCAGTATAAATATCGATATCTAACCAAATCTGTGATATATCTGGCTGTGTTTGTAAAGCTCAGTATAAATATCGATATCTAACAGAATCTGTGATATATCTGGGTGTGTTTGTAAAGCTCAGTATAAATATCGATATCTAACAGAATCTGTGATATATCTGGGTCTGTGTGTGAAGCTCAGTATAAATATCGATATCTAACCGAATCGGTGATATATCTGGGTGTGTTTGAAAAGCTCAGTATAAATATCGATATCTAACAGAATCTGTGATATATCTGGGTGTGTTTGTAAAGCTCAGTATAAATATCGATATCTAACAGAATCTATGATATATCTGGGTCTGTGTGTGAAGCTCAGTATAAATATCGATATCTAACAGAATCTGTGATATATCTGGGTGTGTTTGAAAAGCTCAGTATAAATATCGATATCTAACAGAATCTGTGATATATCTGGGTGTGTTTGTAAAGCTCAGTATAAATATCGATATCTAACAGAATCTGTGATATATCTGGGTGTGTTTGTGAAGCTCAGTATAAATATCGATATCTAACAGAATCTGTGATATATCTGGGTGTGTGTGTAAAGCTCAGTATAAATATCGATATCTAACAGAATCTGTGATATATCTGGGTGTGTGTGTGTAAAGCTCAGTATATATATCGATATCTAACAGAATCTGTGACATATCTGGGTGTGTTTGTGAAGCTCAGTATAAATTTCGATATCTAACATAATCTGTGATATATCTGGATGTGTGTGTAAAGCTCAGTATAAATATCGATATCTAACAGAATCTGTGATATATCTGTGTGTGTGTGTAAAGCTCAGGATATATATCGATATCTAACAGAATCTGTGACATATCTGGGTGTGTTTGTGATGCTCAGTATAAATTTCGATATTTAACAGAATCTGTGATATATCTGGATGTGTGTGTAAAGCTCAGTATAAATATTGATATCTAACAGAATCTGTGATATATCTGGGTGTGTGTCTAAAGCTCAGTATAAATATCGATATGTAACAGAATCTGTGATATATCTGGGTGTGTGTGTAAAGCTCAGTATAAATATCGATATCTAACAGAATCTGTGATATATCTGGGTCTGTGTGTAAAGCTCAGTATAAATATCGATATCTAACAGAATCTGTTATATATCTGTGTGTGTGTGTAAAGCTCAGTATAAATATCGATATCTAACAGAATCTGTGATATATCTGGGTGTGTTTGTAAAGCTCAGTATAAATATCGATATTTAACAGAATCTGTGATATATCTGGGTGTGTGTGTAAAGCTCAGTATTAATATCGATATCTAACATTATCTGTGATATATCTGGATGTGTGTGTAAAGCTCAGTATAAATATCGATATCTAACAGAATCTGTGATATGTCTGGGTGTGTGTGTAAAGCTCAGTATAAATATCGATATCTAACAGAATCTGTGATATATCTGGGTGTGTGTGTAAAGCTCAGAATAAATATCGATATCTAACAGAATCTGTGATATATCTGGGTGTGTTTGTAAAGCTCAGTATAAATATCGATATCTAACAGAATCTGTGATATATCTGGGTCTGTGTGTGAAGCTCAGTATAAATATCGATATCTAACCGAATCGGTGATATATCTGGGTGTGTTTGAAAAGCTCAGTATAAATATCGATATCTAACAGAATCTGTGATATATCTGGGTGTGTTTGTAAAGCTCAGTATAAATATCGATATCTAACAGAATCTGTGATATATCTGGGTCTATGTGTGAAGCTCAGTATAAATATCGATATCTAACAGAATCTGTGATATATCTGGGTGTGTTTGAAAAGCTCAGTATAAATATCGATATCTAACAGAATCTGTGATATATCTGGGTGTGTTTGTAAAGCTCAGTATAAATATCGATATCTAACAGAATCTGTGATATATCTGGGTGTGTTTGTGAAGCTCAGTATAAATATCGATATCTAACAGAATCTGTGATATATCTGGGTGTGTGTGTAAAGCTGAGTATAAATATCGATATCTAACAGAATCTGTGATATATCTGGGTGTGTGTGTGTAAAGCTCAGTATATATATCGAGATCTAACAGAATCTGTGACATATCTGGGTGTGTTTGTGAAGATCAGTATAAATTTCGATATCTAACATAATCTGTGATATATCTGGATGTGTGTGTAAAGCTCAGTATAAATATCGATATCTAACAGAATCTGTGATATATCTGTGTGTGTGTGTAAAGCTCAGGATATATATCGATATCTAACAGAATCTGTGACATATCTGGGTGTGTTTGTGATGCTCAGTATAAATTTCGATATTTAACAGAATCTGTGATATATCTGGATGTGTGTGTAAACTCAGTATAAATATTGATATCTAACAGAATCTGTGATATATCTGGGTGTGTTTGTAAAGCTCAGTATAAATATCGATATCTAACAGAATCTGTGATATATCTGGGTGTGTTTGTAAAGCTCAGTATAAATATCGATATCTAACAGAATCTGTGATATATCTGGGTCTGTGTGTGAAGCTCAGTATAAATATCGATATCTAACCGAATCGGTGATATATATGGGTGTGTTTGAAAAGCTCAGTATAAATATCGATATCTAACAGAATCTGTGATATATCTGGGTGTGTTTGTAAAGCTCAGTATAAATATCGATATCTAACAGAATCTGTGACATATCTGGGTCTGTGTGTGAAGCTCAGTATAAATATCGATATCTAACAGAATCTGTGATATATCTGGGTGTGTTTGAAAAGCTCAGTATAAATATCGATATCTAACAGAATCTGTGATATATCTGGGTGTGTTTGTAAAGCTCAGTATAAATATCGATATCTAACAGAATCTGTGATATATCTGGGTGTGTTTGTGAAGCTCAGTATAAATATCGATATCTAACAGAATCTGTGATATATCTGTGTGTGTGTGTAAAGCTCAGTATAAATATCGATATCTAACAGAATCTGTGATATATCTGTGTGTGTGTGTGTAAAGCTCAGTATATATATCGATATCTAACAGAATCTGTGATATATCTGGGTCTGTGTGTAAAGCTCAGTATAAATATCGATATCTAACAGAATCTGTGATATATCTGCGTGTGTTTGTAAAGCTCAGTATAAATATCGATATCTAACAGAATCTGTGATATATCTGGGTGTGTTTGTGAAGCTCAGTATAAATATCGATATCTAACAGAATCTGTGATATATCTGTGTGTGTGTGTAAAGCTCAGTATAAATATCGATATCTAACAGAATCTGTGATATATCTGTGTGTGTGTGTGTAAAGCTCAGTATATATATCGATATCTAACAGAATCTGTGATATATCTGGGTCTGTGTGTAAAGCTCAGTATAAATATCGATATCTAACAGAATCTGTGATATATCTGGGTGTGTGTGTAAAGCTCAGTATAAATATCGATATCTGACAGAATCTGTGATATATCTGGGTGTGTGTGTAAAGCTCAGTATAAATATCGATATCTAACAGAATCTGTGATATATCTGTGTGGGGTTGTAAAGCTCAGTATAAATATCGATATCTAACAGAATCTGTGATATATCTGGGTGTGTTTGTAAAGCTCAGTATAAATATCGATATCTAACAGAATCTGTGATATATCTGGGTGTGTGTGTAAAGCTCAGTATAAATATCGATATCTAACAGAATCTGTGATATATCTGGGTGTGTGTGTAAAGCTCAGAATAAATATCGATATCTAACAGAATCTGTGATATATCTGGGTGTGTGTGTAAAGCTCAGTATATATATCGATATCTAACAGAATCTGTGATATATCTGGATGTGTGTGTAAAGCTCAGTATAAATATCGATATCTAACAGAATCTGTGATATATCTGGGTGTGTGTGTAAAGCTCAGTATCAATATCGATATGTAACAGAATCTGTGATATATATGGGTGTGTGTGTAAAGCTCCGTATAAATATCGATATGTAACAGAAGCTGTGATATATCTGGGTGTGTGTGTAAAGCTCAGTATAAATATCGATATCTAACAGAATCTGTGATATATCTGGGTGTGTGTGTAAAGCTCAGTATAAATATCGATAACTAACAGAATCTGTGACATATCTGGGTGTGTTTGTGAAGCTCAGTATAAACTTCGATATCTAACAGAATCTGTGATATATCTGGATGTGTGTGTAAAGCTCAGTATAAATATCGATATCTAACCAAATCTGTGATATATCTGGCTGTGTTTGTAAAGCTCAGTATAAATATCGATATCTAACAGAATCTGTGATATATCTGGGTGTGTTTGTAAAGCTCAGTATAAATATCGATATCTAACAGAATCTGTGATATATCTGGGTCTGTGTGTGAAGCTCAGTATAAATATCGATATCTAACCGAATCGGTGATATATCTGGGTGTGTTTGAAAAGCTCAGTATAAATATCGATATCTAACAGAATCTGTGATATATCTGGGTGTGTTTGTAAAGCTCAGTATAAATATCGATATCTAACAGAATCTATGATATATCTGGGTCTGTGTGTGAAGCTCAGTATAAATATCGATATCTAACAGAATCTGTGATATATCTGGGTGTGTTTGAAAAGCTCAGTATAAATATCGATATCTAACAGAATCTGTGATATATCTGGGTGTGTTTGTAAAGCTCAGTATAAATATCGATATCTAACAGAATCTGTGATATATCTGGGTGTGTTTGTGAAGCTCAGTATAAATATCGATATCTAACAGAATCTGTGATATATCTGGGTGTGTGTGTAAAGCTCAGTATAAATATCGATATCTAACAGAATCTGTGATATATCTGTGTGTGTGTGTGTAAAGCTCAGTATATATATCGATATCTAACAGAATCTGTGACATATCTGGGTGTGTTTGTGAAGCTCAGTATAAATTTCGATATCTAACATAATCTGTGATATATCTGGATGTGTGTGTAAAGCTCAGTATAAATATCGATATCTAACAGAATCTGTGATATATCTGTGTGTGTGTGTAAAGCTCAGGATATATATCGATATCTAACAGAATCTGTGACATATCTGGGTGTGTTTGTGATGCTCAGTATAAATTTCGATATTTAACAGAATCTGTGATATATCTGGATGTGTGTGTAAAGCTCAGTATAAATATTGATATCTAACAGAATCTGTGATATATCTGGGTGTGTGTGTAAAGCTCAGTATAAATATCGATATGTAACAGAATCTGTGATATATCTGGGTGTGTGTGTAAAGCTCAGTATAAATATCGATATCTAACAGAATCTGTGATATATCTGGGTCTGTGTGTAAAGCTCAGTATAAATATCGATATCTAACAGAATCTGTTATATATCTGTGTGTGTGTGTAAAGCTCAGTATAAATATCGATATCTAACAGAATCTGTGATATATCTGGGTGTGTTTGTAAAGCTCAGTATAAATATCGATATTTAACAGAATCTGTGATATATCTGGGTGTGTGTGTAAAGCTCAGTATTAATATCGATATCTAACATTATCTGTGATATATCTGGATGTGTGTGTAAAGCTCAGTATAAATATCGATATCTAACAGAATCTGTGATATGTCTGGGTGTGTGTGTAAAGCTCAGTATAAATATCGATATCTAACAGAATCTGTGATATATCTGGGTGTGTGTGTAAAGCTCAGAATAAATATCGATATCTAACAGAATCTGTGATATATCTGGGTGTGTTTGTAAAGCTCAGTATAAATATCGATATCTAACAGAATCTGTGATATATCTGGGTCTGTGTGTGAAGCTCAGTATAAATATCGATATCTAACCGAATCGGTGATATATCTGGGTGTGTTTGAAAAGCTCAGTATAAATATCGATATCTAACAGAATCTGTGATATATCTGGGTGTGTTTGTAAAGCTCAGTATAAATATCGATATCTAACAGAATCTGTGATATATCTGGGTCTATGTGTGAAGCTCAGTATAAATATCGATATCTAACAGAATCTGTGATATATCTGGGTGTGTTTGAAAAGCTCAGTATAAATATCGATATCTAACAGAATCTGTGATATATCTGGGTGTGTTTGTAAAGCTCAGTATAAATATCGATATCTAACAGAATCTGTGATATATCTGGGTGTGTTTGTGAAGCTCAGTATAAATATCGATATCTAACAGAATCTGTGATATATCTGGGTGTGTGTGTAAAGCTGAGTATAAATATCGATATCTAACAGAATCTGTGATATATCTGGGTGTGTGTGTGTAAAGCTCAGTATATATATCGAGATCTAACAGAATCTGTGACATATCTGGGTGTGTTTGTGAAGATCAGTATAAATTTCGATATCTAACATAATCTGTGATATATCTGGATGTGTGTGTAAAGCTCAGTATAAATATCGATATCTAACAGAATCTGTGATATATCTGTGTGTGTGTGTAAAGCTCAGGATATATATCGATATCTAACAGAATCTGTGACATATCTGGGTGTGTTTGTGATGCTCAGTATAAATTTCGATATTTAACAGAATCTGTGATATATCTGGATGTGTGTGTAAACTCAGTATAAATATTGATATCTAACAGAATCTGTGATATATCTGGGTGTGTGTGTAAAGCTCAGTATAAATATCGATATGTAACAGAATCTGTGATATATCTGGGTGTGTGTGTAAAGCTCAGTATAAATATCGATATCTAACAGAATCTGTGATATATCTGGGTCTGTGTGTAAAGCTCAGTATAAATATCGATATCTAACAGAATCTGTGATATATCTGGGTGTGTTTGTAAAGCTCAGTATAAATATCGATATTTAACAGAATCTGTGATATATCTGGGTGTGTGTGTAAAGCTCAGTATACATATCGATATCTAACAGAATCTGTGAAATATCTGGGTGTGTTTGTAAAGCTCAGTATAAATATCGATATCTAACAGAATCTGTGATATATCTGGGTGTGTGTGTAAAGCTCAGTATGAATATCGATATCTAACAGAATCTGTGATATATCTGGGTGTGTTTGTAAAGCTCAGTATAAATATTGATATCTAACAGAATCTGTGATATATCTGGGTGTGTGTATAGCTCAGTATAAATATCGATATCTAACAGAATCTGTGATATATCTGGGTGTGTGTATAGCTCAGTATAAATATCGATATCTAACAGAATCTGTGATATATCTGGGTGTGTGTGTAAAGCTCAGTATAAATATCGATATCTAACAGAATCTGTGATATATCTGGGTGTGTGTGTAAAGCTCAGTATTAATATCGATATCTAACATTATCTGTGATATATCTGGATGTGTGTGTAAAGCTCAGTATGAATATCGATATATAACATTATCTGTGATATATCTGGGTGTGTGTATAGCTCAGTATAAATATCGATATCTAACAGAATCTGTGATATATCTGGGTGTGTGTGTAAAGCTCAGTATAAATATCGATATCTAACAGAATCTGTGATATATCTGGGTGTGTGTGTAAAGCTCAGTATGAATATCGATATCTCACAGAATCTGTGATATATCTGGGTGTGTTTGTAAAGCTCAGTATAAATATTGATATCTAACAGAATCTGTGATATATCTGGGTGTGTGTATAGCTCAGTATAAATATCGATATCTAACAGAATCTGTGATATATCTGGGTGTGTGTGTAAAGCTCAGTATAAATATCGATATCTAACAGAATCTGTGATATATCTGGGTGTGTGTGTAAAGCTCAGTATTAATATCGATATCTAACATTATCTGTGATATATTTGGATGTGTGTGTAAAGCTCAGTATAAATATCGATATCTAACAGAATCTGTGATATGTCTGGGTGTGTGTGTAAAGCTCAGTATAAATATCGATATCTAACAGAATCTGTGATATATCTGGGTGTGTGTGTAAAGCTCAGAATAAATATCGATATCTAACAGAATCTGTGATATATCTGGGTGTGTTTGTAAAGCTCAGTATAAATATCGATATCTAACAGAATCTGTGATATATCTGGGTGTGTTTGTAAAGCTCAGTATAAATATCGATATCTAACAGAATCTGTGATATATCTGGGTGTGTGTGTAAAGCTCCGTATAAATATCGATATGTAACAGAATCTGTGATATATCTGGGTGTGTGTGTAAAGCTCAGTATAAATATCGATATCTAACAGAATCTGTGATATATCTGTGTGTGTTTGTAAAGCTCAGTATAAATATCGATATCTAACAGAATCTGTGATATATCTGGGTGTGTGTGTAAAGCTCAGTATAAATTTCGATATCTAACAGAATCTGTGATATATCTGGGTGTGTGTGTAAAGCTCAGTATAAATATTGATATCTAACAGAATCTGTGATATATATGGGTGTGTTTGTAAAGCTCAGTATAAATATCGATATCTAACCGAATCTGTGATATATCTGTGTGTGTGTGTAAAGCTCAGTATATATATCGATATCTAACAGAATCTGTGACATATCTGGGTGTGTGTGTAAAGCTCAGTATAAATTTCGATATCTAACAGAATCTGTGATATATCTGGGTCTGTGTGTGAAGCTCAGTATAAATATCGATATCTAACCGAATCTGTGATAAATCTAAGTGTGTTTGTAAAGCTCAGTATAAATATCGATATCTAACAGAAGCTGTGATATATCTGTGTGTGTGTGTAAAGCTCAGTATATATATCGATATCTAACAGAATCTGTGACATATCTGGGTGTGTGTGTAAAGCTCAGTATAAATATCGATATCTAACTGAATCTGTGATATATCTGGGTGTGTGTGTAAAGCTCAGTATAAATATCGATATCTAACAGAATCTGTGATGTATCTGGGTGTGTGTGTAAAGCTCAGTATAAATATCGATATCTAACAGAATCTGTGATATATCTGGGTGTGTTGTAAAGCTCATTATAAATATCGATATCTAACAGAATCTGTGATATATCTCGGTGTGTGTGTAAAGCTCAGTATAAATATCGATATCTAACAGAATCTGTGATATATCTGGGTGTGTTTGTAAAGCTCAGTATAAATATTGATATCTAACAGAATCTGTGATATATCTGGGTGTGTGTGTATAGCTCAGTATAAATATCGATATATAACAGAATCTGTGATATATCTGTGTGTGTGTGTAAAGCTCAGTATAAATATCGATAGCTAACAGAATCTGTGATATATCTGGGTGTGTGTGTAAAGCTCAGTATAAATATCGATATCTAACAGAATCTGTGATATATCTGGATGTGTGTGTAAAGCTCAGTATAAATATTGATATCTAACAGAATCTGTGATATATCTGGGTGTGTGTGTAAAGCTCAGTATAAATATCGATATCTAACAGAATCTGTGATATATCTGGGTGTGTGTGTAAAGCTCAGTATAAATATCGATATCTGACAGAATCTGTGATATATCTGGGTGTGTGTGTAAAGCTCAGTATAAATATCGATATCTAACAGAATCTGTGATATATCTGTGTGGGTTTGTAAAGCTCAGTATAAATATCGATATCTAACAGAATCTGTGATATATCTGGGTGTGTTTGTAAGGCTCAGTATAAATATCGATATCTAACAGAATCTGTGATATATCTGGGTGTGTGTGTAAAGCTCAGTATAAATATCGATATCTAACAGAATCTGTGATATATCTGGGTGTGTGTGTAAAGCTCAGAATAAATATCGATATCTAACAGAATCTGTGATATATCTGGGTGTGTTTGTAAAGCTCAGTATAAATATCGATATCTAACAGAATCTGTGATATATCTGGGTGTGTGTGTAAAGCTCAGTATAAATATCGATATGTAACAGAATCTGTGATATATCTGGGTGTGTGTGTAAAGCTCCGTATAAATATCGATATGTAACAGAATCTGTGATATATCTGGGTGTGTGTGTAAAGCTCCGTATAAATATCGATATGTAACAGAAGCTGTGATATATCTGGGTGTGTGTGTAAAGCTCAGTATAAATATCGATATCTAACAGAATCTGTGATATATCTGGGTGTGTGTGTAAAGCTCAGTATAAATATCGATAACTAACAGAATCTGTGACATATCTGGGTGTGTTTGTGAAGCTCAGTATAAACTTCGATATCTAACAGAATCTGTGATATATCTGGATGTGTGTGTAAAGCTCAGTATAAATATCGATATCTAACCAAATCTGTGATATATCTGGCTGTGTTTGTAAAGCTCAGTATAAATATCGATATCTAACAGAATCTGTGATATATCTGGGTGTGTTTGTAAAGCTCAGTATAAATATCGATATCTAACAGAATCTGTGATATATCTGGGTCTGTGTGTGAAGCTCAGTTTAAATATCGATATCTAACCGAATCGGTGATATATCTGGGTGTGTTTGAAAAGCTCAGTATAAATATCGATATCTAACAGAATCTGTGATATATCTGGGTGTGTTTGTAAAGCTCAGTATAAATATCGATATCTAACAGAATCTGTGATATATCTGGGTCTGTGTGTGAAGCTCAGTATAAATATCGATATCTAACAGAATCTGTGATATATCTGGGTGTGTTTGAAAAGCTCAGTATAAATATCGATATCTAACAGAATCTGTGATATATCTGGGTGTGTTTGTAAAGCTCAGTATAAATATCGATATCTAACAGAATCTGTGATATATCTGGGTGTGTTTGTGAAGCTCAGTATAAATATCGATATCTAACAGAATCTGTGATATATCTGGGTGTGTGTGTAAAGCTCAGTATAAATATCGATATCTAACAGAATCTGTGATATATCTGGGTGTGTGTGTGTAAAGCTCAGTATATATATCGATATCTAACAGAATCTGTGACATATCTGGGTGTGTTTGTGAAGCTCAGTATAAATTTCGATATCTAACATAATCTGTGATATATCTGGATGTGTGTGTAAACCTCAGTATAAATATCGATATCTAACAGAATCTGTGATATATCTGTGTGTGTGTGTAAAGCTCAGGATATATATCGATATCTAACAGAATCTGTGACATATCTGGGTGTGTTTGTGATGCTCAGTATAAATTTCGATATTTAACAGAATCTGTGATATATCTGGATGTGTGTGTAAAGCTCAGTATAAATATTGATATCTAACAGAATCTGTGATATATCTGGGTGTGTGTGTAAAGCTCAGTATAAATATCGATATGTAACAGAATCTGTGATATATCTGGGTGTGTGTGTAAAGCTCAGTATAAATATCGATATCTAACAGAATCTGTGACATATCTGGGTCTGTGTGTAAAGCTCAGTATAAATATCGATATCTAACAGAATCTGTTATATATCTGTGTGTGTGTGTAAAGCTCAGTATAAATATCGATATCTAACAGAATCTGTGATATATCTGGGTGTGTTTGTAAAGCTCAGTATAAATATCGATATTTAACAGAATCTGTGATATATCTGGGTGTGTGTGTAAAGCTCAGTATAAATATCGATATCTCACAGAATCTGTGATATATCTGGGTGTGTTTGTAAAGCTCAGTATAAATATTGATATCTAACAGAATCTGTGATATATCTGGGTGTGTGTATAGCTCAGTATAAATATCGATATCTAACAGAATCTGTGATATATCTGGGTGTGTGTGTAAAGCTCAGTATAAATATCGATATCTAACAGAATCTGTGATATATCTGTGTGTGTGTAAAGCTCAGTATTAATATCGATATCTAACATTATCTGTGATATATCTGGATGTGTGTGTAAAGCTCAGTATAAATATCGATATCTAACAGAATCTGTGATATGTCTGGGTGTGTGTGTAAAGCTCAGTATAAATATCGATATCTCACAGAATCTGTGATATATCTGAGTGTGTGTGTAAAGCTCAGAATAAATATCGATATCTAACAGAATCTGTGATATATCTGGGTGTGTTTGTAAAGCTCAGTATAAATATCGATATCTAACAGAATCTGTGATATATCTGGGTCTGTGTGTGAAGCTCAGTATAAATATCGATATCTAACCGAATCGGTGATATATCTGGGTGTGTTTGAAAAGCTCAGTATAAATATCGATATCTAACAGAATCTGTGATATATCTGGGTGTGTTTGTAAAGCTCAGTATAAATATCGATATCTAACAGAATCTGTGATATATCTGGGTCTATGTGTGAAGCTCAGTATAAATATCGATATCTAACAGAATCTGTGATATATCTGGGTGTGTTTGAAAAGCTCAGTATAAATATCGATATCTAACAGAATCTGTGATATATCTGGGTGTGTTTGTAAAGCTCAGTATAAATATCGATATCTAACAGAATCTGTGATATATCTGGGTGTGTTTGTGAAGCTCAGTATAAATATCGATATCTAACAGAATCTGTGATATATCTGGGTGTGTGTGTAAAGCTGAGTATAAATATCGATATCTAACAGAATCTGTGATATATCTGGGTGTGTGTGTGTAAAGCTCAGTATATATATCGATATCTAACAGAATCTGTGACATATCTGTGTGTGTGTGTAAAGCTCAGGATAAATATCGATATCTAACAGAATCTGTGACATATCTGGGTGTGTTTGTGATGCTCATTATAAATTTCGATATTTAACAGAATCTGTGATATATCTGGATGTGTGTGTAAACTCAGTATAAATATTGATATCTAACAGAATCTGTGATATATCTGGGTGTGTGTGTAAAGCTCAGTATAAATATCGATATGTAACAGAATCTGTGATATATCTGGGTGTGTGTGTAAAGCTCAGTATAAATATCGATATCTAACAGAATCTGTGATATATCTGGGTCTGTGTGTAAAGCTCAGTATAAATATCGATATCTAACAGAATCTGTGATATATCTGGGTGTGTTTGTAAAGCTCAGTATAAATATCGATATTTAACAGAATCTGTGATATATCTGGGTCTGTGTGTAAAGCTCAGTATAAATATCGATATCTAACAGAATCTGTGATATATCTGTGTGTGTGTGTAAAGCTCAGTATGAATATCGATATCTAACAGAATCTGTGATATATCTGGGTGTGTTTGTAAAGCTCAGTATAAATATTGATATCTAACAGAATCTGTGATATATCTGGGTGTGTGTATAGCTCAGTATAAATATCGATATCTAACAGAATCTGTGATATATCTGGGTGTGTGTATAGCTCAGTATAAATATCGATATCTAACAGAATCTGTGATATATCTGGGTGTGTGTGTAAAGCTCAGTATAAATATCGATATCTAACAGAATCTGTGATATATCTGGGTGTGTGTGTAAAGCTCAGTATTAATATCGATATCTAACATTATCTGTGATATATCTGGATGTGTGTGTAAAGCTCAGTATGAATATCGATATCTAACAGAATCTGTGATATATCTGGGTGTGTGTGTAAAGCTCAGTATGAATATCGATATCTCACAGAATCTGTGATATATCTGGGTGTGTTTGTAAAGCTCAGTATAAATATTGATATCTAACAGAATCTGTGATATATCTGGGTGTGTGTATAGCTCAGTATAAATATCGATATCTAACAGAATCTGTGATATATCTGGGTGTGTGTGTAAAGCTCAGTATAAATATCGATATCTAACAGAATCTGTGATATATCTGGGTGTGTGTGTAAAGCTCAGTATTAATATCGATATCTAACATTATCTGTGATATATCTGGATGTGTGTGTAAAGCTCAGTATAAATATCGATATCTAACAGAATCTGTGATATGTCTGGGTGTGTGTGTAAAGCTCAGTATAAATATCGATATCTAACAGAATCTGTGATATATCTGGGTGTGTGTGTAAAGCTCAGAATAAATATCGATATCTAACAGAATCTGTGATATATCTGGGTGTGTTTGTAAAGCTCAGTATAAATATCGATATCTAACAGAATCTGTGATATATCTGGGTGTGTGTGTAAAGCTCCGTATAAATATCGATATGTAACAGAATCTGTGATATATCTGGGTGTGTGTGTAAAGCTCAGTATAAATATCGATATCTAACAGAATCTGTGATATATCTGTGTGTGTTTGTAAAGCTCAGTATAAATATCGATATCTAACAGAATCTGTGATATATCTGGGTGTGTGTGTAAAGCTCAGTATAAATTTCGATATCTAACAGAATCTGTGATATATCTGGGTGTGTGTGTAAAGCTCAGTATGAATATCGATATCTCACAGAATCTGTGATATATCTGGGTGTGTTTGTAAAGCTCAGTATAAATATTGATATCTAACAGAATCTGTGATATATCTGGGTGTGTGTATAGCTCAGTATAAATATCGATATCTAACAGAATCTGTGATATATCTGGGTGTGTGTGTAAAGCTCAGTATAAATATCGATATCTAACAGAATCTGTGATATATCTGGGTGTGTGTGTAAAGCTCAGTATTAATATCGATATCTAACATTATCTGTGATATATCTGGATGTGTGTGTAAAGCTCAGTATAAATATCGATATCTAACAGAATCTGTGATATGTCTGGGTGTGTGTGTAAAGCTCAGTATAAATATCGATATCTAACAGAATCTGTGATATATCTGGGTGTGTGTGTAAAGCTCAGAATAAATATCGATATCTAACAGAATCTGTGATATATCTGGGTGTGTTTGTAAAGCTCAGTATAAATATCGATATCTAACAGAATCTGTGATATATCTGGGTGTGTGTGTAAAGCTCCGTATAAATATCGATATGTAACAGAATCTGTGATATATCTGGGTGTGTGTGTAAAGCTCAGTATAAATATCGATATCTAACAGAATCTGTGATATATCTGTGTGTGTTTGTAAAGCTCAGTATAAATATCGATATCTAACAGAATCTGTGATATATCTGGGTGTGTGTGTAAAGCTCAGTATAAATTTCGATATCTAACAGAATCTGTGATATATCTGGGTGTGTTTGTAAAGCTCAGTATAAATATTGATATCTAACAGAATCTGTGATATATCTGGGTGTGTTTGTAAAGCTCAGTATAAATATCGATATCTAACCGAATCTGTGATATATCTGTGTGTGTGTAAAGCTCAGTATAAATATCGATATCTAACAGAATCTGTGATATATCTGTGTGTGTTTGTAAAGCTCAGTATAAATATCGATATCTAACAGAATCTGTGATATATCTGGGTGTGTGTGTAAAGCTCAGTATAAATTTCGATATCTAACAGAATCTGTGATATATCTGGGTGTGTGTGTAAAGCTCAGTATAAATATTGATATCTAACAGAATCTGTGATATATCTGGGTGTGTTTGTAAAGCTCAGTATAAATATCGATATCTAACCGAATCTGTGATATATCTGTGTGTGTGTGTAAAGCTCAGTATATATATCGATATCTAACAGAATCTGTGACATATCTGGGTGTGTGTGTAAAGCTCAGTATAAATTTCGATATCTATCAGAATCTGTGATATATCTGGGTCTGTGTGTGAAGCTCAGTATAAATATCGATATCTAACCGAATCTGTGATAAATCTAAGTGTGTTTGTAAAGCTCAGTATAAATATCGATATCTAACAGAAGCTGTGATATATCTGTGTGTGTGTGTAAAGCTCAGTATATATATCGATATCTAACAGAATCTGTGACATATCTGGGTGTGTGTGTAAAGCTCAGTATAAATATCGATATCTAACTGAATCTGTGATATATCTGGGTGTGTGTGTAAAGCTCAGTATAAATATCGATATCTAACAGAATCTGTGATGTATCTGGGTGTGTGTGTAAAGCTCAGTATAAATATCGATATCTAACAGAATCTGTGATATATCTGGGTGTGTTGTAAAGCTCATTATAAATATCGATATCTAACAGAATCTGTGATATATCTCGGTGTGTGTGTAAAGCTCAGTATAAATATCGATATCTAACAGAATCTGTGATATATCTGGGTGTGTTTGTAAAGCTCAGTATAAATATTGATATCTAACAGAATCTGTGATATATCTGGGTGTGTGTGTATAGCTCAGTATAAATATCGATATATAACAGAATCTGTGATATATCTGTGTGTGTGTGTGTAAAGCTCAGTATAAATATCGATAGCTAACAGAATCTGTGATATATCTGTGTGTGTGTGTAAAGCTCAGTATAGATATCGATATCTAACAGAATCTGTGATATATCTGGGTGTGTTTGTAAAGCTCAGTATACATTTCGACATCTAACAGAATCTGTGATATATCTGGATGTGTGTGTAAAGCTCAGTATAAATATTGATATCTAACAGAATCTGTGATATATCTGGGTGTGTGTGTAAAGCTCAGTATAAATATCGATATCTAACAGAATCTGTGATATATCTGGGTGTGTGTGTAAAGCTCAGTATAAATATCGATATCTGACAGAATCTGTGATATATCTGGGTGTGTGTGTAAAGCTCAGTATAAATATCGATATCTAACAGAATCTGTGATATATCTGTGTGGGTTTGTAAAGCTCAGTATAAATATCGATATCTAACAGAATCTGTGATATATCTGGGTGTGTTTGTAAAGCTCAGTATATATATCGATATCTAACAGAATCTGTGACATATCTGGGTGTGTTTGTAAAGCTCAGTATACATTTCGACATCTAACAGAATCTGTGATATATCTGGATGTGTGTGTAAAGCTCAGTATAAATATTGATATCTAACAGAATCTGTGATATATCTGGGTGTGTGTGTAAAGCTCAGTATAAATATCGATATCTAACAGAATCTGTGATATATCTGGGTGTGTGTGTAAAGCTCAGTATAAATATCGATATCTGACAGAATCTGTGATATATCTGGGTGTGTGTGTAAAGCTCAGTATAAATATCGATATCTAACAGAATCTGTGATATATCTGTGTGGGTTTGTAAAGCTCAGTATAAATATCGATATCTAACAGAATCTGTGATATATCTGGGTGTGTTTGTAAGGCTCAGTATAAATATCGATATCTAACAGAATCTGTGATATATCTGGGTGTGTGTGTAAAGCTCAGTATAAATATCGATATCTAACAGAATCTGTGATATATCTGGGTGTGTGTGTAAAGCTCAGAATAAATATCGATATCTAACAGAATCTGTGATATATCTGGGTGTGTTTGTAAAGCTCAGTATAAATATCGATATCTAACAGAATCTGTGATATATCTGGGTGTGTGTGTAAAGCTCAGTATAAATATCGATATGTAACAGAATCTGTGATATATCTGGGTGTGTGTGTAAAGCTCCGTATAAATATCGATATGTAACAGAAGCTGTGATATATCTGGGTGTGTGTGTAAAGCTCAGTATAAATATCGATATCTGACAGAATCTGTGATATATCTGGGTGTGTGTGTAAAGCTCAGTATAAATATCGATATCTAACAGAATCTGTGATATATCTGTGTGGGTTTGTAAAGCTCAGTATAAATATCGATATCTAACAGAATCTGTGATATATCTGGGTGTGTTTGTAAAGCTCAGTATATATATCGATATCTAACAGAATCTGTGACATATCTGGGTGTGTTTGTAAAGCTCAGTATACATTTCGACATCTAACAGAATCTGTGATATATCTGGATGTGTGTGTAAAGCTCAGTATAAATATTGATATCTAACAGAATCTGTGATATATCTGGGTGTGTGTGTAAAGCTCAGTATAAATATCGATATCTAACAGAATCTGTGATATATCTGGGTGTGTGTGTAAAGCTCAGTATAAATATCGATATGTGACAGAATCTGTGATATATCTGGGTGTGTGTGTAAAGCTCAGTATAAATATCGATATCTAACAGAATCTGTGATATATCTGTGTGGGTTTGTAAAGCTCAGTATAAATATCGATATCTAACAGAATCTGTGATATATCTGGGTGTGTTTGTAAGGCTCAGTATAAATATCGATATCTAACAGAATCTGTGATATATCTGGGTGTGTGTGTAAAGCTCAGTATAAATATCGATATCTAACAGAATCTGTGATATATCTGGGTGTGTGTGTAAAGCTCAGAATAAATATCGATATCTAACAGAATCTGTGATATATCTGGGTGTGTTTGTAAAGCTCAGTATAAATATCGATATCTAACAGAATCTGTGATATATCTGGGTGTGTGTGTAAAGCTCAGTATAAATATCGATATGTAACAGAATCTGTGATATATCTGGGTGTGTGTGTAAAGCTCCGTATAAATATCGATATGTAACAGAAGCTGTGATATATCTGGGTGTGTGTGTAAAGCTCAGTATAAATATCGATATCTAACAGAATCTGTGATAAATCTGGGTGTGTGTGTAAAGCTCAGTATAAATATCGATATCTAACAGAATCTGTGATATATCTGGGTGTGTGTGTGAAGCTCAGTATAAATATCGATAACTAACAGAATCTGTGACATATCTGTGTGTGTTTGTGAAGCTCAGTATAAACTTCGATATCTAACAGAATCTGTGATATATCTGGATGTGTGTGTAAAGCTCAGTATAAATATCGAGATCTAACCGAATCTGTGATATATCTGGCTGTGTTTGTAAAGCTCAGTATAAATATCGATATCTAACAGAATCTGTGATATATCTGGGTGTGTTTGTAAAGCTCAGTATAAATATCGATATCTAACAGAATCTGTGATATATCTGGGTCTGTGTGTGAAGCTCAGTATAAATATCGATATCTAACCGAATCGGTGATATATCTGGGTGTGTTTGAAAAGCTCAGTATAAATATCGATATCTAACAGAATCTGTGATATATCTGGGTGTGTTTGTAAAGCTCAGTATAAATATCGATATCTAACAGAATCTGTGATATATCTGGGTCTGTGTGTGAAGCTCAGTATAAATATCGATATCTAACAGAATCTGTGATATATCTGGGTGTGTTTGAAAAGCTCAGTATAAATATCGATATCTAACAGAATCTGTGATATATCTGGGTGTGTTTGTGAAGCTCAGTATAAATATCGATATCTAACAGAATCTGTGATATATCTGGGTGTGTGTGTAAAGCTCAGTATAAATATCGATATCTAACAGAATCTGTGATATATCTGTGTGTGTGTGTGTAAAGCTCAGTATATATATCGATATCTAACAGAATCTGTGATATATCTGGGTCTGTGTGTAAAGCTCAGTATAAATATCGATATCTAACAGAATCTGTGATATATCTGGGTGTGTGTGTAAAGCTCAGTATAAATATCGATAACTAACAGAATCTGTGACATATCTGGGTGTGTGTGTAAAGCTCAGTATAAATATCGATAACTAACAGAATCTGTGACATATCTGGGTGTGTTTGTAAAGCTCAGTATAAATATCGATATCTAACAGAATCTGTGATATATCTGGGTGTGTGTGTAAAGCTCAGTATAAATATCGATATCTAACAGAATCTGTGACATATCTGGGTGTGTTTGTGAAGCTCAGTATAAATATCGATATCTAACAGAATCTGTGATATATCTGGGTGTGTGTGTAAAGCTCAGTATAAATATCGATAACTAACAGAATCTGTGACATATCTGGGTGTGTTTGTAAAGCTCAGTATAAATATCGATATCTAACAGAATCTGTGATATATCTGGGTGTGTGTGTAAAGCTCAGTATAAATATCGATATCTAACAGAATCTGTGATATATCTGGGTGTGTGTGTAAAGCTCAGTATAAATATCGATAACTAACAGAATCTGTGACATATCTGGGTGTGTTTGTAAAGCTCAGTATAAATATCGATATCTAACAGAATCTGTGATATATCTGGGTGTGTGTGTAAAGCTCAGTATAAATATCGATATCTAACAGAATCTGTGACATATCTGGGTGTGTTTGTGAAGCTCAGTATAAATATCGATATCTAACAGAATCTGTGATATATCTGGGTGTGTGTGTGAAGCTCAGTATAAATATCGATATCTAACAGAATCTGTGATATATCTGGGTGTGTGTGTAAAGCTCAGTATAAATATCGATATCTAACAGAATCTGTGATATATCTGTGTGTGTGTGTAAAGCTCCGTATAAATATCGATATGTAACAGAAGCTGTGATATATCTGGGTGTGTGTGTAAAGCTCAGTATAAATATCGATATCTAACAGAATCTGTGATATATCTGGGTGTGTGTGTAAAGCTCAGTATAAATATCGATAACTAACAGAATCTGTGACATATCTGGGTGTGTTTGTGAAGCTCAGTATAAACTTCGATATCTAACAGAATCTGTGATATATCTGGATGTGTGTGTAAAGCTCAGTATAAATATCGATATCTAACCAAATCTGTGATATATCTGGCTGTGTTTGTAAAGCTCAGTATAAATATCGATATCTAACAGAATCTGTGATATATCTGGGTCTGTGTGTGAAGCTCAGTATAAATATCGATATCTAACCGAATCGGCGATATATCTGGGTGTGTTTGAAAAGCTCAGTATAAATATCGATATCTAACAGAATCTGTGATATATCTGGGTGTGTTTGTAAAGCTCAGTATAAATATCGATATCTAACAGAATCTGTGATATATCTGGGTCTGTGTGTGAAGCTCAGTATAAATATCGATATCTAACAGAATCTGTGATATATCTGGGTGTGTTTGAAAAGCTCAGTATAAATATCGATATCTAACAGAATCTGTGATATATCTGGGTATGTTTGTAAAGCTCAGTATAAATATCGATATCTAACAGAATCTGTGATATATCTGGGTGTGTTTGTGAAGCTCAGTATAAATATCGATATCTAACAGAATCTGTGATATATCTGGGTGTGTGTGTAAAGCTCAGTATAAATATCGATATCTAACAGAATCTGTGATATATCTGGGTGTGTGTGTAAAGCTCAGTATATATATCGATATCTAACAGAATCTGTGACATATCTGGGTGTGTTTGTGAAGCTCAGTATAAATTTCGATATCTAACATAATCTGTGATATATCTGGATGTGTGTGTAAAGCTCAGTATAAATATCGATATCTAACAGAATCTGTGATATATCTGTGTGTGTGTGTAAAGCTCAGGATATATATCGATATCTAACAGAATCTGTGACATATCTGGGTGTGTTTGTGATGCTCAGTATAAATTTCGATATTTAACAGAATCTGTGATATATCTGGATGTGTGTGTAAAGCTCAGTATAAATATTGCTATCTAACAGAATCTGTGATATATCTGGGTGTGTGTGTAAAGCTCAGTATAAATATCGATATGTAACAGAATCTGTGATATATCTGGGTGTGTGTGTAAAGCTCAGTATAAATATCGATATCTAACAGAATCTGTGATATATCTGGGTCTGTGTGTAAAGCTCAGTATAAATATCGATATCTAACAGAATCTGTTATATATCTGGGTGTGTGTGTAAAGCTCAGTATAAATATCGATATCTAACAGAATCTGTGATATATCTGGGTGTGTTTGTAAAGCTCAGTATAAATATTGATATCTAACAGAATCTGTGATATATCTGGGCGTGTGTATAGCTCAGTATAAATATCGATATCTAACAGAATCTGTGATATATCTGGGTGTGTGTGTAAAGCTCAGTATAAATATCGATATCTCACAGAATCTGTGATATATCTGGGTGTGTGTGTAAATCTCAGTATTAATATCGATATCTAACATTATCTGTGATATATCTGGATGTGTGTGTAAAGCTCAGTATAAATATCGATATCTAACAGAATCTGTGATATGTCTGGGTGTGTGTGTAAAGCTCAGTATAAATATCGATATCTAACAGAATCTGTGATATATCTGGGTGTGTGTGTAAAGCTCAGAATAAATATCGATATCTAACAGAATCTGTGATATATCTGGGTGTGTTTGTAAAGCTCAGTATAAATATCGATATCTAACAGAATCTGTGATATATCTGGGTGTGTTTGTAAAGCTCAGTATAAATATCGATATCTAACAGAATCTGTGATATATCTGGGTGTGTTTGTGAAACTCAGTATAAATATCGATATCTAACAGAATCTGTGATATATCTGGGTGTGTTTGAAAAGCTCAGTATAAATATCGATATCTAACAGAATCTGTGATATATCTGGGTGTGTTTGTAAAGCTCAGTATAAATATCGATATCTAACAGAATCTGTGATATATCTGGGTGTGTTTGTGAAACTCAGTATAAATATCGATATCTAACAGAATCTGTGATATATCTGGGTGTGTGTGTAAAGCTCAGTATAAATATCGATATCTAACAGAATCTGTGATATATCTGGGTGTGTGTGTGTAAAGCTCAGTATATATATCGATATCTAACAGAATCTGTGACATATCTGGGTGTGTTTGTGAAGCTCAGTATAAATTTCGATATCTAACATAATCTGTGATATATCTGGATGTGTGTGTAAAGCTCAGTATAAATATCGATATCTAACAGAATCTGTGATATATCTGTGTGTGTGTGTAAAGCTCAGGATATATATCGATATCTAACAGAATCTGTGACATATCTGGGTGTGTTTGTGATGCTCAGTATAAATTTCGATATTTAACAGAATCTGTGATATATCTGGATGTGTGTGTAAAGCTCAGTATAAATATTGATATCTAACAGAATCTGTGATATATCTGTGTGTGTGTGTAAAGCTCAGTATAAATATCGATATGTAACAGAATCTGTGATATATCTGGGTGTGTGTGTAAAGCTCAGTATAAATATCGATATCTAACAGAATCTGTGATATATCTGGGTCTGTGTGTAAAGCTCAGTATAAATATCGATATCTAACAGAATCTGTTATATACCTGTGTGTGTGTGTAAAGCTCAGTATAAATATCGATATCTAACAGAATCTGTGATATAACTGGGTGTGTTTGTAAAGCTCAGTATAAATATCGATATTTAACAGAATCTGTGATATATCTGGGTGTGTGTGTAAAGCTCAGTATAAATATCGATATCTCACAGAATCTGTGATATATCTGGGTGTGTTTGTAAAGCTCAGTATAAATATTGATATCTAACAGAATCTGTGATATATCTGGGTGTGTGTATAGCTCAGTATAAATATCGATATCTAACAGAATCTGTGATATATCTGGGTGTGTGTGTAAAGCTCAGTATAAATATCGATATCTAACAGAATCTGTGATATATCTGGGTGTGTGTGTAAAGCTCAGTATTAATATCGATATCTAACATTATCTGTGATATATCTGGATGTGTGTGTAAAGCTTAGTATAAATATCGATATCTAACAGAATCTGTGATATGTCTGGGTGTGTGTGTAAAGCTCAGTATAAATATCGATATCTAACAGAATCTGTGATATATCTGGGTGTGTGTGTAAAGCTAAGAATAAATATCGATATCTAACAGAATCTGTGATATATCTGGGTGTGTTTGTAAAGCTCAGTATAAATATCGATATCTAACAGAATCTGTGATATATCTGGGTGTGTTTGTAAAGCTCAGTATACATATCGATATCTAACAGAATCTGTGATATATCTGGGTGTGTGTGTAAAGCTCCGTATAAATATCGATATGTAACAGAATCTGTGATATATCTGGGTGTGTGTGTAAAGCTCAGTATAAATATCGATATCTAACAGAATCTGTGATATATCTGGGTGTGTGTGTAAATCTCAGTATTAATATCGATATCTAACATTATCTGTGATATATCTGGATGTGTGTGTAAAGCTCAGTATAAATATCGATATCTAACAGAATCTGTGATATGTCTGGGTGTGTGTGTAAAGCTCAGTATAAATATCGATATCTAACATAATCTGTGATATATCTGTGTGTGTGTGTAAAGCTCAGAATAAATATCGATATCTAACAGAATCTGTGATATATCTGGGTGTGTTTGTAAAGCTCAGTATAAATATCGATATCTAACAGAATCTGTGATATATCTGGGTGTGTTTGTAAAGCTCAGTATAAATATCGATATCTAACAGAATCTGTGATATATCTGGGTGTGTTTGTGAAACTCAGTATAAATATCGATATCTAACAGAATCTGTGATATATCTGGGTGTGTTTGAAAAGCTCAGTATAAATATCGATATCTAACAGAATCTGTGATATATCTGGGTGTGTTTGTAAAGCTCAGTATAAATATCGATATCTAACAGAATCTGTGATATATCTGGGTGTGTTTGTGAAACTCAGTATAAATATCGATATCTAACAGAATCTGTGATATATCTGGGTGTGTGTGTAAAGCTCAGTATAAATATCGATATCTAACAGAATCTGTGATATATCTGGGTGTGTGTGTGTAAAGCTCAGTATATATATCGATATCTAACAGAATCTGTGACATATCTGGGTGTGTTTGTGAAGCTCAGTATAAATTTCGATATCTAACATAATCTGTGATATATCTGGATGTGTGTGTAAAGCTCAGTATAAATATCGATATCTAACAGAATCTGTGATATATCTGTGTGTGTGTGTAAAGCTCAGGATATATATCGATATCTAACAGAATCTGTGACATATCTGGGTGTGTTTGTGATGCTCAGTATGAATTTCGATATTTAACAGAATCTGTGATATATCTGGATGTGTGTGTAAAGCTCAGTATAAATATTGATATCTAACAGAATCTGTGATATATCTGTGTGTGTGTGTAAAGCTCAGTATAAATATCGATATGTAACAGAATCTGTGATATATCTGGGTGTGTGTGTAAAGCTCAGTATAAATATCGATATCTAACAGAATCTGTGATATATCTGGGTCTGTGTGTAAAGCTCAGTATAAATATCGATATCTAACAGAATCTGTTATATACCTGTGTGTGTGTGTAAAGCTCAGTATAAATATCGATATCTAACAGAATCTGTGATATATCTGGGTGTGTTTGTAAAGCTCAGTATAAATATCGATATTTAACAGAATCTGTGATATATCTGGGTGTGTGTGTAAAGCTCAGTATAAATATCGATATCTCACAGAATCTGTGATATATCTGGGTGTGTTTGTAAAGCTCAGTATAAATATTGATATCTAACAGAATCTGTGATATATCTGGGTGTGTGTATAGCTCAGTATAAATATCGATATCTAACAGAATCTGTGATATATCTGGGTGTGTGTGTAAAGCTCAGTATAAATATCGATATCTAACAGAATCTGTGATATATCTGGGTGTGTGTGTAAAGCTCAGTATTAATATCGATATCTAACATTATCTGTGATATATCTGGATGTGTGTGTAAAGCTTAGTATAAATATCGATATCTAACAGAATCTGTGATATGTCTGGGTGTGTGTGTAAAGCTCAGTATAAATATCGATATCTAACAGAATCTGTGATATATCTGGGTGTGTGTGTAAAGCTAAGAATAAATATCGATATCTAACAGAATCTGTGATATATCTGGGTGTGTTTGTAAAGCTCAGTATAAATATCGATATCTAACAGAATCTGTGATATATCTGGGTGTGTTTGTAAAGCTCAGTATACATATCGATATCTAACAGAATCTGTGATATATCTGGGTGTGTGTGTAAAGCTCCGTATAAATATCGATATGTAACAGAATCTGTGATATATCTGGGTGTGTGTGTAAAGCTCAGTATAAATATCGATATCTAACAGAATCTGTGATATATCTGTGTGTGTTTGTAAAGCTCAGTATAAATATCGATAACTAACAGAATCTGTGACATATCTGGGTGTGTTTGTGAAGCTCAGTATAAATTTCGATATCTAACAGAATCTGTGATATATCTGGATGTGTGTGTAAAGCTCAGTATGAATATCGATATCTAACAGAATCTGTGATATATCTGTGTGTGTGTGTAAAGCTCAGTATAAATATCGATATCTAACCGAATCTGTGATATATCTGAGTGTGTTTGTAAAGCTCAGTATAAATATCGATATCTAACAGAATCTGTGATATATCTGGGTGTGTTTGTAAAGCTCAGTATAAATATCGATATCTAACAGAATCTGTGATATATCTGGGTCTGTGTGTGAAGCTCAGTATAAATATCGATATCTAACCGAATCTGTGATAAATCTAAGTGTGTTTGTAAAGCTCAGTATAAATATCGATATCTAACAGAATCTGTGATATATCTGTGTGTGTGTGTAAAGCTCAGTATATATATCGATATCTAACAGAATCTGTGACATATCTGGGTGTGTGTGTAAAGCTCAGTATAAATATCGATATCTAACTGAATCTGTGATATATCTGGGTGTGTGTGTAAAGCTCAGTATAAATATCGATATCTAACAGAATCTGTGATGTATCTGGGTGTGTTTGTAAAGCTCAGTATAAATATCGATATCTAACAGAATCTGTGATATATCTGGGTGTGTTGTAAAGCTCATTATAAATATCGATATCTAACAGAATCTGTGATATATCTCGGTGTGTGTGTAAAGCTCAGTATAAATATCGATATCTAACAGAATCTGTGATATATCTGGGTGTGTTTGTAAAGCTCAGTATAAATATTGATATCTAACAGAATCTGTGATATATCTGGGTGTGTGTGTATAGCTCAGTATAAATATCGATATATAACAGAATCTGTGATATATCTGTGTGTGTGTGTAAAGCTCAGTATAAATATCGATATCTAACAGAATCTGTGATATATCTGTGTGTGTGTGTAAAGCTCAGTATAGATATCGATATCTAACAGAATCTGTGATATATCTGGATGTGCGTGTAAAGCTCAGTATAAATATCGATATCTAACAGAATCTGTGATATGTCAGGGTGTGTGTGTAAAGCTCAGTATAAATATCGATATGTAACAGAATCTGTGATATATCCGGGTGTGTGTGTAAAGTTCCGTATAAATATCGATATCTAACAGAATCTGTGATATATCTGGGTGTGTGTGTAAAGCTCAGTATAAATATCGATATGTAACAGAATCTGTGATATATCTGGGTGTGTGTGTAAAGCTCCGTATAAATATCGATATGTAACAGAATCTGTGATATATCTGGGTGTGTGTGTAAAGCTCAGTATAAATATCGATATCTAACAGAATCTGTGATATATCTGGGTCTGTGTGTGAAGCTCAGTATAAATATCGATATCTAACCGAATCTGTGATATATCTGGGTGTGTTTGAAAAGCTCAGTATAAATATCGATATCTAACAGAATCTGTGATATATCTGGGTGTGTTTGTAAAGCTCAGTATAAATATCGATATCTAACAGAATCTGTGATATATCTGGGTCTGTGTGTGAAGCTCAGTATAAATATCGATATCTAACCGAATCTGTGATATATCTGAGTGTGTTTGTAAAGCTCAGTATAAATATCGATATCTAACAGAATCTGTGATATATCTGTGTGTGTGTGTAAAGCTCAGTATATATATCGATTTCTAACAGAATCTGTGACATATCTGGGTGTGTGTGTAAAGCTCAGTATAAATATCGATATCTAACTGAATCTGTGATATATCTGGGTGTGTGTGTAAAGCTCAGTATAAATATCGATATCTAACAGAATCTGTGATGTATCTGGGTGTGTGTGTAAAGCTCAGTATAAATATCGATATCTAACAGAATCTGTGATATATCTGGGTGTGTTGTAAAGCTCATTATAAATATCGATATCTAACAGAATCTGTGATATATCTGGGTGTGTTTGTAAAGCTCAGTATAAATATTGATATCTAACAGAATCTGTGATATATCTGGGTGTGTGTGTATAGCTCAGTATAAATATCGATATCTAACAGAATCTGTGATATATCTGGGTGTGTGTGTAAAGCTCAGTATAAATATCGATATCTAACAGAATCTGTGATATATCTGGGTGTGTGTGTAAAGCTCAGTATATATATCGATTTCTAACAGAATCTGTGACATATCTGGGTGTGTGTGTAAAGCTCAGTATAAATATCGATATCTAACTGAATCTGTGATATATCTGGGTGTGTGTGTAAAGCTCAGTATAAATATCGATATCTAACAGAATCTGTGATGTATCTGGGTGTGTGTGTAAAGCTCAGTATAAATATCGATATCTAACAGAATCTGTGATATATCTGGGTGTGTTGTAAAGCTCATTATAAATATCGATATCTAACAGAATCTGTGATATATCTCGGTGTGTGTGTAAAGCTCAGTATAAATATCGATATCTAACAGAATCTGTGATATATCTGGGTGTGTTTGTAAAGCTCAGTATAAATATTGATATCTAACAGAATCTGTGATATATCTGGGTGTGTGTGTATAGCTCAGTATAAATATCGATATCTAACAGAATCTGTGATATATCTGGGTGTGTGTGTAAAGCTCAGTATAAATATCGATATCTAACAGAATCTGTGATATATCTGGGTGTGTGTGTAAAGCTCAGTATAGATATCGATATCTAACAGAATCTGTGATATATCTGGATGTGTGTGTAAAGCTCAGTATAAATATCGATATCTAACAGAATCTGTGATATGTCAGGGTGTGTGTGTAAAGCTCAGTATAAATATCGATATGTAACAGAATCTGTGATATATCCGGGTGTGTGTGTAAAGTTCCGTATAAATATCAATATCTAACAGAATCTGTGATATATCTGGGTGTGTGTGTAAAGCTCAGTATAAATATCGATATGTAACAGAATCTGTGATATATCTGGGTGTGTGTGTAAAGCTGCGTATAAATATCGATATGTAACAGAATCTGTGATATATCTGGGTGTGTGTGAAAAGCTCAGTATAAATATCGATATGTAACAGAATCTGTGATATATCTGGGTGTGTGTGTAAAGCTCAGTATAAATATCGATAACTAACAGAATCTGTGATATATCTGGGTGTGTTTGTAAAGCTCAGTATAAATATCGATATCTAACCGAATCTGTGATATATCTGGGTGTGTTTGTAAAGCTCAGTATAAATATCGATATCTAACAGAATCTGTGATATATCTGGGTGTGTTTGTAAAGCTCAGTATAAATATCGATATCTAACAGAATCTGTGATATATCTGGGTCTGTGTGTGAAGCTCAGTATAAATATCGATATCTAACAGAATCTGTGATATATCTGGGTGTGTTTGTAAAGCTCAGTATAAATATCGATATCTAACAGAATCTGTGATATATCTGGGTGTGTTTGTGAAGCTCAGTATAAATATCGATATCTAACAGAATCTGTGATATATCTGGGTGTGTGTGTAAAGCTCAGTATAAATATCGATATCTAACAGAATCTGTGATATATCTGGGTGTGTGTGTGTAAAGTTCCGTATAAATATCGATATCTAACAGAATCTGTGATATATCTGGGTGTGTGTGTAAAGCTCAGTATAAATATCGATATGTAACAGAATCTGTGATATATCTGGGTGTGTGTGTAAAGCTCCGTGTAAATATCGATATGTAACAGAATCTGTGATATATCTGGGTGTGTGTGTAAAGCTCAGTATAAATATCGATATCTAACAGAATCTGTGATATATCTGGGTCTGTGTGTGAAGCTCAGTATAAATATCGATATCTAACCGAATCTGTGATATATCTGGGTGTGTTTGAAAAGCTCAGTATAAATATCGATATCTAACAGAATCTGTGATATATCTGGGTGTGTTTGTAAAGCTCAGTATAAATATCGATATCTAACAGAATCTGTGATATATCTGAGTGTGTTTGTAAAGCTCAGTATAAATATCGATATCTAACAGAATCTGTGATATATCTGTGTGTGTGTGTAAAGCTCAGTATATATATCGATTTCTAACAGAATCTGTGACATATCTGGGTGTGTGTGTAAAGCTCAGTATAAATATCGATATCTAACTGAATCTGTGATATATCTGGGTGTGTGTGTAAAGCTCAGTATAAATATCGATATCTAACAGAATCTGTGATGTATCTGGGTGTGTGTGTAAAGCTCAGTATAAATATTGATATCTAACAGAATCTGTGATATATCTGGGTGTGTGTGTCAAGCTCAGTATGAATATTGATATCTAACAGAATCTGTGATATATCTGGGTGTGTGTGTAAAGCTCAGTATAAATATCGATATCTAACAGAATCTGTGATATATCTGGGTGTGTTGTAAAGCTCATTATAAATATCGATATCTAACAGAATCTGTGATATATCTCGGTGTGTGTGTAAAGCTCAGTATAAATATCGATATCTAACAGAATCTGTGATATATCTGGGTGTGTTTGTAAAGCTCAGTATAAATATTGATATCTAACAGAATCTGTGATATATCTGGGTGTGTGTGTATAGCTCAGTATAAATATCGATATCTAACAGAATCTGTGATATATCTGGGTGTGTGTGTAAAGCTCAGTATAAATATCGATATCTAACAGAATCTGTGATATATCTGGGTGTGTGTGTAAAGCTCAGTATGTATATCGATTTCTAACAGAATCTGTGACATATCTGGGTGTGTGTGTAAAGCTCAGTATAAATATCGATATCTAACTGAATCTGTGATATATCTGGGTGTGTGTGTAAAGCTCAGTATAAATATCGATATCTAACAGAATCTGTGATGTATCTGGGTGTGTGTGTAAAGCTCAGTATAAATATCGATATCTAACAGAATCTGTGATATATCTGGGTGTGTTGTAAAGCTCATTATAAATATCGATATCTAACAGAATCTGTGATATATCTCGGTGTGTGTGTAAAGCTCAGTATAAATATCGATATCTAACAGAATCTGTGATATATCTGGGTGTGTTTGTAAAGCTCAGTATAAATATTGATATCTAACAGAATCTGTGATATATCTGGGTGTGTGTGTATAGCTCAGTATAAATATCGATATCTAACAGAATCTGTGATATATCTGGGTGTGTGTGTAAAGCTCAGTATAAATATCGATATCTAACAGAATCTGTGATATATCTGGGTGTGTGTGTAAAGCTCAGTATAGATATCGATATCTAACAGAATCTGTGATATATCTGGATGTGTGTGTAAAGCTCAGTATAAATATCGATATCTAACAGAATCTGTGATATGTCAGGGTGTGTGTGTAAAGTTCCGTATAAATATCAATATCTAACAGAATCTGTGATATATCTGGGTGTGTGTGTAAAGCTCAGTATAAATATCGATATGTAACAGAATCTGTGATATATCTGGGTGTGTGTGTAAAGCTGCGTATCAATATCGATATGTAACAGAATCTGTGATATATCTGGGTGTGTGTGTAAAGCTCAGTATAAATATCGATATGTAACAGAATCTGTGATATATCTGGGTGTGTGTGTAAAGCTCAGTATAAATATCGATAACTAACAGAATCTGTGATATATCTGGGTGTGTTTGTAAAGCTCAGTATAAATATCGATATCTAACCGAATCTGTGATATATCTGGGTGTGTTTGTAAAGCTCAGTATAAATATCGATATCTAACAGAATCTGTGATATATCTGGGTGTGTTTGTAAAGCTCAGTATAAATATCGATATCTAACAGAATCTGTGATATATCTGGGTCTGTGTGTGAAGCTCAGTATAAATATCGATATCTAACAGAATCTGTGATATATCTGGGTGTGTTTGTAAAGCTCAGTATAAATATCGATATCTAACAGAATCTGTGATATATCTGGGTGTGTTTGTGAAGCTCAGTATAAATATCGATATCTAACAGAATCTGTGATATATCTGGGTGTGTGTGTAAAGCTCAGTATAAATATCGATATCTAACAGAATCTGTGATATATCTGGGTGTGTGTGTGTAAAGCTCAGTATATATATCGATATCTAACAGAATCTGTGATATATCTGGGTCTGTGTGTAAAGCTCAGTATAAATATCGATATCTGACAGAATCTGTGATATATCTGGGTGTGTGTGTAAAGCTCAGTATAAATATCGATATCTGACAGAATCTGTGATATATCTGGGTGTGTGTGTAAAGCTCAGTATAAATATCGATATCTAACAGAATCTGTGATATATCTTTGTGGGTTTGTAAAGCTCAGTATAAATATCGATATCTAACAGAATCTGTGATATATCTGGGTGAGTTTGTAAAGCTCAGTATAAATATCGATATCTAACAGAATCTGTGATATTTCTGGGTGTGTGTGTAAAGCTCAGTATAAATATCGATATCTAACAGAATCTGTGATATATCTGGGTGTGTGTGTAAAGCTCAGAATAAATATCGATATCTAACAGAATCTGTGATATATCTGGGTGTGTTTGTAAACCTCAGTATAAATATCGATATCTAACAGAATCTGTGATATATCTGGGTGTGTGTGTAAAGCTCAGTATAAATATCGATATGTAACAGAATCTGTGATATTTCTGGGTGTGTGTGTAAAGCTCCGTATAAATATCGATATGTAACAGAAGCTGTGATATATCTGGGTGTGTGTGTAAAGCTCAGTATAAATATCGATATCTAACAGAATCTGTGATATATCTGGGTGTGTGTGTAAAGCTCAGTATAAATATCGATAACTAACAGAATCTGTGACATATCTGGGTGTGTTTGTGAAGCTCAGTATAAACTTCGATATCTAACAGAATCTGTGATATATCTGGATGTGTGTGTAAAGCTCAGTATAAATATCGATATCTAACCAAATCTGTGATATATCTGGCTGTGTTTGTAAAGCTCAGTATAAATATCGATTTCTAACAGAATCTGTGATATATCTGGGTGTGTTTGTAAAGCTCAGTATGAATATCGATATCTAACAGAATCTGTGATATATCTGGGTCTGTGTGTGAAGCTCAGTATAAATATCGATATCTAACCGAATCGGTGATATATCTGGGTGTGTTTGAAAAGCTCAGTGTAAATATCGATATCTAACAGAATCTGTGATATATCTGGGTGTGTTTGTAAAGCTCAGTATAAATATCGATATCTAACAGAATCTGTGATATATCTGGGTCTGTGTGTGAAGCTCAGTATAAATATCGATATCTAACAGAATCTGTGATATATCTGGGTGTGTTTGAAATGCTCAGTATAAATATCGATATCTAACAGAATCTGTGATATATCTGGGTGTGTTTGTAAAGCTCAGTATAAATATCGATATCTAACAGAATCTGTGATATATCTGGGTGTGTTTGTGAAGCTCAGTATAAATATCGATATCTAACAGAATCTGTGATATATCTGGGTGTGTGTGTAAAGCTCAGTATAAATATCGATATCTAACAGAATCTGTGATATATCTGGGTGTGTGTGTGTAAAGCTCAGTATATATATCGATATCTAACAGAATCTGTGACATATCTGGGTGTGTTTGTGAAGCTCAGTATAAATTTCGATATCTAACAGAACCTGTGATATATCTGGATGTGTGTGTAAAGCTCAGTATAAATATCGATATCTAACAGAATCTGTGATATATCTGTGTGTGTGTGTAAAGCTCAGGATATATATCGATATCTAACAGAATCTGTGACATATCTGGGTGTGTTTGTGATGCTCAGTATACATTTCGATATTTAACAGAATCTGTGATATATCTGGATGTGTGTGTAAAGCTCAGTATAAATATTGATATCTAACAGAATCTGTGATATATCTGGGTGTGTGTGTAAAGCTCAGTAGAAATATCGATATGTAACAGAATCTGTGATATATCTGGGTGTGTGTGTAAAGCTCAGTATAAATATCGATATCTAACAGAATCTGTGATATATCTGGGTCTGTGTGTAAAGCTCAGTATAAATATCTATATCTAACAGAATCTGTTATATATCTGGGTGTGTGTGTAAAGCTCAGTATAAATATCGATATCTAACAGAATCTGTGATATATCTGGGTGTGTTTGTAAAGCTCAGTATAAATATCGATATTTAACAGAATCTGTGATATATCTGGGTGTGTGTGTAAAGCTCAGTATAAATATCGATATCTCACAGAATCTGTGATATATCTGGGTGTGTTTGTAAAGCTCAGTATAAATATTGATATCTAACAGAATCTGTGATATATCTGGGTGTGTGTATAGCTCAGTATAAATATCGATATCTAACAGAATCTGTGATATATCTGGGTGTGTGTGTAAAGCTCAGTATAAATATCGATATCTAACAGAATCTGTGATATATCTGTGTGTGTGTGTAAAGCTCAGTATTAATATCGATATCTAACAGAATCTGTGATATATCTGGATGTGTGTGTAAAGCTCAGTATAAATATCGATATCTAACAGAATCTGTGATATGTCTGGGTGTGTGTGTAAAGATCAGTATAAATATCGATATCTAACAGAATCTGTGATATATCTGGGTGTGTGTGTAAAGCTCAGAATAAATATCGATATCTAACAGAATCTGTGATATATCTGGGTGTGTTTGTAAAGCTCAGTATAAATATCGATATCTAACAGAATCTGTGATATATCTGGGTGTGTTTGTAAAGCTCAGTATAAATATCGATATCTAACAGAATCTGTGATATATCTGGGTGTGTGTGTAAAGCTCCGTATAAATATCGATATGTAACAGAATCTGTGATATATCTGGGTGTGTGTGTAAAGCTCAGTATAAATATCGATATCTAACAGAATCTGTGATATATCTGTGTGTGTTTGTAAAGCTCAGTATAAATATCGATAACTAACAGAATCTGTGACATATCTGGGTGTGTTTGTGAAGCTCAGTATAAATTTCGATATCTAACAGAATCTGTAATATATCTGGATGTGTGTGTAAAGCTCAGTATGAATATCGATATCTAACAGAATCTGTGATATATCTGTGTGTGTGTGTAAAGCTCAGTATAAATATCGATATCTAACCGAATCTGTGATATATCTGAGTGTGTTTGTAAAGCTCAGTATAAATATCGATATCTAACAGAATCTGTGATATATCTGGGTGTGTTTGTAAAGCTCAGTATAAATATCGATATCTAACAGAATCTGTGATATATCTGGGTCTGTGTGTGAAGCTCAGTATAAATATCGATATCTAACCGAATCTGTGATAAATCTAAGTGTGTTTGTAAAGCTCAGTATAAATATCGATATCTAACAGAATCTGTGATATATCTGTGTGTGTGTGTAAAGCTCAGTATATATATCGATATCTAACAGAATCTGTGACATATCTGGGTGTGTGTGTAAAGCTCAGTATAAATATCGATATCTAACTGAATCTGTGATATATCTGTGTGTGTGTGTAAAGCTCAGGATATATATCGATATCTAACAGAATCTGTGACATATCTGGGTGTGTTTGTGATGCTCAGTATAAATTTCGATATTTAACAGAATCTGTGATATATCTGGATGTGTGTGTAAAGCTCAGTATAAATATTGATATCTAACAGAATCTGTGATATATCTGTGTGTGTGTGTAAAGCTCAGTATAAATATCGATATGTAACAGAATCTGTGATATATCTGGGTGTGTGTGTAAAGCTCAGTATAAATATCGATATCTAACAGAATCTGTGATATATCTGGGTCTGTGTGTAAAGCTCAGTATAAATATCTATATCTAACAGAATCTGTTATATATCTGGGTGTGTGTGTAAAGCTCAGTATAAATATCGATATCTAACAGAATCTGTGATATATCTGGGTGTGTTTGTAAAGCTCAGTATAAATATCGATATTTAACAGAATCTGTGATATATCTGGGTGTGTGTGTAAAGCTCAGTATAAATATCTATATCTAACAGAATCTGTTATATATCTGGGTGTGTGTGTAAAGCTCAGTATAAATATCGATATCTAACAGAATCTGTGATATATCTGGGTGTGTTTGTAAAGCTCAGTATAAATATCGATATTTAACAGAATCTGTGATATATCTGGGTGTGTGTGTAAAGCTCAGTATAAATATCGATATCTCACAGAATCTGTGATATATCTGGGTGTGTTTGTAAAGCTCAGTATAAATATTGATATCTAACAGAATCTGTGATATATCTGGGTGTGTGTATAGCTCAGTATAAATATCGGTATCTGACAGAATCTGTGATATATCTGGGTGTGTGTGTAAAGCTCAGTATAAATATCGATATCTAACAGAATCTGTGATATATCTGTGTGTGTGTGTAAAGCTCAGTATTAATATCGATATCTAACAGAATCTGTGATATATCTGGATGTGTGTGTAAAGCTCAGTATAAATATCGATATCTAACAGAATCTGTGATATGTCTGGGTGTGTGTGTAAAGATCAGTATAAATATCGATATCTAACAGAATCTGTGATATATCTGGGTGTGTGTGTAAAGCTCAGAATAAATATCGATATCTAACAGAATCTGTGATATATCTGGGTGTGTTTGTAAAGCTCAGTATAAATATCGATATCTAACAGAATCTGTGATATATCTGGGTGTGTGTGTAAAGCTCAGTATAAATATCGATATCTAACAGAATCTGTGATATATCTGGGTGTGTGTGTAAAGCTCCGTATAAATATCGATATGTAACAGAATCTGTGATATATCTGGGTGTGTGTGTAAAGCTCAGTATAAATATCGATATCTAACAGAATCTGTGATATATCTGTGTGTGTTTGTAAAGCTCAGTATAAATATCGATAACTAACAGAATCTGTGACATATCTGGGTGTGTTTGTGAAGCTCAGTATAAATTTCGATATCTAACAGAATCTGTAATATATCTGGATGTGTGTGTAAAGCTCAGTATGAATATCGATATCTAACAGAATCTGTGATATATCTGTGTGTGTGTGTAAAGCTCAGTATAAATATCGATATCTAACCGAATCTGTGATATATCTGAGTGTGTTTGTAAAGCTCAGTATAAATATCGATATCTAACAGAATCTGTGATATATCTGGGTGTGTTTGTAAAGCTCAGTATAAATATCGATATCTAACAGAATCTGTGATATATCTGGGTCTGTGTGTGAAGCTCAGTATAAATATCGATATCTAACCGAATCTGTGATAAATCTAAGTGTGTTTGTAAAGCTCAGTATAAATATCGATATCTAACAGAATCTGTGATATATCTGTGTGTGTGTGTAAAGCTCAGTATATATATCGATATCTAACAGAATCTGTGACATATCTGGGTGTGTGTGTAAAGCTCAGTATAAATATCGATATCTAACTGAATCTGTGATATATCTGGGTGTGTGTGTAAAGCTCAGTATAAATATCGATATCTAACCAAATCTGTGATATATCTGGCTGTGTTTGTAAAGCTCAGTATAAATATCGATATCTAACAGAATCTGTGATATATCTGGGTGTGTTTGTAAAGCTCAGTATAAATATCGATCTCTAGCAGAATCTGTGATATATCTGGGTCTGTGTGTGAAGCTCAGTATAAATATCGATATCTAACCGAATCGGTGATATATCTGGGTGTGTTTGAAAAGCTCAGTATAAATATCGATATCTAACAGAATCTGTGATATATCTGGGTGTGTTTGTAAAGCTCAGTATAAATATCGATATCTAACAGAATCTGTGATATATCTGGGTCTGTGTGTGAAGCTCAGTATAAATATCGATATCTAACAGAATCTGTGATATATCTCTGTGTGTGTGTGAAGCTCAGTATAAATATCGATATCTAACCGAATCGGTGATATATCTGGGTGTGTTTGAAAAGCTCAGTATAAATATCGATATCTAACAGAATCTGTGATATATCTGGGTGTGTTTGTAAAGCTCAGTATAAATATCGATATCTAACAGAATCTGTGATATATCTGGGTCTGTGTGTGAAGCTCAGTATAAATATCGATATCTAACAGAATCTATGATATATCTGGGTGTGTTTGAAAAGCTCAATATAAATATCGATATCTAACAGAATCTGTGATATATCTGGGTGTGTTTGTAAAGCTCAGTATAAATATCGATATCTAACAGAATCTGTGATATATCTGGGTGTGTTTGTGAAGCTCAGTATAAATATCGATATCTAACAGAATCTGTGATATATCTGGGTGTGTGTGTAAAGCTCAGTATAAATATCGATATCTAACAGAATCTGTGATATATCTGTGTGTGTGTGTAAAGCTCAGGATATATATCGATATCGAACAGAATCTGTGACATATCTGGGTGTGTTTGTGATGCTCAGTATAAATTTCGATATTTAACAGAATCTGTGATATATCTGGATGTGTGTGTAAAGCTCAGTATAAATATTGATATCTAACAGAATCTGTGATATATCTGGGTGTGTGTGTAAAGCTCAGTATAAATATCGATATGTAACAGAATCTGTGATATATCTGGGTGTGTGTGTAAAGCTCAGTATAAATATCGATATCTAACAGAATCTGTGATATATCTGGGTCTGTGTGTAAAGCTCAGTATAAATATCGATATCTGACAGAATCTGTTATATATCTGGGTGTGTGTGTAAAGCTCAGTATAAATATCGATATCTAACAGAATCTGTGATATATCTGGGTGTGTTTGTAAAGCTCAGTATAAATATCGATATTTAACAGAATCTGTGATATATCTGGGTGTGTGTGTAAAGCTCAGTATAAATATCGATATCTCACAGAATCTGTGATATATCTGGGTGTGTTTGTAAAGCTCAGTATAAATATTGATATCTAACAGAATCTGTGATATATCTGGGTGTGTGTATAGCTCAGTATAAATATCGATATCTAACAGAATCTGTGATATATCTGGGTGTGTGTGTAAAGCTCAGTATAAATATCGATATCTAACAGAATCTGTGATATATCTGGGTGTGTGTGTAAAGCTCAGTATTAATATCGATATCTAACAGAATCTGTGATATATCTGGATGGGTGTGTAAAGCTCAGTATAAATATCGATATCTAACAGAATCTGTGATATGTCTGGGTGTGTGTGTAAAGCTCAGTATAAATATCGATATCTAACAGAATCTGTGATATATCTGGGTGTGTGTGTAAAGCTCAGAATAAATATCGATATCTAACAGAATCTGTGATATATCTGGGTGTGTTTGTAAAGCTCAGTATAAATATCGATATCTAACAGAATCTGTGATATATCTGGGTGTGTTTGTAAAGCTCAGTATAAATATCGATATCAACAGAATCTGTGATATATCTGGATGTGTGTGTAAAGCTCAGTATGAATATCGATATCTAATAGAATCTGTGATATATCTGTGTGTGTGTGTAAAGCTCAGTATAAATATCGATATCTAACCGAATCTGTGATATATCTGAGTGTGTTTGTAAAGCTCAGTATAAATATCGATATCTAACAGAATCTGTGATATATCTGGGTGTGTTTGTAAAGCTCAGTATAAATATCGATATCTAACAGAATCTGTGATATATCTGGGTCTGTGTGTGAAGCTCAGTATAAATATCGATATCTAACCGAATCTGTGATAAATCTAAGTGTGTTTGTAAAGCTCAGTATAAATATCGATATCTAACGGAATCTGTGATATATCTGTGTGTGTGTGTAAAGCTCAGTATATATATCGATATCTAACAGAATCTGTGACATATCTGGGTGTGTGTGTAAAGCTCAGTATAAATATCGATATCTAACTGAATCTGTGATATATCTGGGTGTGTGTGTAAAGCTCAGTATAAATATCGATATCTAACAGAATCTGTGATGTATCTGGGTGTGTGTGTGAAGCTCAGTATAAATATCGATATCTAACAGAATCTGTGATATATCTGGGTGTGTTGTAAAGCTCATTATAAATATCGATATCTAACAGAATCTGTGATATATCTCGGTGTGTGTGTAAAGCTCAGGAAAATATCGATATCTAACAGAATCTGTGATATATCTGGGTGTGTTTGTAAAGCTCAGTATAAATATTGATATCTAACAGAATCTGTGATATATCTGGGTGTGTGTGTATAGCTCAGTATAAATATCGATATCTAACAGAATCTGTGATATATCTGGGTGTGTTTGTAAAGCTCAGTATAAATATTGATATCTAACAGAATCTGTGATATATCTGGGTGTGTGTGTATAGCTCAGTATAAATATCGATATCTAACAGAATCTGTGATATATCTGGGTGTGTGTGTAAAGCTCAGTATAAATATCGATATGTAACAGAATCTGTGATATATCCGGGTGTGTGTGTAAAGTTCCGTATAAATATCGATATCTAACAGAATCTGTGATATATCTGGGTGTGTGTGTAAAGCTCAGTATAAATATCGATATGTAACAGAATCTGTGATATATCTGGGTGTGTGTGTAAAGCTCCGTATAAATATCGATATGTAACAGAATCTGTGATATATCTGGGTGTGTGTGTAAAGCTCAGTATAAATATCGATATCTAACAGAATCTGTGATATATCTGGGTGTGTGTGTAAAGCTCAGTATAAATATCGATAACTAACAGAATCTGTGATATATCTGGGTGTGTTTGTAAAGCTCAGTATAAATATCGATATCTAACAGAATCTGTGATATATCTGGGTCTGTGTGTGAAGCTCAGTATAAATATCGATATCTAACCGAATCTGTGATATATCTGGGTGTGTTTGAAAAGCTCAGTATAAATATCGATATTTAACAGAATCTGTGATATATCTGGGTGTGTTTGTAAAGTTCAGTATAAATATCGATATCTAACAGAATCTGTGATATATCTGGGTCTGTGTGAATCTCAGTATATATGTCGATATCTAACAGAATCTGTGATATATCTGGGTGTGTGTGTAAAGCTCCGTATAAATATCGATATGTAACAGAATCTGTGATATATCTGGGTGTGTGTGTAAAGCTCAGTATAAATATCGATATCTAACAGAATCTGTGATATATCTGGGTGTGTGTGTAAAGCTCAGTATAAATATCGATATCTAACAGAATCTGTGATATATCTGTGTGTGTTTGTAAAGCTCAGTATAAATATCGATAACTAACAGAATCTGTGACATATCTGGGTGTGTTTGTGAAGCTCAGTATAAATTTCGATATCTAACAGAATCTGTGATATATCTGGATGTGTGTGTAAAGCTCAGTATGAATATCGATATCTAACAGAATCTGTGATATATCTGTGTGTGTGTGTAAAGCTCAGTATAAATATCGATATCTAACCGAATCTGTGATATATCTGAGTGAGTTTGTAAAGCTCAGTATAAATATCGATATCTAACAGAATCTGTGATATATCTGGGTGTGTTTGTAAAGCTCAGTATAAATATCGATATCGAACAGAATCTGTGATATATCTGGGTCTGTGTGTGAAGCTCAGTATAAATATCGATATCTAACCGAATCTGTGATATATCTGAGTGTGTTTGTAAAGCTCAGTTTAAATATCGATATCTAACAGAATCTGTGATATATCTGTGTGTGTGTGTAAAGCTCAGTATACATATCGATATCTAACAGAATCTGTGACATATCTGGGTGTGTGTGTAAAGCTCAGTATAAATATCGATATCTAACAGAATCTGTGATGTATCTGGGTGTGTGTGTAAAGCTCAGTATAAATATCGATATCTAACAGAATCTGTGATATATCTGGGTGTGTTGTAAAGCTCATTATAAATATCGATATCTAACAGAATCTGTGATATATCTCGGTGTGTGTGTAAAGCTCAGTATAAATATCGATATCTAACAGAATCTGTGATATATCTGGGTGTGTGTGTAAAGCTCAGTATAAATATCGATATCTAACAGAATCTGTGATATATCTGGGTGTGTGTGTAAAGCTCAGTATAGATATCGATATCTAACAGAATCTGTGATATATCTGGATGTGTGTGTAAATCTCAGTATAAATATCGATATCTAACAGAATCTGTGATATGTCAGGGTGTGTGTGTAAAGCTCAGTATAAATATCGATATGTAACAGAATCTGTGATATATCCGGGTGTGTGTGTAAAGTTCCGTATAAATATCGATATCTAACAGAATCTGTGATATATCTGGGTGTGTGTGTAAAGCTCAGTATGAATATCGATATGTAACAGAATCTGTGATATATCTGGGTGTGTGTGTAAAGCTCCGTATAAATATCGATATGTAACAGAATCTGTGATATATCTGTGTGTGTGTGTAAAGCTCAGTATAAATATCGATATCTAACAGAATCTGTGATATATCTGGGTGTGTGTGTAAAGCTCAGTATAAATATCGATAACTAACAGAATCTGTGATATATCTGGGTGTGTTTGTAAAGCTCAGTATAAATATCGATATCTAACCGAATCTGTGATATATCTGGGTGTGTTTGTAAAGCTCAGTATAAATATCGATATCTAACAGAATCTGTGATATATCTGGGTGTGTTTGTAAAGCTCAGTATAAATATCGATATCTAACAGAATCTGTGATATATCTGGGTCTGTGTGTGAAGCTCAGTATAAATATCGATATCTAACCGAATCTGTGATATATCTGGGTGTGTTTGAAAAGCTCAGTATAAATATCGATATCTAACAGAATCTGTGATATATCTGGGTGTGTGTGTAAAGCTCAGTATAAATATCGATATGCAACAGAATCTGTGATATATCTGGGTGTGTGTGTAAAGCTCCGTATCAATATCGATATGTAACAGAATCTGTGATATATCTGGGTGTGTGTGTAAAGCTCAGTATAAATATCGATATCTAACAGAATCTGTGATATATCTGGGTGTGTGTGTAAAGCTCAGTATAAATATCGATAACTAACAGAATCTGTGACATATCTGGGTGTGTTTGTGAAGCTCAGTATAAACTTCGATATCTAACAGAATCTGTGATATATCTGGATGTGTGTGTAAAGCTCAGTATAAATATCGATATCTAACCGAATCTGTGATATATCTGGCTGTGTTTGTAAAGCTCAGTATAAATATCGATATCTAACAGAATCTGTGATATATCTGGGTCTGTGTGTGAAGCTCAGTATAAATATCGATATCTAACCGAATCGGTGATATATCTGGGTTTGTTTGTAAAGCTCAGTATAAATATCGATATCTAACAGAATCTGTGATATATCTGGGTCTGTGTCTGAAGCTCAGTATAAATATCGATATCTAACAGAATCTGTGATATATCTGGGTGTGTTTGAAAAGCTCAGTATAAATATCGATATCTAACAGAATCTGTGATATATCTGGGTGTGTTTGTAAAGCTCAGTATAAATATCGATATCTAACAGAATCTGTGATATATCTGGGTGTGTTTCTGAAGCTCAGTATAAATATCGATATCTAACAGAATCTGTGATATATCTGTGTGTGTGTGTAAAGCTCAGTATAAATATCGACATCTAACAGAATCTGTGATATATCTGGGTGTGTGTGTGTAAAGCTCAGTATATATATCGATATCTAACAGAATCTGTGACATATCTGGGTGTGTTTGTGAAGCTCAGTATAAATTTCGATATCTAACAGAATCTGTGATATATCTGGATGTGTGTGTAAAGCTCAGTATAAATATCGATATCTAACAGAATCTGTGATATATCTGTGTGTGTGTGTAAAGCTCAGTATAAATATCGATATCTAACAGAAACTGTGATATATCTGGGTCTGTGTGTAAAGCTCAGTATAAATATCGATATCTAACAGAATCTGTTATATATCTGGGTGTGTGTGTAAAGCTCAGTATAAATATCGATATCTAACAGAATCTGTGATATATCTGGGTGTGTTTGTAAAGCTCAGTATAAATATCGATATTTAACAGAATCTGTGATATATCTGGGTGTGTGTGTAAAGCTCAGTATAAATATCGATATCTCACAGAATCTGTGATATATCTGGGTGTGTTTGTAAAGCTCAGTATAAATATTGATATCTAACAGAATCTGTGATATATCTGGGTGTGTGTATAGCTCAGTATAAATATCGATATCTAACAGAATCTGTGATATATCTGGGTCTGTGTGTGAAGCTCAGTATAAATATCGATATCTAACCGAATCTGTGATATATCTGGGTGTGTTTGAAAAGCTCAGTATAAATATCGATATCTAACAGAATCTGTGATATATCTGGGTGTGTTTGTAAAGCTCAGTGTAAATATCGATATCTAACAGAATCTGTGATATATCTGGGTCTGTGTGAATCTCAGTATATATGTCGATATCTAACAGAATCTGTGATATATCTGGGTGTGTGTGTAAAGCTCCGTATAAATATCGATATGTAACAGAATCTGTGATATATCTGGGTGTGTGTGTAAAGCTCAGTATAAATATCGATATCTAACAGAATCTGTGATATATCTGTGTGTGTTTGTAAAGCTCAGTATAAATATCGATAACTAACAGAATCTGTGACATATCTGGGTGTGTTTGTGAAGCTCAGTATAAATTTCGATATCTAACAGAATCTGTGATATATCTGGATGTGTGTGTAAAGCTCAGTATGAATATCGATATCTAACAGAATCTGTGATATATCTGTGTGTGTGTGTAAAGCTCAGTATAAATATCGATATCTAACCGAATCTGTGATATATCTGAGTGTGTTTGAAAAGCTCAGTATAAATATCGATATCTAACAGAATCTGTGATATATCTGGGTGTGTTTGTAAAGCTCAGTATCAATATCGATATCTAACAGAATCTGTGATATATCTGGGTCTGTGTGTGAAGCTCAGTATAAATATCGATATCTAACCGAATCTGTGATATATCTGAGTGTGTTTGTAAAGCTCAGTATAAATATCGATATCTAACAGAATCTGTGATATATCTGTGTGTGTGTGTAAAGCTCAGTATATATATCGATATCTAACAGAATCTGTGACATATCTGGGTGTGTGTGTAAAGATCAGTATAAATATCGATATCTAACTGAATCTGTGATATATCTGGGTGTGTGTGTAAAGCTCAGTATAAATATCGATATCTAACAGAATCTGTGATGTATCTGGGTGTGTGTGTAAAGCTCAGTATAAATATCGATATCTCACAGAATCTGTGATATGTCAGGGTGTGTGTGTAAAGCTCAGTATAAATATCGATATGTAACAGAATCTGTGATATATCCGGGTGTGTGTGTAAAGTTCCGTATAAATATCGATATCTAACAGAATCTGTGATATATCTGGGTGTGTGTGTAAAGCTCAGTATAAATATCGATATGTAACAGAATCTGTGATATATCTGGGTGTGTGTGTAAAGCTCCGTATAAATATCGATATGTAACAGAATCTGTGATATATCTGTGTGTGTGTGTAAAGCTCAGTATAAATATCGATATCTAACAGAATCTGTGATATATCTGGGTGTGTGTGTAAAGCTCAGTATAAATATCGATAACTAACAGAATCTGTGATATATCTGGGTGTGTTTGTAAAGCTCAGTATAAATATCGATATCTAACCGAATCTGTGATATATCTGGGTGTGTTTGTAAAGCTCAGTATAAATATCGATATCTAACAGAATCTGTGATATATCTGGGTGTGTTTGAAAAGCTCAGTATAAATATCGATATCTAACAGAATCTGTGATATATCTGGGTGTGTTTGTAAAACTCAGTATAAATATCGATATCTAACAGAATCTGTGATATATCTGGGTCTGTGTCTGAAGCTCAGTATAAATATCGATATCTAACAGAATCTGTGATATATCTGGGTGTGTTTGAAAAGCTCAGTATAAATATCGATATCTAACAGAATCTGTGATATATCTGGGTGTGTTTGTAAAGCTCAGTATAAATATCGATATCTAACAGAATCTGTGATATATCTGGGTGTGTTTGTGAAGCTCAGTATAAATATCGATATCTAACAGAATCTGTGATATATCTGGGTGTGTTTGTAAAGCTCAGTATAAATATCGATATCTAACAGAATCTGTGATATATCTGGGTGTGTTTGAAAAGCTCAGTATAAATATCGATATCTAACAGAATCTGTGATATATCTGGGTGTGTTTGTAAAACTCAGTATAAATATCGATATCTAACAGAATCTGTGATATATCTGGGTCTGTGTCTGAAGCTCAGTATAAATATCGATATCTAACAGAATCTGTGATATATCTGGGTGTGTTTGAAAAGCTCAGTATAAATATCGATACCTAACAGAATCTGTGATATATCTGGGTGTGTTTGTAAAGCTCAGTATAAATATCGATATCTAACAGAATCTGTGATATATCTGGGTGTGTTTGTGAAGCTCAGTATAAATATCGATATCTAACAGAATCTGTGATATATCTGGGTGTGTGTGTAAAGCTCAGTATAAATATCGACATCTAACAGAATCTGTGACATATCTGGGTGTGTTTGTGAAGCTCAGTATAAATTTCGATATCTAACAGAATCTGTGATATATCTGGATGTGTGTGTAAAGCTCAGTATAAATATCGATATCTAACATAATCTGTGATATCTCTGTGTGTGTGTGTAAAGCTCAGTATAAATATCGATATCTAACAGAATCTGTGATATATCTGGGTCTGTGTGTAAAGCTCAGTATAAATATCGATATCTAACAGAATCTGTTATATATCTGGGTGTGTGTGTAAAGCTCAGTATAAATATTGATATCTAACAGAATCTGTGATATATCTGGGTGTGTTTGCAAAGCTCAGTATAAATATCGATATTTAACAGAATCTGTGATATATCTGGGTGTGTGTGTAAAGCTCAGTATAAATTACGATATCTCACAGAATCTGTGATATATCTGGGTGTGTTTGTAAAGCTCAGTATAAATATTGATATCTAACAGAATCTGTGATATATCTGGGTGTGTGTATAGCTCAGTATAAATATCGATATCTAACAGAATCTGTGATATATCTGGGTGTGTGTGTAAAGCTCAGTATAAATATCGATATCTAACAGAATCTGTGATATATCTGGGTGTGTGTGTAAAGCTCAGTATTAATATCGATATCTAACAGAATCTGTGATATATCTGGATATGTGTGTAAAGCTCAGTATAAATATCGATATCTAACAGAATCTGTGATATGTCTGGGTGTGTGTGTAAAACTCAGTATAAATATCGACATCTCACAGAATCTGTGATATATCTGGGTGTGTGTGTAAAGCTCAGAATAAATATCGATATCTAACAGAATCTGTGATATATCTGGGTGTGTTTGTAAAGCTCAGTATAAATATCGATATCTAACAGAATCTGTGATATATCTGGGTGTGTTTGTAAAGCTCAGTATAAATATCGATATCTAACAGAATCAGTGATATATCTGGGTGTGTGTGTAAGGCTCTGTATAAATATCGATATGTAACAGAATCTGTGATATATCTGGGTGTGTGTGTAAAGCTCAGTATGAATATCGATATCTAACAGAATCTGTGATATGTCTGTGTGTGTGTGTAAAGCTCAGTATAAATATCGATATCTAACCGAATCTGTGATATATCTGAGTGTGTTTGTAAAGCTCAGTATAAATATCGATATCTAACAGAATCTGTGATATATCTGGGTGTGTTTGTAAAGCTCAGTATAAATATCGATATCTAACAGAATCTGTGATATATCTGGGTCTGTGTGTGAAGCTCAGTATAAATATCGATATCTAACCGAATCTGTGATATATCTGAGTGTGTTTGTAAAGCTCAGTATAAATATCGATATCTAACAGAATCTGTGATATATCTGTGTGTGTGTGTGTAAAGCTCAGTATATATATCGATATCTAACAGAATCTGTGACATATTTGGGTGTGTGTGTAAAGCTCAGTATAAATATCGATATCTAACTGAATCTGTGATATATCTGGGTGTGTGTGTAAAGCTCAGTATAAATATCGATATCTAACAGAATCTGTGATGTATCTGGGTGTGTGTGTAAAGCTCAGTATAAATATCGATATCTAACAGAATCTGTGATATATCTGGGTGTGTTGTAAAGCTCATTATAAATATCGATATCTAACAGAATCTGTGATATATCTCGGTGTGTGTGTAAAGCTCAGTATAAATATCGATATCTAACAGAATCTGTGATATATCTGGGTGTGTTTGTAAAGCTCAGTATAAATATCGATATCTAACAGAATCTGTGATATATCTGGGTGTGTGTGTATAGCTCAGTATAAATATCGATATCTAACAGAATCTGTGATATATCTGGGTGTGTGTGTATAGCTCAGTATAAATATCGATATCTAACAGAATCTGTGATATATCTGGGTGTGTTTGTAAAGCTCAGTATAAATATCGATATCTAACAGAATCTGTGATATATCTGGGTGTGTGTGTATAGCTCAGTATAAATATCGATATCTAACAGAATCTGTGATATATCTGGGTGTGTTTGTAAAGCTCAGTATAAATATTGATATCTAACAGAATCTGTGATATATCTGGGTGTGTGTGTATAGCTCAGTATAAATATCGATATCTAACAGAATCTGTGATATATCTGGGTGTGTGTGTAAAGCTCAGTATAAATATCGATATCTAACAGAATCTGTGATATATCTGGGTGTGTGTGTAAAGCTCAGTATAGATATCGATATCTAACAGAATCTGTGATATATCTGGATGTGTGTGTAAAGCTCAGTATAAATATCGAAATCTAACAGAATCTGTGATATATCTGGGTGTGTGTGTAAAGCTCAGTATAAATATCGATATCTAACAGAATCTGTGATATGTCAGGGTGTGTGTGTAAAGCTCAGTATAAATATCGATATGTAACAGAATCTGTGATATATCCGGGTGTGTGTGTAAAGTTCCGTATAAATATCGATATCTAACAGAATCTGTGATATATCTGGGTGTGTGTGTAAAGCTCAGTATAAATATCGATATGTAACAGAATCTGTGATATATCTGGGTGTGTGTGTAAAGCTCCGTATAAATATCGATATGTAACAGAATCTGTGATATATCTGGGTGTGTGTGTAAAGCTCAGTATAAATATCGATATCTAACAGAATCTGTGATATATCTGGGTGTGTGTGTAAAGCTCAGTATAAATATCGATAACTAACAGAATCTGTGATATATCTGGGTGTGTTTGAAAAGCTCAGTATAAATATCGATATCTCACAGAATCTGTGATATATCTGGGTGTGTTTGTAAAGCTCAGTATAAATATTGATATCTAACAGAATCTGTGATATGTCTGGGTGTGTGTGTATAGCTCAGTATAAATATCGATATCTAACAGAATCTGTGATATGTCTGGGTGTGTGTGTAAAGCTCAGTATAAATATCGATATCTAACAGAATCTGTGATATATCTGGGTGTGTGTGTAAAGCTCAGTATAAATATCGATATCTAATAGAATCTGTGATATATCTGGGTGTGTGTGTAAAGCTCAGTATAAATATCGATATCTAACAGAATCTGTGATATATCTGGGTGTGTGTGTAAAGCTCAGTATATATATCGATATCTAACAGAATCTGTGATATATCTGTGTGTGTGTGTAAAGCTCAGTATAAATATCGATATCTAACCGAATCTGTGATATATCTGAGTGTGTTTGTAAAGCTCAGTATAAATATCGATATCTAACAGAATCTGTGATATATCTGGGTGTGTTTGTAAAGCTCAGTATAAATATCGATAACTAACAGAATCTGTGACATATCTGGGTGTGTTTGTGAAGCTCAGTATAAATTTCGATCTCTAACAGAATCTGTGATATATCTGGATGTGTGTGTAAAGCTCAGTATGAATATCGATATCTAACAGAATCTGTGATATATCTGTGTGTGTGTGTAAAGCTCAGTATAAATATCGATATCTAACCGAATCTGTGATATATCTGAGTGTGTTTGTAAAGCTCAGTATAAATATCGATATCTAACAGAATCTGTGATATATCTGGGTGTGTTTGTAAAGCTCAGTATAAATATCGATATCTAACAGAATCTGTGATATATCTGGGTCTGTGTGTGAAGCTCAGTATAAATATCGATATCTAACCGAATCTGTGATATATCTGAGTGTGTTTGTAAAGCTCAGTATAAATATCGATATCTAACAGAATCTGTGATATATCTGTGTGTGTGTGTAAAGCTCAGTATATATATCGATATCTAACAGAATCTGTGACATATTTGGGTGTGTGTGTAAAGCTCAGTATAAATATCGATATCTAACAGAATCTGTGATATATCTGGGTGTGTGTGTAAAGCTCAGTATAAATATCGATATCTAACAGAATCTGTGATGTATCTGGGTGTGTGTGTAAAGCTCAGTATAAATATCGATATCTAACAGAATCTGTGATATATGTGGGTGTGTTGTAAAGCTCATTATAAATATCGATATCTAACAGAATCTGTGATATATCTCGGTGTGTGTGTAATGCTCAGTATAAATATCGATATCTAACAGAATCTGTGATATATCTGGGTGTGTTTGTAAAGCTCAGTATAAATATTGATATCTAACAGAATCTGTGATATATCTGGGTGTGTGTGTATAGCTCAGTATAAATATCGATATCTAACAGAATCTGTGATATATCTGGGTGTGTGTGTAAAGCTCAGAATAAATATCGATATCTAACAGAACCTGTGATATATCTGGGTGTGTGTGTAAATCTCAGTATAGATATCGATCTCTAACAGAATCTGTGATATATCTGGATGTGTGTGTAAAGCTCAGTATAAATATCGATATCTAACAGAATCTGTGATATGTCAGGGTGTGTGTGTAAAGCTCAGTATAAATATCGATATGTAACAGAATGTGTGATATATCCGGGTGTGTGTGTAAAGTTCCGTATAAATATCGATATCTAACATAATCTGTGATATATCTGGGTGTGTGTGTAAAGCTCAGTATAAATATCGATATGTAACAGACTCTGTGATATATCTGGGTGTGTGTGTAAAGCTCCGTATAAATATCGATATGTAACAGAATCTGTGATATATCTGGGTGTGTGTGTAAAGCTCAGTATAAATATCGATATCTAACAGAATCTGTGATATATCTGGGTGTGTGTGTAAAGCTCAGTATAAATATCGATAACTAACAGAATCTGTGATATATCTGGGTGTGTTTGTAAAGCTCAGTATAAATATCGATATCTAACCGAATCTGTGATATATCTGGGTGTGTTTGTAAAGCTCAGTATAAATATCGATATCTAACAGAATCTGTGATATATCTGGGTGTGTTTGTAAAGCTCAGTATAAATATCGATATCTAACAGAATCTGTGATATATCTGGGTCTGTGTGTGAAGCTCAGTATAAATATCGATATCTAACCGAATCTGTGATATATCTGGGTGTGTTTGTAAAGCTCAGTATAAATATCGATATCTAACAGAATCTGTGATATATCTGGGTCTGTGTGAATCTCAGTATATATGTCGATATCTAACAGAATCTGTGATATATCTGGGTGTGTTTGTAAAGCTCAGTATAAATATCGATATTTAACAGAATCTGTGATATATCTGGGTGTGTGTGTAAAGCTCCGTATAAATAACGATATCTAACAGAATCTGTGATATATCTGGGTGTGTGTGTAAAGCTCAGTATGAATATCGATATGCAACAGAATCTGTGATATATCTGGGTGTGTGTGTAAAGCTCCGTATAAATATCGATATGTAACAGAATCTGTGATATATCTGGGTGTGTGTGTAAAGCTCAGTATAAATATCGATATCAAACAGAATCTGTGATATATCTGGGTGTGTGTGTAAAGCTCAGTATAAATATCGATAACTAACAGAATCTGTGATATATCTGGGTGTGTTTGAAAAGCTCAGTATAAATATCGATATCTAACCGAATCTGTGATATATCTGGGTGTGTTTGTAAAGCTCAGTATAAATATCGATATCTAACAGAATCTGTGATATATCTGGGTGAGTTTGTAAAGCTCAGTATAAATATCGATATCTAACAGAATCTGTGATATATCTGGGTCTGTGTGTGAAGCTCAGTATATATATCGATATCTAACAGAATCTGTGATATATCTGGGTGTGTTTGTGAAGCTCAGTATAAATATCGATATCTAACAGAATCTGTGATATATCTGGGTCTGTGTGTGAATCTCAGTATATATGTCGATATCTAACAGAATCTGTGATATATCTGGGTGTGTTTGTAAAGCTCAGTATAAATATCGATATTTAACAGAATCTGTGATATATCTGGGTGTGTGTGTAAAGCTCAGTATAAATATCGATATCTCACAGAATCTGTGATATATCTGGGTGTGTTTGTAAAGCTCAGTATAAATATTGATATCTAACAGAATCTGTGATATGTCTGGGTGTGTGTGTATAGCTCAGTATAAATATCGATATCTAACAGAATCTGTGATATATCTGGGTGTGTGTGTAAAGCTCAGTATAAATATCGATATCTAACAGAATCTGTGATATATCTGGGTGTGTGTGTAAAGCTCAGTATAAATATCGATATCTAACAGAATCTGTGATATATCTGGGTGTGTGTGTAAAGCTCAGTATATATATCGATATCTAACAGAATCTGTGACATATCTGGGTGTGTGTGTAAAGCTCAGTATAAATATCGATATCTAACAGAATCTGTGATATATCTGGGTGTGTTTGTAAAGCTCAGTATAAATATCGATATTTAACAGAATCTGTGATATATCTGGGTGTGTGTGTAAAGCTCAGTATACATATCGATATCTCACAGAATCTGTGATATATCTGGGTGTGTTTGTAAAGCTCAGTATAAATATCGATATCTAACAGAATCTGTGATATGTCTGGGTGTGTGTGTATAGCTCAGTATAAATATCGATATCTAACAGAATCTGTGATATATCTGGGTGTGTGTGTAAAGCTCAGTATAAATATCGATATCTAACAGAATCTGTGATATATCTGGGTGTGTGTGTGTAAAGCTCAGTATATATATCGATATCTAACAGAATCTGTGACATATCTGTGTGTGTTTGTGAAGCTCAGTATAAATTTCGATATCTAACAGAATCTGTGATATATCTGGATGTGTGTGTAAAGCTCAGTATAAATATCGATATCTAACAGAATCTGTGATATATCTGTGTGTGTGTAAAGCTCAGTATAAATATCGATATCTAACAGAATCTGTGATATATCTGTGTGTGTGTGTAAAGCTCAGTATAAATATCGATATCTAACAGAATCTGTGATATATCTGGGTGTGTGTGTAAAGCTCAGTATATATATCGATATCTAACAGAATCTGTGACATATCTGGGTTTGTTTGTGAAGCTCAGTATAAATTTCGATATTTAACAGAATCTGTGATATATCTGGGTGTGTGTGTAAAGCTCAGTATAAATATTGATATCTAACAGAATCTGTGATATATCTGGGTGTGTGTGTAAAGCTCAGTATAAATATCGATATGTAACAGAATCTGTGATATATCTGGGTGTGTGTGTAAAGCTCAGTATAAATATCGATATCTAACAGAATCTGTGATATATCTGGATGTGTGTGTAAAGCTCAGTATAAATATCGATATCTAACAGAATCTGTGATATACCTGGGTGTGTGTGTAAAGCTCAGTATATATATCGATATCTAACAGAATCTGTGACATATCTGGGTGTGTGTGTAAAGTTCAGTATAAATATCGATATCTAACTGAATCTGTGATATATCTGGGTGTGTGTGTAAAGCTCAGTATAAATATCGATATCTAACAGAATCTGTGATGTATCTGGGTGTGTGTGTAAAGCTCAGTATAAATATCGATATCTAACAGAATCTGTGATATATCTGGGTGTGTTGTAAAGCTCATTATAAATATCGATATCTAACAGAATCTGTGATATATCTCGGTGTGTGTGTAAAGCTCAGTATAAATATCGATATCTAACAGAATCTGTGATATATCTGGGTGTGTTTGTAAAGCTCAGTATAAATATTGATATCTAACAGAATCTGTGATATATCTGGGTGTGTGTGTATAGCTCAGTATAAATATCGATATCTAACAGAATCTGTGATATATCTGGGTGTGTGTGTAAAGCTCCGTATAAATATCGATATCTAACAGAATCTGTGATATATCTGGGTGTGTGTGGAAAGCTCAGTATAGATATCGATATCTAACAGAATCTGTGATATATCTGGATGTGTGTGTAAAGCTCAGTATAAATATCGATATCTAACAGAATCTGTGATATGTCAGGGTGTGTGTGTAAAGCTCAGTATAAATATCGATATGTAACAGAATCTGTGATATATCCGGGTGTGTGTGTAAAGTTCCGTATAAATATCGATATGTAACAGAATCTGTGATATATCTGGGTGTGTGTGTACAGCTCAGTATAAATATCGATATGTAACAGAATCTGTGATATATCTGGGTGTGTGTGTAAAGCTCCGTATAAATATCGATATGTAACAGAATCTGTGATATATCTGGGTGTGTGTGTAAAGCTCAGTATAAATATCGATATCTAACAGAATCTGTGATATATCTGGGTGTGTGTGTAAAGCTCAGTATAAATATCGATAACTAACAGAATCTGTGATATATCTGGGTGTGTTTGTAAAGCTCAGTATAAATATCGATATCTAACCGAATCTGTGATATATCTGCGTATGTTAGTAAAGCTCAGTATAAATATCGATATCTAACAGAATCTGTGATATATCTGGGTGTGTTTGTAAAGCTCAGTATAAATATCGATATCTAACAGAATCTGTGATATATCTGGGTCTGTGTGTGAAGCTCAGTATAAATATCGATATCTAACCGAATCTGTGATATATCTGGGTGTGTTTGAAAAGCTCAGTATAAATATCGATATCTAACAGAATCTGTGATATATCTATGGCTGTGTGTGAATCTCAGTATATGTGTCGATATCTAACAGAATCTGTGATATATCTGGGTGTGTTTGTAAAGCTCAGTATAAATATCGATATCTAACAGAATCTGTGATATATCTGGGTCTGTGTGTGAAGCTCAGTATAAATATCGATATCTAACAGAATCTGTGATATATCTGGGTGTGTTTGTAAAGCTCAGTATAAATATCGATATCTAACAGAACCTGTGATATATCTATGGCTGTGTGTGAATCTCAGTATATATGTCGATATCTAACAGAATCTGTGATATATCTGGGTGTGTTTGTAAAGCTCAGTATAAATATCGATATTTAACAGAATCTGTGATATATCTGGGTGTGTGTGTAAAGCTCAGTATAAATATCGATATCTCACAGAATCTGTGATATATCTGGGTGTGTTTGTAAAGCTCAGTATAAATATTGATATCTAACAGAATCTGTGATATGTCTGTGTGTGTGTGTATAGCTCAGTATAAATATCGATATCTAACAGAATCTGTGATATATCTGGGTGTGTGTGTAAAGCTCAGTATAAATATCGATATCTAACAGAATCTGTGATATATCTGGGTGTGTGTGTAAAGCTCAGTATAAATATCGATATCTAACAGAATCTGTGATATATCTGGGTGTGTGTGTAAAGCTCAGTATATATATCGATATCTAACAGAATCTGTGACATATCTGGGTGTGTGTGTAAAGCTCAGTATAAATATCGATATCTAACAGAATCTGTGATATATCTGGGTGTGTTTGTAAAGCTCAGTATAAATATCGATATTTAACAGAATCTGTGATATATCTGGGTGTGTGTGTAAAGCTCAGTATACATATCGATATCTCACAGAATCTGTGATATATCTGGGTGTGTTTGTAAAGCTCAGTATAAATATTGATATCTAACAGAATCTGTGATATGTCTGGGTGTGTGTGTATAGCTCAGTATAAATATCGATATCTAACAGAATCTGTGATATATCTGGGTGTGTGTGTAAAGCTCAGTATAAATATCGATATCTAACAGAATCTGTGATATATCTGGGTGTGTGTGTAAAGCTCAGTATAAATATCGATATCTAACAGAATCTGTGATATATCTGGGTGTGTGTGTAAAGCTCAGTATATATATCGATATCTAACAGAATCTGTGACATATCTGGGTGTGTGTGTAAAGCTCAGTATAAATATCGATATCTAACTGAATCTGTGATATATCTGGGTGTGTGTGTAAAGCTCAGTATAAATATCGATATCTAACAGAATCTGTGATGTATCTCGGTGTGTGTGTAAAGCTCAGTATAAATATCGATATCTAACAGAATCTGTGATATATCTGGGTGTGTTTGTAAACCTCATTATAAATATCGATATCTAACAGAATCTGTGATATATCTGGGTGTGTGTGTAAAGCTCAGTATAAATATCGATATCTAACAGAATCTGTGATATATCTGGGTCTGTGTGTGAAGCTCAGTATAAATATCGATATCTAACAGAATCTGTGATATATCTGGGTGTGTTTGTGAAGCTCAGTATAAATATCGATATCTAACAGAATCTGTGATATATCTGGATGTGTGTAAAGCTCAGTATAAATATCGATATCTAACAGAATCTGTGATATATCTGGGTGTGTGTGTAAAGCTCAGTATATATATCGATATCTAACAGAATCTGTGACATATCTGGGTGTGTTTGTGAAGCTCAGTATAAATTTCGATATCTAACAGAATCTGTGATATATCTGGATGTGTGTGTAAAGCTCAGTATAAATATCGATATCTAACAGAATCTGTGATATATCTGGGTGTGTGTGTAAAGCTCAGTATAAATATCGATATCTAACAGAATCTGTGATATATCTGGGTGTGTGTGTAAAGCTCAGTATAAATATCGATATCTAACAGAATCTGTGATATATCTGGGTGTGTTTGTAAAGCTCATTATAAATATAGATATCTAACAGAATCTGTGATATATCTGGGTGTGTGTGTAAAGCTCAGTATAAATATCGATATCTAACAGAATCTGTGATAGATCTGGGTGTGTTTGTAAAGCTCAGTATAAATATTGATATCTAACAGAATCTGTGATATATCTGGGTGTGTGTGTATAGCTCAGTATAAATATCGATATCTAACAGAATCTGTGATATATCTGGGTGTGTGTGTAAAGCTCAGTATAAATATCGATATCTAACAGAATCTGTGATATATCTGGGTGTGTGTGTAAAGCTCAGTATAAATATCGATATCTCACAAAATCTGTGATATATCTGGATGTGTGTGTAAAGCTCAGTATAAATATCGATATCTAACAGAATCTGTGATATGTCAGGGTGTGTGTGTAAAGCTCAGTATAAATATCGATATCTAACAGAATCTGTGATATATCTGGGTGTGTGTGTAAAGCTCAGAATAAATATCGATATCTAACAGAATCTGTGATATATCTGGGTGTGTTTGTAAAGCTCAGTATAAATATCGATATCTAACAGAATCTGTGATATATCTGGGTGTGTTTGTAAAGCTCAGTATAAATATCGATATCTAACAGAATCTGTGATATATCTGGGTGTGTGTGTAAAGCTCAGTATAAATATCGATATCTAACAGAATCTGTGATATATCTGGGTGTGTTTGTAAAGCTCAGTATAAATATCGATATCTAACAGAATCTGTGATATATCTGGGTGTGTGTGTAAGGCTCAGTATAAATATCGATATGTAACAGAATCTGTGATTTATCTGGGTGTGTGTGTAAAGCTCCGTATAAATATCGATATGTAACAGAATCTGTGATATATCTGGGTGTGTGTCTAAAGCTCAGTATAAATATCGATATCTAACAGAATCTGTGATATATCTGTGTGTGTGTGTAAAGCTCAGTATAAATATCGATAACTAACAGAATCTGTGACATAACTGGGTGTGTTTGTGAAGCTCAGTATGAATTTCGATATCTAACAGAATCTGTGATATATTTGGATGTGTGTGTAAAGCTCAGTATAAATATCGATATCTAACCGAATCTGTGATATATCTGGGTGTGTTTGTAAAGCTCCGTATAAATATCGATATCTAACACAATCTGTGATATATCTGGGTATGTTTGTAAAGCTCAGTATAAATATCGATATCTAACAGAATCTGTGATATATCTGGGTCTGTGTGTGAAGCTCAGTATAAATATCGATATCTAACAGAATCTGTGACATATTTGGGTGTGTTTGTGAAGCTCAGTATAAATTTCGATATCTAACATAATCTGTGATATATCTGGATGTGTGTGGAAAGCTCAGTATAAATATCGATATCTAACAGAATCTGTGAGATATCTGGGTGTGTGTGTAAAGCTCAGTATGAATATCGATATCTAACAGAATCTGTGATATATCTGTGTGTGTGTGTAAAGCTCAGTATAAATATCGATATCTTACCGAATCTGTGATATATCTGGGTGTGTTTGTAAAGCTCAGTATGAATATCGATATCTAACAGAATCTGTGATATATCTGGGTGTGTTCGTAAAGCTCAGTATAAATATCGATATCTAACAGAATCTGTGATATATCTGGGTCTGTGTGTGAAGCTCAGTATAAATATCGATATCTAACCGAATCTGTGATATATCTGAGTGTGTTTGTAAAGCTCAGTATAAATATCGATATCTAACAGAATCTGTGATATATCAGTGTGTGTGTGTAAAGCTCAGTATAAATATTGATATCTAACAGAATTTGTGATATATCTGGGTGTGTTTGTAAAGTTCAGTATAAATATCGATATCTAACAGTATCTGTGATATATCTGGGTCTGTGTGTGAAGCTCAGTATAAATATCGATATCTAACAGAATATGTGATATATCTGGGTGTGTTTGTGAAGCTCAGTATAAATATCGATATCTAACAGAATCTGTGATATATCTGGATGTGTGTGTAAAGCTCAGTATAAATATCGATATCTAACAGAATCTGTGATATATCTGGGTGTGTGTGTAAAGCTCAGTATATATATCGATATCTAACAGAATCTGTGACATATCTGGGTGTGTTTGTGAAGCTCAGTATAAATTTCGATATCTAACAGAATCTGTGATATATCTGGATGTGTGTGTAAAGCTCAGTATAAATATCGATATCTAACTGAATCTGTGATATATCTGGGTGTGTGTGTAAAGCTCAGTATAAATATCGATATCTAACAGAATCTGTGATATATCTGGGTGTGTGTGTAAAGCTCAGTATAAATATCGATATCTAACAGAATCTGTGATATATCTGGGTGTTTGTAAAGCTCAGTATAAATATCGATATCTAACAGAATCTGTGATAGATCTGGGTGTGTTTGTAAAGCTCAGTATAAATATTGATATCTAACAGAATCTGTGATATATCTGTGTGTGTGTGTATAGCTCAGTATAAATATCGATATCTAACAGAATCTGTGATATATCTGGGTGTGTGTGTAAAGCTCAGTATAAAGATCGATATCTAACAGAATCTGTGATATATCTGGGTGTGTGTGTAAAGCTCAGTATAAATATCGATATCTAACAGAATCTGTGATATATCTGGATGTGTGTGTAAAGCTCAGTATAAATATCGATATCTAACAGAATCTGTGATATGTCAGGGTGTGTGTGTAAAGCTCAGTATAAATATCGATATCTAACAGAATCTGTGATATATCTGTGTGTGTGTGTAAAGCTCAGAATAAATATCGATATCTAACAGAATCTGTGATATATCTGGGTGTGTTTGTAAAGCTCAGTATAAATATCGATATGTAACAGAATCTGTGATATATCTGGGTGTGTTTGTAAAGCTCAGTATAAATATCGATATCTAACAGAATCTGTGATATATCTGGGTGTGTGTGTAAAGCTCCGTATAAATATCGATATGTAACAGAATCTGTGATATATCTGGGTGTGTGTGTAAAGCTCAGTATAAATATCGATATCTAACAGAATCTGTGATATATCTGGGTGTGTGTGTAAAGCTCAGTATAAATATCGATAACTAACATAATCTGTGATATATCTGGGTGTGTTTGTAAAGCTCAGTATAAATATCGATATCTAACCGAATCTGTGATATATCTGCGTATGTTAGTAAAGCTCAGTATAAATATCGATATCTAACAGAATCTGTGATATATCTGGGTGTGTTTGTAAAGCTCAGTATAAATATCGATATCTAACAGAATCTGTGATATATCTGGGTCTGTGTGTGAAGCTCAGTATAAATATCGATATCTAACCGAATCTGTGATATATCTGGGTGTGTTTGAAAAGCTCAGTATAAATATCGATATCTAACAGAATCTGTGATATATCTATGGCTGTGTGTGAATCTCAGTATATGTGTCGATATCTAACAGAATCTGTGATATATCTGGGTGTGTTTGTAAAGCTCAGTATAAATATCGATATCTAACAGAATCTGTGATATATCTGGGTCTGTGTGTGAAGCTCAGTATAAATATCGATATCTAACAGAATCTGTGATATATCTGGGTGTGTTTGTAAAGCTCAGTATAAATATCGATATCTAACAGAACCTGTGATATATCTATGGCTGTGTGTGAATCTCAGTATATATGTCGATATCTAACAGAATCTGTGATATATCTGGGTGTGTTTGTAAAGCTCAGTATAAATATCGATATTTAACAGAATCTGTGATATATCTGGGTGTGTGTGTAAAGCTCAGTATAAATATCGATATCTCACAGAATCTGTGATATATCTGGGTGTGTTTGTAAAGCTCAGTATAAATATTGATATCTAACAGAATCTGTGATATGTCTGTGTGTGTGTGTATAGCTCAGTATAAATATCGATATCTAACAGAATCTGTGATATATCTGGGTGTGTGTGTAAAGCTCAGTATAAATATCGATATCTAACAGAATCTGTGATATATCTGGGTGTGTGTGTAAAGCTCAGTATAAATATCGATATCTAACAGAATCTGTGATATATCTGGGTGTGTGTGTAAAGCTCAGTATATATATCGATATCTAACAGAATCTGTGACATATCTGGGTGTGTGTGTAAAGCTCAGTATAAATATCGATATCTAACAGAATCTGTGATATATCTGGGTGTGTTTGTAAAGCTCAGTATAAATATCGATATTTAACAGAATCTGTGATATATCTGGGTGTGTGTGTAAAGCTCAGTATACATATCGATATCTCACAGAATCTGTGATATATCTGGGTGTGTTTGTAAAGCTCAGTATAAATATTGATATCTAACAGAATCTGTGATATGTCTGGGTGTGTGTGTATAGCTCAGTATAAATATCGATATCTAACAGAATCTGTGATATATCTGGGTGTGTGTGTAAAGCTCAGTATAAATATCGATATCTAACAGAATCTGTGATATATCTGGGTGTGTGTGTAAAGCTCAGTATAAATATCGATATCTAACAGAATCTGTGATATATCTGGGTGTGTGTGTAAAGCTCAGTATATATATCGATATCTAACAGAATCTGTGACATATCTGGGTGTGTGTGTAAAGCTCAGTATAAATATCGATATCTAACTGAATCTGTGATATATCTGGGTGTGTGTGTAAAGCTCAGTATAAATATCGATATCTAACAGAATCTGTGATGTATCTCGGTGTGTGTGTAAAGCTCAGTATAAATATCGATATCTAACAGAATCTGTGATATATCTGGGTGTGTTTGTAAACCTCATTATAAATATCGATATCTTACAGAATCTGTGATATATCTGGGTGTGTGTGTAAAGCTCAGTATAAATATCGATATCTAACAGAATCTGTGATATATCTGGGTCTGTGTGTGAAGCTCAGTATAAATATCGATATCTAACAGAATCTGTGATATATCTGGGTGTGTTTGTGAAGCTCAGTATAAATATCGATATCTAACAGAATCTGTGATATATCTGGATGTGTGTAAAGCTCAGTATAAATATCGATATCTAACAGAATCTGTGATATATCTGGGTGTGTGTGTAAAGCTCAGTATATATATCGATATCTAACAGAATCTGTGACATATCTGGGTGTGTTTGTGAAGCTCAGTATAAATTTCGATATCTAACAGAATCTGTGATATATCTGGATGTGTGTGTAAAGCTCAGTATAAATATCGATATCTAACAGAATCTGTGATATATCTGGGTGTGTGTGTAAAGCTCAGTATAAATATCGATATCTAACAGAATCTGTGATATATCTGGGTGTGTGTGTAAAGCTCAGTATAAATATCGATATCTAACAGAATCTGTGATATATCTGGGTGTGTTTGTAAAGCTCATTATAAATATAGATATCTAACAGAATCTGTGATATATCTGGGTGTGTGTGTAAAGCTCAGTATAAATATCGATATCTAACAGAATCTGTGATAGATCTGGGTGTGTTTGTAAAGCTCAGTATAAATATTGATATCTAACAGAATCTGTGATATATCTGGGTGTGTGTGTATAGCTCAGTATAAATATCGATATCTAACAGAATCTGTGATATATCTGGGTGTGTGTGTAAAGCTCAGTATAAATATCGATATCTAACAGAATCTGTGATATATCTGGGTGTGTGTGTAAAGCTCAGTATAAATATCGATATCTCACAGAATCTGTGATATATCTGGATGTGTGTGTAAAGCTCAGTATAAATATCGATATCTAACAGAATCTGTGATATGTCAGGGTGTGTGTGTAAAGCTCAGTATAAATATCGATATCTAACAGAATCTGTGATATATCTGGGTGTGTGTGTAAAGCTCAGAATAAATATCGATATCTAACAGAATCTGTGATATATCTGGGTGTGTTTGTAAAGCTCAGTATAAATATCGATATCTAACAGAATCTGTGATATATCTGGGTGTGTTTGTAAAGCTCAGTATAAATATCGATATCTAACAGAATCTGTGATATATCTGGGTGTGTGTGTAAAGCTCAGTATAAATATCGATATCTAACAGAATCTGTGATATATCTGGGTGTGTTTGTAAAGCTCAGTATAAATATCGATATCTAACAGAATCTGTGATATATCTGGGTGTGTGTGTAAGGCTCAGTATAAATATCGATATGTAACAGAATCTGTGATTTATCTGGGTGTGTGTGTAAAGCTCCGTATAAATATCGATATGTAACAGAATCTGTGATATATCTGGGTGTGTGTCTAAAGCTCAGTATAAATATCGATATCTAACAGAATCTGTGATATATCTGTGTGTGTGTGTAAAGCTCAGTATAAATATCGATAACTAACAGAATCTGTGACATAACTGGGTGTGTTTGTGAAGCTCAGTATGAATTTCGATATCTAACAGAATCTGTGATATATTTGGATGTCTGTGTAAAGCTCAGTATAAATATCGATATCTAACCGAATCTGTGATATATCTGGGTGTGTTTGTAAAGCTCCGTATAAATATCGATATCTAACACAATCTGTGATATATCTGGGTATGTTTGTAAAGCTCAGTATAAATATCGATATCTAACAGAATCTGTGATATATCTGGGTCTGTGTGTGAAGCTCAGTATAAATATCGATATCTAACAGAATCTGTGACATATTTGGGTGTGTTTGTGAAGCTCAGTATAAATTTCGATATCTAACATAATCTGTGATATATCTGGATGTGTGTGGAAAGCTCAGTATAAATATCGATATCTAACAGAATCTGTGAGATATCTGGGTGTGTGTGTAAAGCTCAGTATGAATATCGATATCTAACAGAATCTGTGATATATCTGTGTGTGTGTGTAAAGCTCAGTATAAATATCGATATCTTACCGAATCTGTGATATATCTGGGTGTGTTTGTAAAGCTCAGTATGAATATCGATATCTAACAGAATCTGTGATATATCTGGGTGTGTTCGTAAAGCTCAGTATAAATATCGATATCTAACAGAATCTGTGATATATCTGGGTCTGTGTGTGAAGCTCAGTATAAATATCGATATCTAACCGAATCTGTGATATATCTGAGTGTGTTTGTAAAGCTCAGTATAAATATCGATATCTAACAGAATCTGTGATATATCAGTGTGTGTGTGTAAAGCTCAGTATAAATATTGATATCTAACAGAATTTGTGATATATCTGGGTGTGTTTGTAAAGTTCAGTATAAATATCGATATCTAACAGTATCTGTGATATATCTGGGTCTGTGTGTGAAGCTCAGTATAAATATCGATATCTAACAGAATATGTGATATATCTGGGTGTGTTTGTGAAGCTCAGTATAAATATCGATATCTAACAGAATCTGTGATATATCTGGATGTGTGTGTAAAGCTCAGTATAAATATCGATATCTAACAGAATCTGTGATATATCTGGGTGTGTGTGTAAAGCTCAGTATATATATCGATATCTAACAGAATCTGTGACATATCTGGGTGTGTTTGTGAAGCTCAGTATAAATTTCGATATCTAACAGAATCTGTGATATATCTGGATGTGTGTGTAAAGCTCAGTATAAATATCGATATCTAACTGAATCTGTGATATATCTGGGTGTGTGTGTAAAGCTCAGTATAAATATCGATATCTAACAGAATCTGTGATATATCTGGGTGTGTGTGTAAAGCTCAGTATAAATATCGATATCTAACAGAATCTGTGATATATCTGGGTGTTTGTAAAGCTCAGTATAAATATCGATATCTAACAGAATCTGTGATAGATCTGGGTGTGTTTGTAAAGCTCAGTATAAATATTGATATCTAACAGAATCTGTGATATATCTGTGTGTGTGTGTATAGCTCAGTATAAATATCGATATCTAACAGAATCTGTGATATATCTGGGTGTGTGTGTAAAGCTCAGTATAAAGATCGATATCTAACAGAATCTGTGATATATCTGGGTGTGTGTGTAAAGCTCAGTATAAATATCGATATCTAACAGAATCTGTGATATATCTGGATGTGTGTGTAAAGCTCAGTATAAATATCGATATCTAACAGAATCTGTGATATGTCAGGGTGTGTGTGTAAAGCTCAGTATAAATATCGATATCTAACAGAATCTGTGATATATCTGTGTGTGTGTGTAAAGCTCAGAATAAATATCGATATCTAACAGAATCTGTGATATATCTGGGTGTGTTTGTAAAGCTCAGTATAAATATCGATATCTAACAGAATCTGTGATATATCTGGGTGTGTTTGTAAAGCTCAGTATAAATATCGATATCTAACAGAATCTGTGATATATCTGGGTGTGTTTGTAAAGCTCATTATAAATATCGATATCTAACAGAATCTGTGATATATCTGGGTGTGTGTGTAAAGCTCAGTATCAATATCGATATCTAACAGAATCTGTGATATATCTGGGTGTGTTTGTAAAGCTCAGTATAAATATTGATATCTAACAGAATCTGTGTTATATCTGGGTGTGTGTGTATAGCTCAGTATAAATATCGATATCTAACAGAATCTGTGATATATCTGGGTGTGTTCGTAAAGCTCAGTATAAATATCGATATCTAACAGAATCTGTGATATATCTGGGTCTGTGTGTGAAGCTCAGTATAAATAACGATATCTAACCGAATCTGTGATATATCTGAGTGTGTTTGTAAAGCTCAGTATAAATATCGATATCTAACAGAATCTGTGATATATCTGGGTGTGTTTGTAAAGTTCAGTATAAATATCGATATCTAACAGAATCTGTGATATATCTGGGTCTTTGTGTGAATCTCAGTATAAATATCGATATCTAACAGAATCTGTGATATATCTGGGTGTGTTTGTGAAGCTCAGTATAAATATCGATATCTAACAGAATCTGTGATATATCTGGATGTGTGTGTAAAGCTCAGTATAAATATCGATATCTAACAGAATCTGTGATATATCTGGGTGTGTGTGTAAAGCTCAGTATATATATCGATATCTAACAGAATCTGTGACATATCTGGGTGTGTTTGTGAAGCTCAGTATAAATTTCGATATCTAACAGAATCTGTGATATATCTGGATGTGTGTGTAAAGCTCAGTATAAATATCGATATCTAACTGAATCTGTGATATATCTGGGTGTGTGTGTAAAGCTCAGTATAAATATCGATATCTAACAGAATCTGTGATATATCTGGGTGTGTTTGTAAAGCTCATTATAAATATCGATACTAACAGAATCTGTGATATATCTGGGTGTGTGTGTAAAGCTCAGTATAAATATCGATATCTAACAGAATCTGTGATAGATCTGGGTGTGTTTGTAAAGCTCAGTATAAATATTGATATCTAACAGAATCTGTGATATATCTGGGTGTGTGTGTATAGCTCAGTATAAATATCGATATCTAACAGAATCTGTGATATATCTGGGTGTGTGTGTAAAGCTCAGTATAAAGATCGATATCTAACAGAATCTGTGATATATCTGGGTGTGTGTGTAAAGCTCAGTATAAATATCGATATCTAACAGAATCTGTGATATATCTGGATGTGTGTGTAAAGCTCAGTATAAATATCGATATCTAACAGAATCTGTGATATGTCAGGGTGTGTGTGTAAAGCTCAGTATAAATATCGATATCTAACAGAATCTGTGATATATCTGTGTGTGTGTGTAAAGCTCAGAATAAATATCGATATCTAACAGAATCTGTGATATATCTGGGTGTGTTTGTAAAGCTCAGTATAAATATCGATATCTAACAGAATCTGTGATATATCTGGGTGTGTTTGTAAAGCTCAGTATAAATATCGATATCTAACAGAATCTGTGATATATCTGGGTGTGTTTGTAAAGCTCAGTATAAATATGGATATCTAACAGAATCTGTGATATATCTGGGTGTGTGTGTAAAGCTCAGTATAAATATTGATATCTAACAGAATCTGTGATATATCTGGGTGTGTGTGTAAAGCTCAGTATAAATATCGATATCTAACAGAATCTGTGATATATCTGGGTGTGTTTGTAAAGCTCAGTATAAATATCGATATCTAACAGAAACTGTGATATATCTGGGTGTGTGTGTAAAGCTCGGTATAAATATGGATATCTAACAGAATCTGTGATATATCTGGGTGTGTGTGTAAGGCTCAGTATAAATATCGATATGTAACAGAATCTGTGATTTATCTGGGTGTGTGTGTAAAGCTCCGTATAAATATCGATATGTAACAGAATCTGTGATATATCTGGGTGTGTGTGTAAAGTTCAGTATAAATATCGATATCTAACAGAATCTGTGATATATCTGTGTGTGTGTGTAAAGCTCAGTATAAATATCGATAATTAACAGAATCTGTGACATATCTGGGTGTGTTTGTGAAGCTCAGTATAAATTTCGATATCTAACAGAATCTGTGATATATCTGGATGTGTGTGTAAAGCTCAGTATAAATATCGATATCTAACAGAATCTGTGATATATCTGGGTGTGTTTGTAAAGCTCAGTATAAATATCGATATCTAACAGAATCTGTGATATATCTGGGTGTGTGTGTAAAGCTCAGTATACATATCGATATCTAACAGAATCTGTGATATATCTGGGTGTGTTTGTAAAGCTCAGTATTAATATCGATATCTAACAGAATCTGTGATATATCTGGGTGTGTGTGTAAGGCTCAGTATAAATATCGATATGTAACAGAATCTGTGATATATCTGGGTGTGTGTGTAAAGCTCAGTATAAATATCGATATGTAACAGAATCTGTGATATATCTGGGTGTGTGTGTAAAGCTCAGTATAAATATCGATATCTAACAGAATCTGTGATATATCTGTGTGTGTGTGTAAAGCTCAGTATAAATATCGATAACTAACAGAATCTGTGACATATCTGGGTGTGTTTGTGAAGCTCAGTATAAATTTCGATATCTAACAGAATCTGTGATATATCTGGATGTGTGTGTAAAGCTCAGTATAAATATCGATATCTAACCGAATCTGTGATATATCTGGGTGTGTTTGTAAAGCTCCGTATAAATATCGATATCTAACAGAATCTGTGATATATCTGGGTATGTTTGTAAAGCTCAGTATAAATATCGATATCTAACAGAATCTGTGATATATCTGGGTCTGTGTGTGAAGCTCAGTATAAATATCGATATCTAACAGAATCTGTGACATACCTGGGTGTGTTTGTGAAGCTCAGTATAAATTTCGATATCTAACAGAATCTGTGATATATCTGGATGTGTGTGTAAAGCTCAGTATAAATATCGATATCTAACAGAATCTGTGATATATCTGGGTGTGTGTGTAAAGCTCAGTATATATATCGATATCTAACATAATTTGTGACATATCTGGGTGTGTTTGTGAAGCTCAGTATAAATTTCGATATTTAACAGAATCTGTGATATATCTGGATGTGTGTGTAAAGCTCAGTATAAATATTGATATCTAACAGAATCTGTGATATATCTGGGTGTGTGTGTAAAGCTCAGTATAAATATCGATATCTAACAGAATCTGTGATATATCTGGGTGTGTGTGTAAAGCTCAGTATAAATATCGATATCTAACAGAATCTGTGATATATCTGGGTCTGTGTGTAAAGCTCAGTATAAATATCGATATCTATCAGAATCTGTGATATATCTGGGTGTGTGTGTAAAGCTCAGTATAAATATCGATATCTAACAGAATCTGTGATAAATCTGGGTGTGTTTGTAAAGCTCAGTATAAATATCGATATTTAACAGAATCTGCGATATATCTGGGTGTGTGTGTAAAGCTCAGTATAAATATCGATATCTAACAGAATCTGTGATAAATCTGGGTGTGTTTGTAAAGCTCAGTATAAATATCGATATTTAACAGAATCTGCGATATATCTGGGTGTGTGTGTAAAGCTCAGTATAAATATCGATATCTAACAGAATCTGTGATATATCTGGGTGTGTTTGTAAAGCTCAGTATAAATATCGATATCTAACAGAATCTGTGATATATCTGGGTGTGTGTGAAGCTCAGTATAAATATCGATATCTAACAGAATCTGTGATATATCTGGGTGTGTGTGTAAAGCTCAGTATAAATATTGATATCTAACAGAATCTGTGATATATCTGTGTGTGTGTGTAAAGCTCAGTATAAATATCGATATCTAACAGAATCTGTGATATATCTGGATGTGTGTGTAAAGCTCAGTATGAATATCGATATCTAACAGAATCTGTGAGATATCTGGGTGTGTTTGTAAAGCTCAGTATAAATATTGATATCTAACAGAATCTGTGATATATCTGTGTGTGTGTGTAAAGCTCAGTATAAATATCGATATCTGACAGAATCTGTGATATATCTGGATGTGTGTGTAAAGCTCAGTATAAATATCGATATCTAACAGAATCTGAGATATGTCTGGGTGTGTGTGTAAAGCTCAGTATAAATATCGATATCTCACAGAATCTGTGATATAACTGGGTGTGTTTGTAAAGCTCAGTATAAATATTGATATCTAACAGAATCTGTGATATATCTGTGTGTGTGTGTAAAGTTCAGTATAAATATCGATATCTGACAGAATCTGTGATATATCTGGATGTGTTTGTAAAGCTCAGTATAAATATTGATATCTAACAGAATCTGTGATATATCTGGGTGTGTGTGTAAAGCTCAGTATAAATATTGATATCTAACAGAATCTGTGATATATCTGGGTGTGTTTGTAAAGCTCAGTATAAATATTGATATCTAACAGAATCTGTGATATATCTGGGTGTGTGTGTAAAGCTCAGTATAAATATCGATATCTAACAGAATCTGTGATATGTCTGGGTGTGTGTGTATAGCTCAGTATAAATATCGATATCTAACAGAATCTGTGATATATCTGGGTGTGTTTGTAAAGCTCAGTATAAATATCGATATCTAACAGAATCTGTGATATATCTGGGTGTGTGTGTAAAGCTCAGAATAAATATCGATATCTAACAGAATCTGTGATATATCTGGGTGTGTTTGTAAAGCTCAGTATAAATATCAATATCTAACAGAATCTGTGATATATCTGGGTGTGTTTGTAAAGCTCAGTATAAATATCGATATCTAACAGAATCTGTGATATATCTGGGTGTGTGTGTAAAGCTCCGTATCAATATCGATCTGTAACAGAATCTGTGATATATCTGTGTGTGTGTGTAAAGCTCAGTATAAATATCGATATCTAACAGAATCTGAGATATATCTGGGTGTGTGTGTAAGGCTCAGTATAAATATCGATATGTAACAGAATCTGTGATTTATCTGGGTGTGTGTGTAAAGCTCCGTATAAATATCGATATGTAACAGAATCTGTGATATATCTGGGTGTGTGTGTAAAGCTCAGTATAAATATCGATATCTAACAGAATCTGTGATATATCTGGGTGTGTGTGTAAAGCTCAGTATAAATATCGATATCTAACAGAATCTGTGATATATCTGGGTGTGTGTGTAAAGCTCCGTATCAATATCGATCTGTAACAGAATCTGTGATATATCTGTGTGTGTGTGTAAAGCTCAGTATAAATATCGATATCTAACAGAATCTGAGATATATCTGGGTGTGTGTGTAAGGCTCAGTATAAATATCGATATGTAACAGAATCTGTGATTTATCTGGGTGTGTGTGTAAAGCTCCGTATAAATATCGATATGTAACAGAATCTTTGATATATCTGGGTGTGTGTGTAAAGCTCAGTATAAATATCGATATCTAACAGAATCTGTGATATATCTGTGTGTGTGTGTAAAGCTCAGTATAAATATCGATAATTAACAGAATCTGTGACATATCTGGGTGTGTTTGTGAAGCTCAGTATAAATTTCGATATCTAACAGAATCTGTGATATATCTGGATGTGTGTGTAAAGCTCAGTATAAATATCGATATCTAACAGAATCTGTGATATATCTGGGTGTGTTTGTAAAGCTCAGTATAAATATCGATATCTAACAGAATCTGTGATATATCTGGGTGTGTGTGTAAAGCTCAGTATAAATATCGATATCTAACAGAATCTGAGATATATCTGGGTGTGTTTGTAAAGCTCAGTATAAATACCGATATCTTACAGAATCTGTGATATATCTGGGTGTGTGTGTAAGGCTCAGTATAAATATCGATATGTAACAGAATCTGTGATTTATCTGGGTGTGTGTGTAAAGCTCCGTATAAATATCGATATGTAACAGAATCTGTGATATATCTGGGTGTGTGTGTAAAGCTCAGTATAAATACCGATATCTAACAGAATCTGTGATATATCTGTGTGTGTGTGTAAAGCTCAGTATAAATATCGATAACTAACAGAATCTGTGACATATCTGGGTGTGTTTGTGAAGCTCAGTATAAATTTCGATATCTAACAGAATCTGTGATATATCTGGATGTGTGTGTAAAGCTCAGTATAAATATCGATATCTAACCGAATCTGTGATATATCTGGGTGTGTTTGTAAAGCTCCGTATAAATATCGATATCTAACAGAATCTGTGATATATCTGGGTATGTTTGTAAAGCTCAGTATAAATATCGATATCTAACAGAATCTGTGATATATCTGGGTCTGTGTGTGAAGCTCAGTATAAATATCGATATCTAACAGAATCTGTGACATATCTGGGTGTGTTTGTGAAGCTCAGTATGAATTTCGATATCTAACAGAATCTGTGATATATCTGGATGTGTGTGTAAAGCTCAGTATAAATATCGATATCTAACAGAATCTGTGATATATCTGTGTGTGTGTGTAAAGCTCAGTATATATATCGATATCTAACATAATTTGTGACATATCTGGGTGTGTTTGTGAAGCTCAGTATAAATATCGATATCTAACAGAATCTGTGATATATCTGGGTGTGTGTGTAAAGCTCAGTATAAATATCGATATCTAACAGAATCTGTGATATATCTGGGTGTGTTTGTAAAGCTCAGTATAAATATCGATATTTAACAGAATCTGCGATATATCTGGGTGTGTGTGTAAAGCTCAGTATAAATATCGATATCTCACAGAATCTGTGATATATCTGGGTGTGTTTGTAAAACTCAGTATAAATATTGATATCTAACAGAATCTGTGATATATCTGGGTGTGTGTGTATAGCTCAGTATAAATATCGATATCTAACAGAATCTGTGATATATCTGTGTGTGTGTGTAAAGCTCAGTATAAATATCGATATCTAACAGAATCTGTGATATATCTGGGTGTGTGTATAGCTCAGTATAAATATCGATATCTAACAGAATCTGTGATATATCTGTGTGTGTGTGTAAAGCTCAGTATAAATATCGATATCTAACAGAATCTGTGATATATCTGGGTGTGTGTGTAAAGCTCAGAATAAATATCGATATCTAACAGAATCTGTGATATATCTGGGTGTGTTTGTAAAGCTCAGTATAAATATCGATATCTAACAGAATCTGTGATATATCTGTGTGTGTGTGTAAAGCTCCGTATCAATATCGATCTGTAACAGAATCTGTGATATATCTGTGTGTGTGTGTAAAGCTCAGTATAAATATCGTTATCTAACAGAATCTGCGATATATCTGGGTGTGTGTGTAAAGCTCAGTATAAATATCGATATCTCACAGAATCTGTGATATATCTGGGTGTGTTTGTAAAGCTCAGTATAAATATTGATATCTAACAGAATCTGTGATATATCTGGGGGGGGGTGTATAGCTCAGTATAAATATCGATATCTAACAGAATCTGTGATATATCTGTGTGTGTGTGTAAAGCTCAGTATAAATATCGATATCTAACAGAATCTGTGATATATCTGTGTGTGTGTGTAAAGCTCAGTATAAATATCGATATCTAACAGAATCTGTGATATATCTGGGTGTGTGTGTAAAGCTCAGAATAAATATCGATATCTAACAGAATCTGTGATATATCTGGGTGTGTTTGTAAAGCTCAGTATAAATATCGATATCTAACAGAATCTGTGATATATCTGTGTGTGTGTGTAAAGCTCCGTATCAATATCGATCTGTAACAAAATCTGTGATATATCTGTGTGTGTGTGTAAAGCTCAGTATAAATATCGATATCTAACAGAATCTGAGATATATCTGTGTGTGTGTGTAAAGCTCAGTATAAATATCGATAACTAACAGAATCTGTGACATATCTGGGTGTGTTTGTGAAGCTCAGTATAAATTTCGATATCTAACAGAATCTGTGATATATCTGGATGTGTGTGTAAAGCTCAGTATGAATATCGATATCTAACAGAATTTGTGACATATCTGGGTGTGTTTGTGAAGCTCAGTATAAATTTCGATATTTAACAGAATCTGTGATATATCTGGATGTGTGTGTAAAGCTCAGTATAAATTTTGATATCTAACAGAATCTGTGATATATCTGGGTGTGTGTGTAAAGCTCAGTATAAATATCGATATGTAACAGAATCTGTGATATATCTGTGTGTGTGTGTAAAGCTCAGTATAAATATCGATATCTAACAGAATCTATGATATATCTGGGTCTGTGTGTAAAGCTCAGTATAAATATCGATATCTAACAGAATCTGTGATATATCTGGGTGTGTGTGTAAAGCTCAGTATAAATATCGATATCTAACAGAATCTGTGATATATCTGGGTGTGTTTGTAAAGCTCAGTATAAATATCGATATTTAACAGAATCTGTGATATATCTGGGTGTGTGTGTATAGCTCAGTATAAATATCGATATGTAACAGAATCTGTGATATATCTGTGTGTGTGTGTAAAGCTCAGTATAAATATCGATATCTAACAGAATCTGTGATATATCTGGATGTGTGTGTAAAGCTCAGTATAAATTTTGATATCTGACAGAATCTGTGATATATCTGGGTGTGTGTGTAAAGCTCAGTATAAATATCGATATGTAACAGAATCTGTGATATATCTGTGTGTGTGTGTAAAGCTCAGTATAAATATTGATATCTAACAGAATCTGTGATATATCTGGGTGTGTGTGTATAGCTCAGTATAAATATCGATATCTAACAGAATCTGTGATATATCTGGGTGTGTGTGTAAAGCTCAGTATAAATATCGATATCTAACAGAATCTGTGATATATCTGTGTGTGTGTGTAAAGCTCAGTATAAATATCGATATCTAACCGAATCTGTGATATATCTGGCTGTGTTTGTAAAGCTCAGTATAAATATCGATATCTAACAGAATCAGTGATATATCTGGGTATGTTCGTAAAGCTCAGTATAAATATCGATATCTAACAGAATCTGTGATATATCTGGGTCTGTGTGTAAAGCTCAGTATAAATATCGATATCTAACAGAATCTGTGATATATCTGGGTGTGTTTGTAAAGCTCAGTATTAATATCGATATCTGACAGAATCTGTGGTATATCTGGATGTGTGTGTAAAGCTCAGTATAAATATCGATATCTAACAGAATCTGTGATATATCTGGGTGTGTGTGTGAAGCTCAGTATAAATATCGATATCTAACCGAATCTGTGATATATCTGGCTGTGTTTGTAAAGCTCAGTATAAATATCGATATCTAACAGAATCTGTGATATATCTGGGTATGTTCGTAAAGCTCAGTATAAATATCGATATCTAACAGAATCTGTGATATATCTGGGTCTGTGTGTAAAGCTCAGTATAAATATCGATATCTAACTGAATCTGTGATATGTCTGGGTGTGTGTGCAAAGCTCAGTATGAATATCGATATCTAACAGAATCTGTGATATATCTGGATGTGTGTGTAAAGCTCAGTATAAATATCGATATCTAACTGAATCTGTGATATATCTGGGTTTGTGTGTAAAGCTCAGTATAAATATCGATATCTAACATTATCTGTGACATATCTGGGTGTGTTTGTGAAGCTCAGTATAAATATCGATATCTAACAGAATCTGTGATATATCTGGATGTGTGTGTAAAGCTCAGTATAAATATCGATATCTAACTGAATCTGTGATATATCTGGGTTTGTGTGTAAAGCTCAGTATATATATCGATATCTAACAGAATCTGTGACATATCTGGGTGTGTTTGTGAAGCTCAGTATAAATATCGATATCTAACAGAATCTGTGATATATCTGGATGTGTGTGTAAAGCTCAGTATAAATATCGATATCTAACAGAATCTGTGATATATCTGTGTGTGTGTGTGAAGCTCAGTATAAATATCGATATCTAAAAGAATCTGTGATATATCTGGGTGTGTGTGTAAAGCTCAGTATAAATATAGATATCTAACAGAATCTGTGATATATCTGGGTGTGTTTGTAAAGCTCAGTATAAATATCGATATCTAAAAGAATCTGTGATATATCTGGGTGTGTGTGTAAAGCTCAGTATAAATATAGATATCTAACAGAATCTGTGATATATCTGGGTGTGTGTGTAAAGCTCAGTATAAATATCGATATCTAACAGAATCTGTGATATATCTGGGTGTGTTTGTAAAGCTCAGTATAAATATCGATATCTAACAGAATCTGTGATATATCTGGGTGTGTGTGAAAAGCTCAGTATAAATATCGATATCTAACAGAATCTGTGATATATCTGGGTGTGTGTGTAAAGCTCAGTATAAATATCGATATCTAACAGAATCTGTGATATATCTGGGTGTGTGTGTGAAGCTCAGTATAAATATCGATATCTAACAGAATCTGTGATATATCTGGGTGTGTGTGTCAGGCTCAGTATAAATATCGATATCTAACAGAATCTGTGATATATCTGGGTGTGTGTGTAAAGCTCAGTATAAATATCGATATCTAACAGAATCTGTGATATATCTGGGTGTGTGTGTAAAGCTCAGTATAAATATCGATATGTAACAGAATCTGTGATATATCTGTGTGTGTGTGTAAAGCTCCGTATAAATATCGATATCTAACAGAATCTGTGATATATCTGGGTGTGTGTGAAAAGCTCAGTATAAATATCGATATCTAACAGAATCTGTGATATATCTGGGTGTGTGTGTAAAGCTCAGTATAAATATCGATATCTAACAGAATCTGTGATATATCTGGGTGTGTGTGTGAAGCTCAGTATAAATATCGATATCTAACAGAATCTGTGATATATCTGGGTGTGTGTGTAAGGCTCAGTATAAATATCGATATCTAACAGAATCTGTGATATATCTGGGTGTGTGTGTAAAGCTCAGTATAAATATCGATATGTAACAGAATCTGTGATATATCTGGGTGTGTGTGTAAAGCTCAGTATAAATATCGATATGTAACAGAATCTGTGATATATCTGTGTGTGTGTGTAAAGCTCTGTATAAATATCGATAACTAACAGAATCTGTGACATATCTGGGTGTGTTTGTGAAGCTCAGTATAAATTTCGATATCTAACAGAATCTGTGATATATCTGGGTGTGTGTGTAAAGCTCAGTATAAATATCGATAACTAACAGAATCTGTGACATATCTGGGTGTGTTTGTGAAGCTCAGTATAAATATCGATATCTAACAGAATCTGTGATTATCTGGATGTGTGTGTAAAGCTCAGTATAAATATCGATAACTAACAGAATCTGTGACATATCTGGGTGTGTTTGTGAAGCTCAGTATAAATTTCGATATATAACAGAATCTGTGATATATCTGGATGTGTGTGTAAAGCTCAGTATGAATATCGATATCTAACAGAATCTGTGATATATCTGTGTGTGTGTGTGTAAAGCTCAGTATAAATATCGATATCTAACCGAATCTGTGATATATCTGGGTGTGTTTGTAAAGCTCAGTATAAATATCGATATCTAACAGAATCTGTGATATATCTGGGTGTGTTTGTGAAGCTCAGTATAAATATCGATATCTAACAGAATCTGTGATATATCTGGGTCTGTGTGTGTAAAGCTCAGTATAAATATCGATATCTAACCGAATCTGTGATATATCTGGGTGTGTTTGTGAAGCTCAGTATAAATATCGATATCTAACAGAATCTGTGATATATCTGTGTGTGTGTGTGTAAAGCTCAGTATAAATATCGATATCTAACCGAATCTGTGATATATCTGGGTGTGTTTGTAAAGCTCAGTATGAATATCGATATCTAACAGAATCTGTGATATATCTGGGTGTGTGTGTAAAGCTCAGTATAAATATTGATATCTAACAGAATCTGTGATATATCTGGGTGTGTGTGTAAAGCCCAGTATAAATATTGATATCTAACAGAATCTGTGATATATCTGGGTTTGTTTGTAAAGCTCAGTATAAATATCGATATCTAACAGAATCTGTGATATATCTGGGTCTGTGTGTGAAGCTCAGTATAAATATCGATATCTAACAGAATCTGTGATATATCTGGGTGTGTTTGTAAAGCTCAGTATAAATATCGATATCTAACAGAATCTGTGATATATCTGGGTGTGTGTGTAAAGCTCAGTATAAATATCGATATCTAACAGAATCTGTGATATATCTGGGTGTGTGTGTAAAGCTCAGTATAAATATCGATATCTAACAGAATCTGTGATATATCTGGGTGTGTGTGTAAAGCTCAGTATAAATATCGATATCTAACAGAATCTGTGATATATCTGGGTGTGTGTGTAAAGCTCAGTATAAATATCGATATCTAACAGAATCTGTGATATATCTGGGTGTGTTTGTAAAGCTCAGTATAAATATCGATATCTAACAGAATCTGTGATATATCTGGGTGTGTGTGTAAAGCTCAGTATAAATATCGATATCTAACAGAATCTGTGATATATCTGGGTGTGTGTGTAAAGCTCAGTATAAATATTGATATCTAACAGAATCTGTGATATATCTGGGTGTGTGTGTATAGCTCAGTATAAATATCGATATCTAACAGAATCTGTGATATGTCTGGGTGTGTGTGTAAAGCTCAGTATAAATATCGATATCTAACAGAATCTGTGATATATCTGGGTGTGTGTGTAAAGCTCAGTATAAACATCGATATCTAACAGAATCTGTGATATATCTGGGTGTGTGTGTAAAGCTCAGTATAAATATCGATATCTAACAGAATCTGTGATATATCTGGGTGTGTTTGTAAAGCTCAGTATAAATATCGATATCTAACAGAATCTGTGATATATCTGGGTGTGTGTGTAAAGCTCAGTATAAATATCGATATCTAACAGAATCTGTGATATATCTGGGTGTGTGTGTAAAGCTCAGTATAAATATCGATAACTAACAGAATCTGCGACATATCTGGGTGTGTTTGTGAAACTCAGTATAAATTTCGATATGTAACAGAATCTGTGATATATCTGGGTGTGTGTGTAAAGCTCAGTATATATATCGATATCTAACAGAATCTGTGACATATCTGGGTGTGCTTGTGAAGCTCAGTATCAATTTCGATATCTAACAGAATCTGTGATATATCTGGGTGTGTGTGTAAAGCTCAGTATAAATATCGATATGTAACTGAATCTGTGATATATCTGGGTGTGTTTTTTTAAAGCACAGTATGAATATCGATATCTAACAGAATCTGTGATTATCTGGGTGTGTTTGTAAAGCTCAGTATAAATATCGATATCTAACAGAATCTGTGATATATCTGGGTGTGTGTGTAAAGCTCAGTATAAATATCGATATCTAACAGAATCTGTGATATATCTGGGTGTGTTTTTTTAAAGCACAGTATGAATATCGATATCTAACAGAATCTGTGATATATCTGGGTGTGTTTTTTTAAAGCTCAGTATAAATATCGATATCTAACAGAATCTGTGATATATCTGGGTGTGTTTGTAAAGCTCAGTATAAATATCGATATCTAACAGAATCTGTGATATATCTGGGTGTGTGTGTAAAGCTCAGTATAAATATCGATATCTAACAGAATCTGTGATATATCTGGGTGTGTGTGTAAAGCTCAGTATAAATATTGATATCTAACAGAATCTGTGATATATCTGGGTGTGTTTGTGAAGCTCAGTATAAATTTCGATGTCTAACAGAATCTGTGATATATCTGGGTGTGTTTGTGAAGCTCAGTATAAATTTCGATGTCTAACAGAATCTGTGATATATCTGGGTGTGTGTGTAAAGCTCAGTATAAATATCGATATCTAACAGAATCTGTGATATATCTGGGTGTGCGTGTGAAGCTCAGTATAAATATCGATATCTAACAGAATCTGTGATATATCTGGGTGTGTTTGTGAAGCTCAGTATAAATTTCGATGTCTAACAGAATCTGTGATATATCTGGGTGTGTGTGCAAAGCTCAGTATAAATATCGATATCTAACAGAATCTGTGATATATCTGGGTGTGTGTGTAAAGCTCAGTATAAATTTCGATATCTAACAGAATCTGTGATATATCTGGGTGTGTGTGTAAAGCTCAGTATAAATATCGATATCTAACAGAATCTGTGATATATCTGGGTGTGCGTGTGAAGCTCAGTATAAATATCGATATCTAACAGAATCTGTGATATATCTGGGTGTGTTTGTGAAGCTCAGTATAAATTTCGATGTCTAACAGAATCTGTGATATATCTGGGTGTGTGTGCAAAGCTCAGTATAAATATCGATATCTAACAGAATCTGTGATATATCTGGGTGTGTGTGTAAAGCTCAGTATAAATTTCGATATGTAACAGAATCTGTGATATATCTGGGTATGTGTGTAAAGCTCAGTATGAATATCGATATCTAACAGAATCTGTGATATATCTGGGTGTGTGTGTAAAGCTCAGTATAAATATCGATATCTAACAGAATCTGTGATATATCTGGGTGTGTGTGTAAAGCTCAGTATAAATATCGATGTCTAACAGAATCTGTGATATATCTGGGTGTGTGTGTGAAGCTCAGTATAAATATCGATATCTAACAGAATCTGTGATATATCTGTGTGTGTGTGTAAAGCTCAGTATAAATATCGATATCTAACAGAATCTGTGATATATCTGGTTGTGTGTGTAAAGCTCAGTATAAATATCGATATCTAACAGAATCTGTGATATATCTGGGTGTGTGTGTAAAGCTCAGTATAAATATCGATATCTAACAGAATCTGTGATATATCTGGTTGTGTGTGTAAAGCTCAGTATAAATATTGATTAACAGAATCTGTGATATATCTGGGTGTGTTTGTAAAGCTCAGTATGAATATCGATATCTAACAGAATCTGTGATATATCTGGGTGTATGTGTTAAGCTCAGTATAAATATCGATGTCTAACAGAATCTGTGATATATTTGGATGTGTTTGTAAAGCTCAGTATAAATATCGATATCTAACAGAATCTGTGATATATCTGGATGTGTGTGTAAAGCTCAGTATAAATATCGATGTCTAACAGAATCTGTGATATATCTGGGTGTGTGTGTGAAGCTCAGTATAAATATCGATATCTAACAGAATCTGTGATATATCTGGGTGTGTGTGTAAAGCTCAGTATAAATATCGATATCTAACAGAATCTGTGATATATCTGGGTGTGTTTGTAAAGCTCAGTATAAATATCGATATCTAACAGAATCTGTGATATATCTGGATGTGTGTGTGAAGCTCAGTATGAATATCGATATCTAACAGAATCCGATTTCAGAGTTTTTATGTGTGTGGGAGACTGGACACATCTTTCTCACCTTTTCCTGGGAGGAATGATGGTATTCAGGATGCTCCATTCATTGGACTGAGTACAATCGATGGATTTTGGTTATAATTAAATCCAGGAAAATTAAGGCAATAATATTCCCACAGCAAAAATAATCACTGAATAACAATAATAGCTGAAGCGACTGACTTCAAATCAGCAGATCCGTAATAGAGTGAAACATGATTTAAATCATTTCCAGCTGGGATTATAGACTTACCAGGCACAGCAACAGCAGCAAGCAGTGGATAGTAAATGTCTTGCATTTTATAGAGGAATTGTTCTATCAGATACTCTATTGGCAGGTCGGTATGCATCCTGTCCCTCTCTGGACTCGCTGATCCCTGTTAGTGCTGGAGATGATGCTCTCGCTGACATTATGGGATAACACATTGAAATGATTCACTTATTAATGGAAGAGGGAACCCCTCCAGTGACACAGTCAGGATCCATAGAGACTGTCATTAATCACAGTCACTAAACAAACAGAAGAACATAAGAACTAGGAGCAGGAGTCGGCCATCTGGCCCCTCGAGCCTGCTCCACCATTCAATGAAATCATGGCTGATCTTTTGTGGACTCAGCTCCACTTTCCGGCCCGAACACCATAACCCTTAATCCCTTTATTCTTCAAAAAACTATCTATTTTTATCTTAAAAACATTGAATCAAGGAGCCTCAACTGCTTCACTGGGCAAGGAATTCCATAGATTCACAACCCTTTGGGTGAAGAAGTTCCTCCTCAGCTCAGTCCTAAATCTACTTCCCCCTATTTTGGGGCTATGCCCCCTAGTTCTGCTTTCACCCGCCAGTGGAAACAACCTGCCCACATCTATCCTAACAGCTTCAGTTCCCCTTCCACTCCAACACTTTCATTCTTCTAAACTCTCAGATTAGCTCCATGAAGATTGGAGCACAGTGTGGGCGAGAGTGTTCACAGAGTGGGTCTGGGCTTCTGGAGATTCCATATAAAGACTCACACACGAGTCTGTACTTACAGAGACCCCGAGGGGAAGGGCAGCATTGGTCAGGACCTGAAGCTCATGAATCCACAAAGTTAGAAACGGAATGGTTCAGTAATTGCAGACTTCACAGAGAGTAATTGACCATAACCAGACCCAGGGTCCAGAAACTAAATCAGCGCCAGTACATTGATTCATTCATGGGATGTGGACTTCGCCGGCTGGGCCAACATTTATTATCCATCCCAAATAACATAGAACAGTACAGCACAGAACAGGCCCTTCGGCCCTCGATGTTGTGCCGAGCATTGTCCGAAACCAAGATCAAGCTATCCCACTCCCTGTCATTCTGGTGTGCTCCATGTGCCTATCCAATAATCGCTTGAAAGTTCCTAAAGTGTCCGACTCCACTATCACAGCAGGCAGTCCAATCCACACCCTAACCACTCTCTGAGTAAAGAACCTACCTCGGACATCACTCCTATATCTCCCACCTGAACCTTACAGTTATGCCCCCTTGCAACACCTACATCCACCCGAGGAAATAGTCTCTGAACGTCCACTCTATCTAGCCCCCTCATCATCTTATAAACCTCTATTAAGTCACCTCTCATCCTCCACCGCTCCAAAGAGAAAAACCCAAGCTCCTTCAACCTTTGCTCATAAACCTATTCTCCAAACCAGGCAGTATCCTGGTAAATCTCCTTTGCACCCTTTCCAATGCTTCCACATCCTTCCTGTAGTGAGGTGACCAGAATTGCACACAATACTCCAAATGTGGTCACACCAGGGTCATGTACATTTGCAGCATAACCCCACGGCTCTTAAACTCACGCCCCCTGTTAATAAACGCTAACACACTACAGGCCTTCTTCACGGCTCTCTCCACTTGAGTGGCAACCTTCAGAGATCTGTGGACATGAACCCCAAGATCTCTCTGTTCCTCCACATTCCTCAGAACCCTCCCGTTGACCCTGTAATCCGCATTCAAATTTTTCCTACCAAAATGAATCACCTCGCACTTATCAGGGTTAAACTCCATCTGCCATTTTGCGGCCCAGCTCTGCATCCAATCAATGTCTCTTTGCAGCCTACAACAGCCCTCCACCTCATCCACTACTCCACCAATCTTGGTGTTAGCAGCAAATTTACTGACCCACCCTCCAGCCCCCTCCTCCAAGTCATTGATAAAAATCACAAATAGCAGAGGACCCAGCACTGATCCCTGTGGTACACCGCTGGTAACTGGTCTCCAGTCTGAAAATTTTCCATCCACCACCACCCTCTGTCTTCTATGTGATAGCCAGTTACTGATCCAATTGGCCAAATTTCCCTCTATCCCACACCTCCTTACTTTCTTCATGAGCCGACCATGGGGAACCTTATCAAACGCCTTACTAAAATCCATGTATACAACATCAACTGCTCTACCTTCATTAACACACTTAGTTACCTCCTCAAAGAATTCAATCAAATTTGTGAGGCAAGACTTTGGAAGGTGCTGCTCAAGGAGCCTTGGTGAGTTCCTACAGTGCATCTTGTAGATGGTGTGCACGGCTTGTAAGGAACCTCTTTCCAATCCTTGTTTTCCTTTTTTCATTCCTGCCTTGCTGGCTGACTCAGAATTGCAGACCTTGCTTTTAAATTACAGCCTTTTGGTTTTGAACTGAACCCCTCAACCCCGCTGTAAGCTGCGATTTGAATTGGTCCAGGCAGTCCCCCTGATGCCGTGCGCTATGTGGCATTGTTTGTGATTTCATTTTGGTGGAGTTGGTGAACCAGCCAATCCCCTCCTCTGAAATTCTAGGTCATATTCTTGATTGGGATTAGTGGAGCCCTTCAGAAGATTCTGGAACAGAATGCAGGTTCCATTTTGGCGATCAGATTTCATTCTGAGCAGGAGAATATTCTCGGTGAACCCAACAGGGGGCAGGGCTGAGCTGGAGGGGTTACCACTTAAACTAGCCCAAAACAAATTCTGCTACCTGGGGATCCAGATAGCCCACCACTGGACACGGATCCACAAGTGGAACCTGACCCGCCTGCCGGAGGAAGGTAAACAGGACCGAGAAAGATGGGATGCTGTGCGGGGAGGGTACAGATGATCAAGATGAACATATTTACCAATTCCTCTTCCTGTCCAGTTCCATACCGATCTATATCTCCAAGGCCGTTTTCAATTCCGTGGACAAGATGATTATGGTGTTTGTGTGTTAGGGTGTGGGGGAGGAAGGATCTAATGATCCCCAAAATAAGTCCACCCGAGAAGAAGAAAAATGGGGGGACTGGCAATGGGGGGCCCCATCAATAAACCAGCATCGATAAACTCAACCAGCACTAATACACTGAACCTACATCAATAAAATAAACCAGCATCGATAAACTAAACCAGCACTAATACACTGAACTAACATCAATAAAATAAACCAGCATCGATAAACTCAACCAGCACTAATACACTGAACCTACATCAATAAAATAAACCAGCATCGATAAACTAAACCAGCACTAATACACTGAACCTACATCAATAAAATAAACCAGCATCGATAAACTAAACCAGCACTAATACACTGAACCTACATCAATAAAATAATCCAGCATCGATAAACTAAACCAGCACTAATACACTGAACCTACATCAATAAAATAAACCAGCATCGATAAACTCAACCAGCACTGATACACTGAACCTACATCAATAAAATAAACCAGCATCGATAAACTCAACCAGCACGAAGACACTGAACTAACATCAATAAAATAAACCAGCATCGATAAACTCAACCGGCACTAATACACTGAACTAACATCAATAAAATAAACCAGCATCGATAAACTCAACCAGCACTAATACACTGAACCTACATCAATAAAATAAACCAGCATCGATAAACTCAACCAGCACGAAGACACTGAACTAACATCAATAAAATAAACCAGCATCGATAAACTCAACCGGCACTAATACACTGAACTAACATCAATAAAATAAACCAGCATCGATAAACTCAACCAGCACTAATACACTGAACCTACATCAATAAAATAAACCAGCATCGATAAACACAACCAGCACTAACACACTGAACCTACATCAATAAAATAAACCTACATCGAAAAACTCAACCAGCACTAGTACACTGAACTGACATCAATAAAATAAACCAGCATCGATAAACTCAACCAGCACTAATACACTGAACCTACATCAATAAAATAAACCAGCATCGATAAACTCAACCAGCACTAATACACTGAACCTACATCAATAAAATAAACCAGCATCGATAAACTCAACCAGCACGAAGACACTGAACTAACATCAATAAAATAAACCAGCATCGATAAACTCAACCGGCACTAATACACTGAACTATCATCAATAAAATAAACCAGCATCGATAAACACAACCAGCACTAACACACTGAACCTACATCAATAAAATAAACCTACATCGATAAACTCAACCAGCACTAATACACTGAACCTACATCTATAAAATAAACCAGCATCGATAAACTCAACCAGCACTAATACACTGAACTAACATCAATAAAATAAACCAGCATCGATAAACTCAACCAGCACTAATACACTGAACTTACATCAATAAAATAAACCAGCATCGATAAACTCAACCAGCACTAATACACTGAACTATCATCAATAAAATAAACCAGCATCGATAAACTCAACCAGCACTAATACACTGAACTGACATCAATAAAATAAACCAGCATCGATAAACTCAACCAGCACTAATACACTGAACTGACATCAATAAAATAAACCAGCATCGATAAACTCAACCAGCACTAATACACTGAACTAACATCAATGAAATAAACCAGCATCGATAAACTCAACCAGCACTAATACACTGAACTATCATCAATAAAATAAACCAGCATCGATAAACTCAACCAGCACTAATACACTGAACTATCATCAATAAAATAAACCAGCATCGATAAACTCAACCAGCACTAATACCCTGAACTAACATCAATAAAATAAACCAGCATCGATAAACTCAACCAGCACTAATACCCTGAACTAACATCAATAAAATAAACCAGCATCGATAAACTCAACCAGCACTAATACACTGAACTAACATCAATAAAATAAACCAGCATCGATAAACTCAACCAGCACTAATACACTGAACTATCATCAATAAAATAAACCAGCATCGATAAACTCAACCAGCACTAATACACTGAACTATCATCAATAAAATAAACCAGCATCGATAAACTCAACCAGCACTAATACACTGAACTATCATCAATAAAATAAACCAGCATCGATAAACTAAACCAGCACTAATACACTGAACCTACATCAATAAAATAAACCAGCATCGATAAACTCAACCAGCACTAATACACTGAACCTACATCAATAAAATAATCCAGCATCGATAAACTAAACCAGCACTAATACACTGAACCTACATCAATAAAATAAACCAACATCGATAAACTCAACCAGCACTAATACACTGAACTAACATCAATAAAATAAACCAGCATCGATAAACTCAACCGGCACTAATACACTGAACTAACATCAATAAAATAAACCAGCATCGATAAACTCAACCAGCACTAATACACTGAACTGACATCAATAAAATAAACCAGCATCGATAAACTCAACCAGCACTAATACACTGAACTGACATCAATAAAATAAACCAGCATCGATAAACGTAACCAGCACTAACACACTGAACTAACATCAATAAAATAAACCAGCATCGATAAACACAACCAGCACTAACACACTGAACCTACATCAATAAAATAAACCTACATCGATAAACTCAACCAGCACTAATACACTGAACTAACATTAATAAAATAAACCAGCATCGATAAACTCAACCAGCACTAATACACTGAACCTACATCAATAAAATAAACCAGCATCGATAAACTCAACCAGCACTAATACACTGAACCTACATCAATAAAATAATCCAGCATCGATAAACTAAACCAGCACTAATACACTGAACCTACATCAATAAAATAAACCAGCATCGATAAACTCAACCAACACTAATACACTGAACCTACATCAATAAAATAAACCAGCATCGATAAACTCAACCAGCACGAAGACACTGAACTAACATCAATAAAATAAACCAGCATCGATAAACTCAACCAGCACTAATACACTGAACTATCATCAATAAAATAAACCAGCATCGATAAACTCAACCAGCACGAAGACACTGAACTAACATCAATAAAATAAACCAGCATCGATAAACTCAACCAGCACTAATACACTGAACTAACATCAATAAAATAAACCAGCATCGATAAACTCAACCAGCACTAACACACTGAACCTACATCAATAAAATAAACCTACATCGATAAACTCAACCAGCACTAATACACTGAACCTACATCTATAAAATAAACCAGCATCGATAAACTCAACCAGCACTAATACACTGAACTAACATCAATAAAATAAACCAGCATCGATAAACTCAACCAGCACTAATACACTGAACCTACATCAATAAAATAAACCAGCATCGATAATCTCAACCAGCACTAATACACTGAACTATCATCAATAAAATAAACCAGCATCGATAAACTCAACCAGCACTAATACACTGAACTGACATCAATAAAATAAACCAGCATCGATAAACTCAACCAGCACTAATACACTGAACTATCATCAATAAAATAAACCAGCATCGATAAACTCAACCAGCACTAATACACTGAACTATCATCAATAAAATAAACCAGCATCGATAAACTCAACCAGCACTAATACCCTGACCTAACATCAATAAAATAAACCAGCATCGATAAACTCAACCAGCACTAATACACTGAACTAACATCAATAAAATAAACCAGCATCGATAAACTCAACCAGCACGAAGACACTGAACTAACATCAATAAAATAAACCAGCATCGATAAACTCAACCGGCACTAATACACTGAACTATCATCAATAAAATAAACCAGCATCGATAAACACAACCAGCACTAACACACTGAACCTACATCAATAAAATAAACCTACATCGATAAACTCAACCAGCACTAATACACTGAACCTACATCTATAAAATAAACCAGCATCGATAAACTCAACCAGCACTAATACACTGAACTAACATCAATAAAATAAACCAGCATCGATAAACTCAACCAGCACTAATACACTGAACTTACATCAATAAAATAAACCAGCATCGATAAACTCAACCAGCACTAATACACTGAACTATCATCAATAAAATAAACCAGCATCGATAAACTCAACCAGCACTAATACACTGAACTAACATCAATAAAATAAACCAGCATCGATAAACTCAACCAGCACGAAGACACTGAACTAACATCAATAAAATAAACCAGCATCGATAAACTCAACCGGCACTAATACACTGAACTATCATCAATAAAATAAACCAGCATCGATAAACACAACCAGCACTAACACACTGAACCTACATCAATAAAATAAACCTACATCGATAAACTCAACCAGCACTAATACACTGAACCTACATCTATAAAATAAACCAGCATCGATAAACTCAACCAGCACTAATACACTGAACTAACATCAATAAAATAAACCAGCATCGATAAACTCAACCAGCACTAATACACTGAACTTACATCAATAAAATAAACCAGCATCGATAAACTCAACCAGCACTAATACACTGAACTATCATCAATAAAATAAACCAGCATCGATAAACTCAACCAGCACTAATACACTGAACTGACATCAATAAAATAAACCAGCATCGATAAACTCAACCAGCACTAATACACTGAACTGACATCAATAAAATAAACCAGCATCGATAAACTCAACCAGCACTAATACACTGAACTAACATCAATAAAATAAACCAGCATCGATAAACTCAACCAGCACTAATACACTGAACTATCATCAATAAAATAAACCAGCATCGATAAACTCAACCAGCACTAATACACTGAACTATCATCAATAAAATAAACCAGCATCGATAAACTCAACCAGCACTAATACCCTGAACTAACATCAATAAAATAAACCAGCATCGATAAACTCAACCAGCACTAATACCCTGAACTAACATCAATAAAATAAACCAGCATCGATAAACTCAACCAGCACTAATACACTGAACTAACATCAATAAAATAAACCAGCATCTATAAACTCAACCAGCACTAATACACTGAACTATCATCAATAAAATAAACCAGCATCGATAAACTCAACCAGCACTAATACACTGAACTATCATCAATAAAATAAACCAGCATCGATAAACTCAACCAGCACTAATACACTGAACTATCATCAATAAAATAAACCAGCATCGATAAACTAAACCAGCACTAATACACTGAACCTACATCAATAAAATAAACCAGCATCGATAAACTCAACCAGCACTAATACACTGAACCTACATCAATAAAATAATCCAGCATCGATAAACTAAACCAGCACTAATACACTGAACCTACATCAATAAAATAAACCAACATCGATAAACTCAACCAGCACTAATACACTGAACTAACATCAATAAAATAAACCAGCATCGATAAACTCAACCGGCACTAATACACTGAACTAACATCAATAAAATAAACCAGCATCGATAAACTCAACCAGCACTAATACACTGAACTGACATCAATAAAATAAACCAGCATCGATAAACTCAACCAGCACTAATACACTGAACTGACATCAATAAAATAAACCAGCATCGATAAACGTAACCAGCACTAACACACTGAACTAACATCAATAAAATAAACCAGCATCGATAAACACAACCAGCACTAACACACTGAACCTACATCAATAAAATAAACCTACATCGATAAACTCAACCAGCACTAATACACTGAACTAACATTAATAAAATAAACCAGCATCGATAAACTCAACCAGCACTAATACACTGAACCTACATCAATAAAATAAACCAGCATCGATAAACTCAACCAGCACTAATACACTGAACCTACATCAATAAAATAATCCAGCATCGATAAACTAAACCAGCACTAATACACTGAACCTACATCAATAAAATAAACCAGCATCGATAAACTCAACCAGCACTAATACACTGAACCTACATCAATAAAATAAACCAGCATCGATAAACTCAACCAGCACGAAGACACTGAACTAACATCAATAAAATAAACCAGCATCGATAAACTCAACCAGCACTAATACACTGAACTATCATCAATAAAATAAACCAGCATCGATAAACTCAACCAGCACGAAGACACTGAACTAACATCAATAAAATAAACCAGCATCGATAAACTCAACCAGCACTAATACACTGAACTAACATCAATAAAATAAACCAGCATCGATAAACTCAACCAGCACTAACACACTGAACCTACATCAATAAAATAAACCTACATCGATAAACTCAACCAGCACTAATACACTGAACCTACATCTATAAAATAAACCAGCATCGATAAACTCAACCAGCACTAATACACTGAACTAACATCAATAAAATAAACCAGCATCGATAAACTCAACCAGCACTAATACACTGAACCTACATCAATAAAATAAACCAGCATCGATAATCTCAACCAGCACTAATACACTGAACTATCATCAATAAAATAAACCAGCATCGATAAACTCAACCAGCACTAATACACTGAACTGACATCAATAAAATAAACCAGCATCGATAAACTCAACCAGCACTAATACACTGAACTATCATCAATAAAATAAACCAGCATCGATAAACTCAACCAGCACTAATACACTGAACTATCATCAATAAAATAAACCAGCATCGATAAACTCAACCAGCACTAATACCCTGAACTAACATCAATAAAATAAACCAGCATCGATAAACTCAACCAGCACTAATACACTGAACTAACATCAATAAAATAAACCAGCATCGATAAACTCAACCAGCACTAATACTCTGAACCTAGATCAATAAAATAAACCAGCATCGATAAACTCAACCAGCACTAATACACTGAACTTACATCAATAAAATAAACCAGCATCGATAAACTCAACCAGCACTAATACACTGAACTATCATCAATAAAATAAACCAGCATCGATAAACTCAACCAGCACTAATACACTGAACTTACATCAATAAAATAAACCAGCATCGATAAACTCAACCAGCACTAATACACTGAACTATCATCAATAAAATAAACCAGCATCGATAAACTCAACCAGCAGTCATACCCTGAACTAACATCAATAAAATAAACCAGCATCGATAAACTCAACCACCACTAATACACTGAACTAACATCAATAAAATAAACCAGCATCGATAAACTCAACCAGCACTAATACACTGAACTAACATCAATAAAATAAACCAGCATCGATTAACTCAACCAGCACTAATACACTGAACTGACATCAATAAAATAAACCAACATCGATAAACTCAACCAGCACTAATACACTGAACTGACATCAATAAAATAAACCAGCATCGATAAACTCAACCAGCACTAATACACTGAAGTATCATCAATAAAATAAACCAGCATCGATAAACTCAACCAGCAGTCATACACTGAACTATCATCAATAAAATAAACCAGCATCGATAAACTCAACCAGCACTGATACACTGAACTAACATCAATAAAATAAACCAGCATCTATAAACTCAACCAGCACTAATACACTGAACTAACATCAATAAAATAAACCAGCATCGATAAACTCAACCAGCACTAATACACTGAACCTACATCAATAAAATAAACCAGCATCGATAAACTCAACCAGCACTAATACACTGAACTGACATCAGTAAAATAAACCAGCATCGATAAACTCAACCAGCACTAATACACTGAACTTACATCAATAAAATAAACCAGCATCGATAAACTCAACCAGCACTAATACACTGAACTGACATCAATAAAATATACCAGCATCGATAAAATCAACCAGCACTAATACACTGAACTAACATCAATAAAATAAACCAGCATCGATAAACTCAACCAGCACTAATACACTGAACCTACATCAATAAAATAAACCAGCATCGATAAACTCAACCAGCACTAATACACTGAACCGACATCAATAAAATAAACCAGCATCGATAAACTCAACCAGCACTAATACACTGAACTATCATCAATAAAATAAACCAGCATCGATAAACTCAACCAGCAGTCATACCCTGAACTAACATCAATAAAATAAACCAGCATCGATAAACTCAACCACCACTAATACACTGAACTAACATCAATAAAATAAACCAGCATCGATAAACTCAACCAGCACTAATACACTAAACTAACATCAATAAAATAAACCAGCATCGATAAACTCAACCAGCACTAATACACTGAACCAACATCAATAAAATAAACCAGCATCGATAAACTCAACCAGCACTAATACACTAAACTAACATCAATAAAATAAACCAGCATCGATAAACTCAACCAGCACTAATACACTGAACTATCATCAATAAAATAAACCAGCATCGATAAACTCAACCAGCAGTCATACCCTGAACTAACATCAATAAAATAAACCAGCATCGATAAACTCAACCACCACTAATACACTGAACTAACATCAATAAAATAAACCAGCATCGATTAACTCAACCAGCACTAATACACTGAACTGACATCAATAAAATAAACCAACATCGATAAACTCAACCAGCACTAATACACTGAACTGACATCAATAAAATAAACCAGCATCGATAAACTCAACCAGCACTAATACACTGAAGTATCATCAATAAAATAAACCAGCATCGATAAACTCAACCAGCAGTCATACACTGAACTATCATCAATAAAATAAACCAGCATCGATAAACTCAACCAGCACTGATACACTGAACTAACATCAATAAAATAAACCAGCATCTATAAACTCAACCAGCACTAATACACTGAACTATCATCAATAAAATAAACCAGCATCGATAAACTCAACCAGCACTAATACACTGAACTTACATCAATAAAATAAACCAGCATCGATAAACTCAACCAGCACTAATACACTGAACTGACATCAGTAAAATAAACCAGCATCGATAAACTCAACCAGCACTAATACACTGAACTTACATCAATAAAATAAACCAGCATCGATAAACTCAACCAGCACTAATACACTGAACTGACATCAATAAAATATACCAGCATCGATAAAATCAACCAGCACTAATACACTGAACTAACATCAATAAAATAAACCAGCATCGATAAACTCAACCAGCACTAATACACTGAACCTACATCAATTAAATAAACCAGCATCGATAAACTCAACCAGCACTAATACACTGAACCGACATCAATAAAATAAACCAGCATCGATAAACTCAACCAGCACTAATACACTGAACTATCATCAATAAAATAAACCAGCATCGATAAACTCAACCAGCAGTCATACCCTGAACTAACATCAATAAAATAAACCAGCATCGATAAACTCAACCACCACTAATACACTGAACTAACATCAATAAAATAAACCAGCATCGATAAACTCAACCAGCACTAATACACTAAACTAACATCAATAAAATAAACCAGCATCGATAAACTCAACCAGCACTAATACACTGAACCAACATCAATAAAATAAACCAGCATCGATAAACTCAACCAGCACTAATACACTAAACTAACATCAATAAAATAAACCAGCATCGATAAACTCAACCAGCACTAATACACTGAACTATCATCAATAAAATAAACCAGCATCGATAAACTCAACCAGCAGTCATACCCTGAACTAACATCAATAAAATAAACCAGCATCGATAAACTCAACCACCACTAATACACTGAACTAACATCAATAAAATAAACCAGCATCGATTAACTCAACCAGCACTAATACACTGAACTGACATCAATAAAATAAACCAACATCGATAAACTCAACCAGCACTAATACACTGAACTGACATCAATAAAATAAACCAGCATCGATAAACTCAACCAGCACTAATACACTGAAGTATCATCAATAAAATAAACCAGCATCGATAAACTCAACCAGCAGTCATACACTGAACTATCATCAATAAAATAAACCAGCATCGATAAACTCAACCAGCACTGATACACTGAACTAACATCAATAAAATAAACCAGCATCTATAAACTCAACCAGCACTAATACACTGAACTAACATCAATAAAATAAACCAGCATCGATAAACTCAACCAGCACTAATACACTGAACCTACATCAATAAAATAAACCAGCATCGATAAACTCAACCAGCCCTAATACACTGAATCTACATCAATAAAATAAACCAGCATCGATAAACTCAACCAGCACTAATACACTGAACTGACATCAATAAAATAAACCAGCATCGATAAACTCAATCAGCACTAATACACTGAACTAACATCAATAAAATAAACCAGCATCGATAAACTCAACCAGCACTAATACACTGAACTAACATCAATAACATAAACCAGCATCGATAAACTCAACCAGCACTCATACACTGAACCTACATCAATAAAATAAACCAGCATCGATAAACTCAACCAGCACTAATACACTGAACCTACATCAATAAAATGAACCAGCATTGATAAACTCAACCAGCACTAATACACTGAACCTACATCAATAAAATAAACCAGCATCGATAAACTCAACCAGCACTAATACACTGAACCTACATCAATAAAATAAACCAGCATCGATAAACTTAACCAGCACTAATACACTGAACTAACATCAATAAAATATACCAGCATCGATAAACCCAACCAGCACTAATACACTGAACCTACATCAATGAAATAAACCAGCATCGATAAACTCAACCAGCACTAATACACTGAACTAACATCAATAAAATAAACCAGCATCGATAAACTCAACCAGCACTAATACACTGAACTAACATCAATAAAATAAACCAGCATCGATAAACTCAACCAGCACTAATACACTGAACCTACATCAATAAAATAAACCAACATCGATAAACTCAACCAGCACTAATACACTGAACTGACATCAATAAAATATACCAGCATCGATAAACTCATCCAGCAGTCATACACTGAACTGACATCAATAAAATAAACCAGCATCGATAAACTCAACCAGCACTAATACACTGAACTATCATAGAATCATAGAAGTTTACAGCATGGAAACAGGCCCTTCGGCCCAACCAGTCCATGCCGCCCAGTTTGTAACCATTAAGCTAGTCCCAGTTGCCCGCACTTGGCCCATAACCCTCTATACCCATCTTACCCATGTAACTATCTAAATGCTTTTTAAAAGACACAATTGTACCCGCCTCTACTACTACCTCTGGCAGCACATTCCAGACACTCACTGCCCTCTGAGTGAAGAAATTGCCCCTCTGGGCCCTTCTGAATCTCTCCCCTCTCACCTTAAACCTATGCCCTCTAGTTTTAGACTCCCCTACCTTTGGGAAAAGATGTTGACTATCTACCTTATCTATGCCCCTCATTATTTTATAGACCTCTATAAGATCACCCCTAAGCCTCCTATGCTCCAGGGAAAAAAGTCCCAGTCTATCCAGCCTCTCCTTATAACTCAAACCATCAAGTCCCGGCAACATCCTAGTAAATCTTTTCTGCACTCTTTCTAGTTTAATAATATCCTTTCTATAATAGGGTGACCAGAACTGCACACAGTATTCCAAGTGTGGCCGTACCAATAGAACATAGAACATAGAAAAATACAGCGCAGTACAGGCCCTTCGGCCCACGATGTTGCACCGAAACAAAAGCCATCTAACCTACACTATACCATTATCATCCATATGTTTATCCAATAAACTTTTAAATGCCCTCAATGTTGGCGAGTTCACTACTTTAGCAGGTAGGGCATTCCACGGCCTCACTACTCTTTGCGTAAAGAACTTACCCCTGACCTCTGGCCTATATCTATTACCCCTCAGTTTAAGGCTATGTCCCCTCGTGCTAGCCATTTCCATCCGCGGGAGAAGGCTCTCACTGTCCATCCTATCTAACCCCCTGATCATTTTGTATGCCTCTATTAAGTCTCCTCTTAACCTTCTTCTCTCTAACGAAAACAACCTCAAGTCCATCAGCCTTTCCTCATAAGATTTTCCCTCCATACCAGGCAACATCCTGGTAAATCTCCTCTGCACCCGTTCCAAAGCCTCCACGTCCTTCCTATAATGCGGTGACCAGAACTGTACGCAATACTCCAAATGCGGCCGTACCAGAGTTCTGTACAGCTGCAACATGACCTCCTGACTCCGGAACTCAATCCCTCTACCAATAAACGCCAACACTCCATAGGCCTTCTTCACCACCCTATCAACCTGGGTGGCAACTTTCAGAGATCTATGTACATGGACACCTAGATCCCTCTGCTCATCCACACTTTCAAGAACTTTTCCATTAGCCAAATATTCCACATTCCTGTTTTTCCTTCCAAAGTGAATCACCTCACACTTCTCTACATTAAACTCCATTTGCCACCTCTCAGCCCAGCACTGCAGCTTATCTATATCCCTCTGTAACCTGCTACTTCCTTCCACACTATCGACAACACCACCGACTTTAGTATCGTCTGCAAATTTACTCACCCACCCTTCTGCGCCTTCCTCTAGGTCATTGATAAAAATGACAAACAGCAACGGCCCCAGAACAGATCCTTGTGGTACTCCACTTGTGACAGAACTCCATTCTGAACATTTCCCATCAACCACCACCCTCTGTCTTCTTTCAGCTAGCCAATTTCTGATCCACATCTCTAAATCACCCTCAATCCCCAGCCTCCCTATTTTCTGCTATAGCCTACCGTGGGGAATCTTATCAAACGCTTTGCTGAAATCCATATACACCACATCAACTGCTCTACCCTCGTCTACCTGTTCAGTCACCTTCTCAAAGAACTCGATAAGGTTTGTGAGGCATGACCTACCCTTCACAAAGCCATGCTGACTATCCCTGATCATATTATTCCTATCTAGATGATTATAAATCTTGTCTCTTATAATCCCCTCCAAGACTTTACCCACTACAGACGTGAGGCTCACCGGTCTATAGTTGCCGGGGTTGTCTCTGCTCCCCTTTTTGAACAAAGGGACCACATTTGCTATCCTCCATACCTCTGGCACTATTCCTGTATCCAATGATGACATAAAAATCAAAGCCAATGGTCCAGCAATCTCTTCCCTGGCCTCCCAGAGAATCCTAGGATAAATCCCATCAGGTCCCGGGGACTTATCTATTTTCAGCCTGTCCAGAATTGCCAACACCTCTTCCCTACGTACCTCAATGCCATCTAATCTATTTACCTGGAGCTCAGCATTCTCCTCCACAACATTATCTTTTTCCTGAGTGAATACTGACGAAAAATATTCATTTAGTATCTCGCCTATCTCTTCAGACTCTACACACAACTTCCCATCCCTGTCCTTGACTGGTCCTACTCTTTCCCTAGTCATTCGCTTATTCCTGACATACCTATAGAAAGCTTTTGGGTTTTCCTTGATCCTTCCTGCCAAATACTTCTCATGTCCCCTCCTTGCTCGTCTTAGCTCTCTCTTTAGATCCTTCCTCGCTACCTTGTAACTATCCATCGCCCCAACTGAAACTTCACACCTCATCTTCACATAGGCCTCCTTCTTCCTCTTAACAAGAGATTCCACTTCTTTGGTAAACCACGGTTCCCTCGCTCGGCACCTTCCTCCCTGCCTGACCGGTACATACTTATCAAGAACATGCAGTAGCTGATCCTTGAACAAGCTCCACTTATCCAGTGTGTCCAACACTTGCAGCCTACTAATCCACCTTATCCCCCCCAAGTCACGTCTAATGGCATCATAATTTCCCTTCCCCCAGCTATAACTCTTGCCCTGCGGTGTATACTTATCCCTTTCCATCCTTAACGTAAACGTCACCGAATTGTGGTCACTGTCCCCAAAGTGCTCACCTACCTCCAAATCCAACACCTGGCCTGGTTCATTACCCAAAACCAAATCCAATGTGGCCTCGCCTCTTGTTGGCCTGTCAACATATTGTGTCAGGAAACCCTCCTGCACACACTGTACAAAAAAACGACCCATCTAATGTACTCAAACTATATCTTTTCCAGTCAATATTTGGAAAGTTAAAGTCTCCCATAATAACTACCCTGTTACTTTCGCTCTTATCCAGGATCATCCTCGCCATCCTTTCCTCTACATCCCTAGAACTATTTGGAGGCCTATAGAAGACTCCCAACAGTGTGACCTCCTTTCATGTTTCTAACCTCAGCCCATACTACCTCGGAAGATGAGTCCCCATCTAGCATCCTCTCCGCCACCGTAATACTGCTCTTGACTAGCAGCGCCACACCTCCCCCTCTTTTGCCTCCTTCTCTGAGCTTACTAAAACACCTAAACCCCGGAACTTGCAACATCCATTCCTGTCCCTGCTCTATCCATGTCTCTGAAATGGCCACAACATCGAAGTCCCAGGTACCAACCCATGCTGCCAGTTCCCCTACCTTGTTTCGTATACTCCTGGCATTGAAGTATACACACTTCAAACCACCTACCTGAACACTGGCCCCCTCCTGCGACGTCAAATCTGAGCTCCTGACCTCTATACTCTCATTCTCCCTTACCCTAAAACTACAATCCAGGTTCCCATGCCCCTGCTGCATTAGTTTAAACCCCCCCAAAGAGCACTAACAAATCTCCCCCCCAGGATATTTGTGCCCCGCAGGTTCAGATGTAGACCATCCTGTCTGTAGAGGTCCCATCTTCCCCAGAAAGAGCCCCAGTTATCCAGAAATCTGAATCCCTCCCGCCTGCACCATCCCTGTAGCCACGTGTTTAATTGCTCTCTCTCCCTATTCCTCATCTCACTATCACGTGGCACTGGCAACAACCCAGAGATAACAACTCTGTTTGTTCTAGTTCTGAGCATCCATCCTAGCTCCCTGAAAGCCTGCCTGACATCCTTATCCCCTTTCCTACATATGTCGTTAGTGCCAATGTGGACCATGACTTGGGGCTGCTCCCCCTCCCCTTTAAGGACCCGGAAAACACGATCCGAGACATCACGTACCCTTGCACCTGGGAGGCAACATACCAAACGTGAGTCTCTCACGCTCCCACAAAATCTCCTATCTGTGCCCCTGACTATAGAGTCCCCAATTACTAATGCTCTGCTCCTCTCCCCCCTTCCCTTCTGAGCAACAGGGACAGACTCCGTGCCAGAGGCCCGTACCCCATGGCTTACCCCTGGTAAGTCGTCGTCCCCACAAGTATCCAAAGCGGTATACTTGTTTCTCAGGGGAACGACCGCAGGGGATCCCTGCACTGACTGTTTTTTCCCCGTCCCTCTTACAGTTACCCATCTATCTCCAATCTTTGGTGTAACTAATTCCCTGAAGCTGCTATCTATGACCCCCTCTGCCTCCCGAATGATCCGAAGTTCTTCCAACTCCAGCTCCAGTTCCCTAACTCGGTCTTGGAGGAGCTGGAGATGGCAGCACTTCCTGCAGGTAAAATCAGCAGGGACACTAACTGCATCCCTCACCTCAAACATCCTGCAGGAGGAACATTGCACTCCCTTCCCTGCCATTCCTCTAACTTTCCACCAAGATCTAGCTAACAACTAAATTAAATTTTTTATATTAAAAAAAAAAAAATTATTATTAACAATAATAAAATATGGTACTTACCTCACACCAAAGGGTTTTATTATTAGGTTAGAGGAGGAGGGCGGGTGGGAGACACTACACGTGTAGTGTCTCGGGTTTCCTCTCCACCAGAATTTATTGGTGAGGGTCTTCCCAGAAGTCCGCGGGTCGACTTCCTGTTCCCACCTTAAACACTAGAATTTTAAAAAAAATTTAAAGGAGAAACTTACCTCCCAGAAATCACTTCCGCACTGCCCCCGCTGAAATGGACTAGCCTGCTCCACTCCTGCTGAAATCGACTTGACCTGCAAGGTAAGTAAGTTGTTAATCTGTACTCACCTCACCACAGACAGCGACCTTTTAAATGGACCCCTCTGCCTCGCAGCCCCCGCGCTTTTTCAAAATTCCCGCCCTGATTCTAAGGTCCCAGCTCTCACTCCCGAACTCAACAGCTGACCTGCAAGGTAAGCAAGTTAATCTGTACTCACCTCACCACAGACAGCGACCTTTTAAATGGTCCCCTCTGCCTCGCAGCCCCCGCGCTTTTTCAAAATTCCCGCGCTGATTCTAAGGTCCCAGCTCTCACTCCCGAACTCCTGTATTCAATGTTCTGACCAATGAAACCAAGCATGCCGAATGCCTTCTTCACCACCCTGTCCACCTGCGACTCCACCTTCAAGGAGCTATGAACCTGTACTCCTAGATCTCTTTGTTCTATAACTCTCCCCAACGCCATACCATTAACTGAGTAGGTCCTGGCCTGATTCGATCTGCCAAAATGCATCACCTCACATTAATCTAAATTAAACTCCATCTGCCATTCGTCGGCCCACTGGCCTAATTGATCAAGATCCCGTTGCAATCCTAGATAACCTTCTTCACTATCCACTGTGCCACCAATCTTGGTGTCATCTGCAAACTTACTAACCATGCCTCCTAAATTCTCATCCAAATCATTAATATAAATCACAAATAACAGTGGACCCAGAACCGATCCCTGAGGCACACCACTGGTCACAGGCCTCCAGTTTGAAAAACAACCCTCTACAACCACCCTCTGTCTTCTGTCGTCCAGCCAATTTTGAATCCAATTGGCAACCTCACCCTGGATCCCGTGAGCTTTAACCTTCTGCAACAACCTACCATGCGGTACCTTGTCAAAGGCTTTGCTAAAGTCCATGTAGACAACGTCTACTGCACTGCCCTCATCTACCTTCTTGGTCACCCCCTCAAAAAACTCAATCAAATTTGTGAGACATGATTTTCCACGCACAAAGCCATGCTGACTGCCCCGAATCAGTCCTTGCCTCTCTAAATGCTTGTAGATCCTGTCTCTCAGAATACCTTCTAGCAACTTACCTACTACAGACGTTAGGCTCACCGGTCTGTAGTTCACAGGCTTTTCCCTGCTGCTCTTCTTAAATAAGGGCACAACATTCGCCACTCTCCAATCTTCAGGCACCTCACCTGTGGCTGCCGATGATTCAAATATCTCGGTTAGGGGACCCGCAGTTTCCTCCCTAGCCTCCCACAACATCCTGGGATACATTTCATCAGGTCCCGGGGATTTATCTACCTTGATGCGCTTTAAGACTTCCAGCACCTGCTCCTCTGTAATATGCACACTTCTCAAGACATCACTATTTATTTCCCTTAGTTTCCTAACATCCATGCCTTTCTCCACCGTGGATACCGATGAGAAATATTCATTCAGGATCTCACCCAACTCTTGTGGCTCTGCACATAGATGTCCTTGTTGATCCTTTAGAGGCCCTACTCTGTCCCTAGTTACTCTTTTCCCCTTTATGTATCTGTAGAATCTCTTTGGATTCTCCCTTGCATTATTTGCCAAAGCAATTTCATGTCCCCTTTTTGCCCTCCTGATTTCCCTCTTAACTCTATTTCGACAATCTCTATACTCTTCAAGGGATCCACTTGATCCCAGTTGCTTATGTACGTCATATGCCTCCTTCTTCTTTTTGACCAGAGTCTCAATATCTCGAGTCATCCAGGGTTCCCTACTTCTACCAGCCTTGCCCTTCACTCTAAAGGGAATGTGCTTACCCTGCACCCTGGTTAACACATTTTTAAAAGCCTCCCATTTACCAGCCATCCCTTTGCCTGCCATCAGTCTCCCCCAATCTACCTCTGAAAGTTCCTGTCTGATACCATCAAAATTGGCCTTGCCCCAATTAAGAATTTTAACTCTTGGGCCAGACCTATCATTCTCCATAGCTATCTTAAAACTAATGGAATTATGGTCACTTGTCCCAAAGTGATCCCTCACTAGCACTTCTGTCACTTGCCCTTCCTTATTTCCCAAGACAAGGTCAAGTTTTGCCCCCTCTCTAGTCGGTCCATCCACATACTGAATGAGAAATTCCTCCTGAATACACTCAACAAATTTCCCTCCATCCAAGCCCCTAATGCTATGGCTGTCCCAGTCAATGTTGGGAAAGTTAAAGTCCCCTACTACTACCACCCGATTATTCTTGCAGCTATCTGTAATCTCCTTACATATTTGCTCCTCAATTTCCCGCTGACTATTTGGGGGCCTGTAGTACAGTCCTACCAAGGTGATCTCTCCCTTCTTATTTTTCAGTTCCACCCATATAGACTCAGTGGGCAAACCCTCGGATATATCCCCTCTAAGTATTGCCGTGATGTTCTCCCTAATCAAAAACGGCACTCCCCCTCCTCTCTTACCTCCTGTTCTATCCTTTCCATAGCATCTGTACCCCGGAACATTGAGCTGCCAGTCCTGCCCCTCCCTTAGCCATGTTTCAGTCATAGCTATAATATCCCAGTCCCATGTGCCCGTCCATGCCCTGAGTTCATCCGCTTTGCCCGTCAGGCCCCTTGCATTGAAATAAATGCAGTTTAATGTAGACCTTCCTTGCTCTCTGCCCTGCTTTCTCTGGTCATGCTTTACACACTCTCCCTTCCTGCATTTTGTTTCTGTCCCCACTGACTTCCTACATCGGTTCCCATCCACCTGGCACATTAGTTTAAACCCTCCCCAACTGCACTAGCAAACACACCCCCGAGAACATTGGTTCCGGTCCCACCCAGATGCAGACCGTCCGATTTGTACAGGTCCCACCTCCCCCAGAACCGGTCCCAATGTCCCAGGAATTTGAAACCCTCCCTCTTGCACCATCTCTCAAGCCACGTATTCATCCTAGCTATCCTGTCATTCCTACTCTGACTATCACGTGGCACTGGTAGCAATCCTGAGATTACTACCTTTGAGGTCCTACTTTTTAGTTTAACTCCTAACTCCCTAAATTCAGCTTGTAGGACCTCATCCTGTTTTTTACCTATATCGTTGGTGCCTATATGCACCACGACAGCTGGCTGTTCACCCTCCCCCTCCAGAATGCCCTGCAGCCGCTCCGAGACATCCTTGACCCTTGCACCAGGGAGGCAACATACCAACCTGGATTCTCGTTTGCGTCCGCAGAAACACCTGTCTATTCCCCTTACAATTGAATCCCCTATCACTATAGCTCTGCCACTCTTTTTCCCGCCATTCTGTGCAGCAGAGCCAGCCACGGTGCCATGAACCTGGCTGCTGCCACCTTCCCCTGGTGAGCCATCTCCCCCAACAGTTTCCAAAACGGTAAATCTGTTTTGGAGGGAGATGACCGCAGGGGATCCCTGCACTGCCTTCCTACTCTTCCTCTGTCTGTTGGTCACCCATTCCCTATCTGCCTCAGTAATTTTAATCTGCGGTGTGACCAACTCACTGAATGTGCTATCCACAACTTCCTCAGCATCGCGGATGCTCCAAAGTGAGTCCATCCGCAGCTCCAGAGCCGTCAAGCGGTCTAACAGGAGCTGCAGTTGGACACACTTCTTGCAGACACCAGAAGGATCCCTGACTTGCCACATCTCACGAGAGGAGCATGACACGGGTCTGAGCTCTCCTGCCATGACTTAAACCTGAAGTTAAATTTGAACTACACTACACAGCTAAGAGAAAGTCAAAGAGAGAGAAATCACTTACCAGTTACAAGCCAATCACTTACCTGCTGGCTGTGATGTAATTGCTCCAGAGACTCCCTCACAGGTCTGCTTCTCTGCACCTCCTGAAGGTGAGCACCAAATTCCCTGAACGAGTTAATTAATTTACTTAATTAATTTGATTTTTTTTTTTTGTCACTCCCCTCTTACCCGAACTCAGCCTTACCCAAGCTCAGATACACTCTGTTTGCCTTCAGCACTCTGTTTCTATAGGCACTTCAGCCACACCCTTTGTATCCTTCCTGATTTACAGTCAGCCAATAGGCCTGCTCCCAAAACTGATCTCTCTCCCGAACAGCTGACCTGCAAGGTAAGGAAGTGGTTAAGCAGTAATTACCTCACCCACGGCGCGACCTTTTAAACTGTCCCCTCTGCCTCGCAGCTCCCGCGCTTTTTGAAACTCACGCGCTGTTTCCAAGGTCCCGGCTCCCTCTCTCTCCCGACCAGCTGACCTGCGAGGTAAGGAAGTGGTTAAGCATCATCAATAAAATAAACCAGCATCGATAAACTCAACCAGCAGTCATACACTGAACTAACATCAATAAAATAAACCAGCATCGATAAACTCAACCACTAATACACTGAACTAACATCAATAAAATAAACCAACATCGATAAACTCAACCAGCACTAATACACTGAACCTACATCAATAAAAGAAACCAACATCGATAAACTCAACCAGCACTAATACACTGAACCTACATCAATAAAATAAACCAACATCGATAAACTCAACCAGCACTAATACACTGAACCTACATCAATAAAATAAACCAGCATCGATAAACTCAACCAGCACTAATACACTGAACTGACATCAATAAAATAAACCAGCATCGATAAACTCAACCAACACTAATACACTGAACCTACATCAATAAAATAAACCAACATCGATAAACTCAACCAGCACTAATACACTGAACTGACATCAATAAAATAAACCAGCATCGATAAACTCAACCAGCACTAATTCACTGAAATAACATCAATAAAATAAACCAACATCGATAAACTCAACCAGCACTAATACACTGAACCTACATCAATAAAATAAACCAGCATCGATAAACTCAACCAGCACTAATACACTGAACTGACATCAATAAAATAAACCAGCATCGATAAACTCAACCAGCACTAATACACTGAACTAACATCAATAAAATAAAACAGCATCAATAAACTCAACCAGCACTAATACACTGAACTAACATCAATAAAATAAACCAGCATCGATAAACTCAACCAGCAGTCATACACTGAACTATCATCAATAAAATAAACCAGCATCGATAAACTCAACCAGCACTAATACACTGAACTAACATCAATAAAATAAACCAGCATCGATAAACTCAACCAGCACTAATACACTGAAAGTACATCAATAAAATAAACCAGCATCGATAAACTCAACCAGCACTAATACACTGAACTAACATCAATAATATAAACCAGCATCGATAAACTCAACCAGCACTAATACACTGAACCTACATCAATAAAATAAACCAGCATCGATAAACTCAACCAGCACTAATACACTGAACTAACATCAATAATATAAACCAGCATCGATAAACTCAACCAGCACTAATACACTGAACCTACATCAATAAAATAAACCAGCATCGATAAACTCAACCAGCACTAATACACTGAACTAACATCAATAAAATAAAACAGCATCAATAAACTCAACCAGCACTAATACACTGAACTATCATCAATAAAATAAACCAACATCGATAAACTCAACCAGCACTAATACACTGAAAGTACATCAATAAAATAAACCAGCATCGATAAACTCAACCAGCACTAATACACTGAACTAACATCAATAATATAAACCAGCATCGATAAACTCAACCAGCACTAATACACTGAACCTACATCAATAAAATAAACCAGCATCGATAAACTCAACCAGCACTAATACACTGAACTAACATCAATAATATAAACCAGCATCGATAAACTCAACCAGCACTAATACACTGAACCTACATCAATAAAATAAACCAGCATCGATAAACTCAACCAGCACTAATACACTGAACTAACATTAATAAAATAAACCAGCATCGATAAACTCAACCAGCACTAATACACTGAACCTACATCAATAAAATAAACCAGCATCGATAAACTCAACCAGCACTAATACACTGAACTATCATCAATAAAATAAACCAGCATCGATAAACTAAACCAGCACTAATACACTGAACCTACATCAATAAAATAAACCAGCATCGATAAACTCAACCAGCACTCATACACTGAACTAACATCAATAAAATAAACCAACATCGATAAACTCAACCACCACTAATACACTGAACTAACATTAATAAAATAAACCAGCATCGATAAACTAAACCAGCACTAATACACTGAACCTACATCAATAAAATAAACCAACATCGATGAACTCAACCAGCACTAATACACTGAACCTACATCAATAAAATAAACCAACAACGATGAACTCAACCAGCACTAATACTCTGAACCATCATCAATAAAATAAACCAGTATCGATAAACTCAACCAGCACTAATACACTGAACTATCATCAATAAAATAAACCAGCATCGATAAACTCAACCAGCACTAATACACTGAACCTACGTCAATAAAATAAACCAGCATCGATAAACTCAACCAGCACTAATACACTGAATTGACATCAATAAAATAAACCAGCATCGATGAACTCAACCAGCACTAATACACTGAACCTACATCAATAAAATAAACCAACATCGATAAACTCAACCACCACTAATACACTGAACTAACATTAATAAAATAAACCAACATCGATAAACTCAACCAGCACTCATACTCTGAACTAACATCAATAAAATAAACCAGCATCGATAAACTCAACCAGCACTAATACACTGAACTGACATCAATAAAATAAACCAGCATCGATAAACTCAACCAGCACTAATACACTGAACTAACATCAATAAAATAAACCAACATCGATAAACTCAACCACCACTAATACACTGAACTAACATTAATAAAATAAACCAGCATCGATAAACTAAACCAGCACTGATACACTGAACCAACATCAATAAAACAAACCAGCATCGATAAACTCAACCAGCACTAATACACTGAATTGACATCAATAAAATAAACCAGCATCGATAAACTCAACCAGCACTAATACACTGAACCTACATCAATAAAATAAACCAGCATCGATAAACTCAACCAGCACTAATACACTGAACTAACATTAATAAAATAAACCAGCATCGATAAACTCAACCAGCACTAATACACTGAACCTACATCAATAAAATAAACCAGCATCGATAAACTCAACCAGCACTAATACACTGAACTATCATCAATAAAATAAACCAGCATCGATAAACTCAACCAGCACTAATACACTGAACTATCATCAATAAAATAAACCAACATCAATCAACTCAACCACCACTAATACACTGAACCTACATCAATAAAATAAACCAGCATCGATAAACTCAACCAGCACTAATACACTGAACCTACATCAATAAAATAAACCAGCATCGATAAACTCAACCAGCACTAATACACTGAACCTACATCAATAAAATAAACCAGCATCGATAAACTCAACCAGCACTAATACACTGAACTAACATTAATAAAATAAACCAGCATCGATAAACTCAACCAGCACTAATACACTGAACCTACATCAATAAAATAAACCAGCATCGATAAACTCAACCAGCACTAATACACTGAACTGACATCAATAAAATAAACCAGCATCGATAAACTCAACCAGCACTAATACACTGAACTAACATCAATAAAATAAAACAGCATCAATAAACTCAACCAGCACTAATACACTGAACTAACATCAATAAAATAAACCAGCATCGATAAACTCAACCAGCAGTCATACACTGAACTATCATCAATAAAATAAACCAGCATCGATAAACTCAACCAGCACTAATACACTGAACTAACATCAATAAAATAAACCAGCATCGATAAACTCAACCAGCACTAATACACTGAAAGTACATCAATAAAATAAACAAGCATCGATAAACTCAACCAGCACTAATACACTGAACTAACATCAATAATATAAACCAGCATCGATAAACTCAACCAGCACTAATACACTGAACCTACATCAATAAAATAAACCAGCATCGATAAACTCAACCAGCACTAATACACTGAACTAACATCAATAATATAAACCAGCATCGATAAACTCAACCAGCACTAATACACTGAACCTACATCAATAAAATAAACCAGCATCGATAAACTCAACCAGCACTAATACACTGAACTAACATCAATAAAATAAAACAGCATCAATAAACTCAACCAGCACTAATACACTGAACTATCATCAATAAAATAAACCAACATCGATAAACTCAACCAGCACTAATACACTGAAAGTACATCAATAAAATAAACCAGCATCGATAAACTCAACCAGCACTAATACACTGAACTAACATCAATAATATAAACCAGCATCGATAAACTCAACCAGCACTAATACACTGAACCTACATCAATAAAATAAACCAGCATCGATAAACTCAACCAGCACTAATACACTGAACTAACATCAATAATATAAACCAGCATCGATAAACTCAACCAGCACTAATACACTGAACCTACATCAATAAAATAAACCAGCATCGATAAACTCAACCAGCACTAATACACTGAACTAACATTAATAAAATAAACCAGCATCGATAAACTCAACCAGCACTAATACACTGAACCTACATCAATAAAATAAACCAGCATCGATAAACTCAACCAGCACTAATACACTGAACTATCATCAATAAAATAAACCAGCATCGATAAACTAAACCAACACTAATACACTGAACCTACATCAATAAAATAAACCAGCATCGATAAACTCAACCAGCACTCATACACTGAACCTACATCAATAAAATAAACCAACATCGATGAACTCAACCAGCACTAATACACTGAACCTACATCAATAAAATAAACCAACAACGATGAACTCAACCAGCACTAATACTCTGAACCATCATCAATAAAATAAACCAGTATCGATAAACTCAACCAGCACTAATACACTGAACTATCATCAATAAAATAAACCAGCATCGATAAACTCAACCAGCACTAATACACTGAACCTACGTCAATAAAATAAACCAGCATCGATAAACTCAACCAGCACTAATACACTGAATTGACATCAATAAAATAAACCAGCATCGATGAACTCAACCAGCACTAATACACTGAACCTACATCAATAAAATAAACCAACATCGATGAACTCAACCAGCACTAATACTCTGAACCATCATCAATAAAATAAACCAGTATCGATAAACTCAACCAGCACTAATACTCTGAACTAACATTAATAAAATAAACCAACATCGATAAACTCAACCAGCACTAATACACTGAACTAACATCAATAAAATAAACCAACATCGATAAACTCAACCACCACTAATACACTGAACTAACATTAATAAAATAAACCAGCATCGATAAACTAAACCAGCACTGATACACTGAACCAACATCAATAAAACAAACCAGCATCGATAAACTCAACCAGCACTAATACACTGAATTGACATCAATAAAATAAACCAGCATCGATGAACTCAACCAGCACTAATACACTGAACTATCATCAATAAAATAAACCAGCATCGATAAACTCAACCAGCACTAATACTCTGAACCGACATCAATAAAATAAACCAGCATCGATAAACTCAACCAGCACTAATACACTGAACTAACATCAATAAAATAAACCAGCATCGATAAACTCAACCAGCACTAATACTCTGAACCGAGATCAATAAAATAAACCAGCATCGCTAAACTCAACCAGCACTAATTCACTGAAATAACATCAATAAAATAAACCAGCATCGCTAAACTCAACCAGCACTAATACACTGAACTATCATCAATAAAATAAACCAGCATCGACAATCTAAACCAGCACTAATACACTGAACTAACATCAATAAAATAAACCAGCATCGATAAACTCAACCAGCACTAAAACACTGAACTATCATCAATAAAATAAACCAGCATCGATAAACTCAACCAGCACTAATACACTGAACCAACATCAATAAAATAAACCAGCATCGATAAACTCAACCAGAACTAATACACTGAACTAACATCAATAAAATAAACCAGCATCGATAAACTCAACCAGCACTAATACACTGAACCTACATCAATAAAATAAACCAGCATCGATAAACTCAACCAGAACTAATACACTGAACTAACATCAATAAAATAAACCAGCATCGATAAACTCAACCAGCACTAATACACTGAACCTACATCAATGAAATAAACCAGCATCGATAAACTCAACCAGCACTAATACACTAAACTAACATCAATAAAATAAACCAGCATCGATAAACTCAACCAGCACTAATACACTGAACTAACATCAATAAAATAAACCAGCATCGATAAACTCAACCAGCACTAATACACTGAACCTACATCAATAAAATAAACCAGCATCGATAAACTCAACCAGAACTAATACACTGAACTAACATCAATAAAATAAACCAGCATCGATAAACTAAACCAGCACTAATACACTGAACCGACATCAATAAAATAAACCAGCATCGATAAACTCAACCAGCACTAATACACTGAACTAAACTCAATAAAATAAACCAGCATCGATAAACTCAACCAGCACTAATACACTGAACTAACATCAATAAACTAAACCACCATCGATAAACTCAACCAGCACTAATACACTGAACCTACATCAATAAAATAAACCAGCATCGATAAACTCAACCAGCACTAATACACTGAACTAACATCAATAAAATAAACCAGCATCGATAAAATAAACCAGCACTAATGCACTGAACTATCATCAATAAAATAAACCAGCATCGATAAACTCAACCAGCACTAATACACTGAACCTCCATCAATAAAATAAACCAGCATCGATAAACTCAACCAGCACTAATACTCTGAACCTAGATCAATAAAATAAACCAGCATCGATAAACTCAACCAGCACTAATACACTGAACTTACATCAATAAAATAAACCAGCATCGATAAACTCAACCAGCACTAATACACTGAACCTACATCAATAAAATAAACCAACATCGATAAACTCAACCAGCACTAATACACTGAACTTACATCAATGAAATAAACCAGCATCGATAAACTCAACCAGCACTAATACACTGAACCTAGATCAATAAAATAAACCAGCATCGATAGACTCAACCAGCACTAATACACTGAACCTACATCAATAAAATAAACCAGCATCGATAAACTCAACCAGCACTAATACACTGAACTAACATCAATAAAATAAACCAGCATCGATAAACTCAACCAGCACTAATACACTGAACTTACATCAATAAAATAAACCAGCATCGATAAACTCAACCAGCACTAATACACTGAACCTAGATCAATAAAATAAACCAGCGTCGATAGACTCAACCAGCACTAATACACTGAACCTACATCAATAAAATAAACCAGCATCGATAAACTCAACCAGCACTAATACACTGAACCTACATCAATAAAATAAACCAGCATCGATAAACTCAACCAGCACTCATACACTGAACTAACATCAATAAAATAAACCAGCATCGATAATCTCAACCAGCACTAATACACTGAACCTACATCAATAAAATAAACCAGCATCGATAAACTCAACCAGCACTAATACACTGAACCAACATCAATAAAATAAACCAGCATCGAAAAACCTAACCTGCACTAATACACTGAACTAACATCAATAAAATAAACCAGCATCGATAAACCTAACCAGCAATAATACACTGAACTAACATCAATAAAATAAACCAACATCGATAAACTCAACCAGCAGTCATACACTGAACTGACATCAATAAAATAAACCAGCATCGATAAACTCAACTAGCACTAATACACTGAAATATCATCAATAAAATAAACCAGCATCGATAAACTCAACCAGCAATAATACACTGAACTGACATCAATAAAATAAACCAGCATCGATAAACTCAACCAGCACTAATACACTGAACTAACATCAATAAAATAAACCAGCATCGATAAACTCAACCAGCACTAATACACTGAACTAACATCAATAAAATAAACCAGCATCGATAAACTCAACCAGCACTAATACACTGAACCAACATCAATAAAATAAACCAGCATCGATAAACCTAACCAGCAATAATACACTGAACTAACATCAATAAAATAAACCAACATCGATAAACTCAACCAGCAGTCATACACTGAACTGACATCAATAAAATAAACCAGCATCGATAAACTCAACCAGCACTAATACACTGAACTAACATCAATAAAATAAACCAGCAATGATAAACTCAACCAGCACTAATACACTGAACTAACATCAATAAAATAAACCAGCATCGATAAACTCAACCAGCACTAATACACTGAACCTACATCAATAAAATAAACCAGCATCGATAAACTCAACCAGCACTAATACACTGAACCAACATCAATAAAATAAACCAACATCGATAAACTCAACCAGCACTAATACACTGAACCTACATCAATAAAATAAACCAGCATCGATAAACTCAACCAGCACTAATACACTGAACTAACATCAATAAACTAAACCAGCATCGATAAACTCAACCAGCACTAATACACTGAACTAACATCAATAAAATAAACCAGCATCGATAAACTCAACCAGCACTAATACACTTAACTAACATCAATACAATAAACCAGCATCGATAAACTCAACCAGCACTAATACACTGAACCAACATCAATAAAATAAACCAACATCGATAAACTCAACCAGCACTAATACACTGAACCTACATCAATAAAATAAACCAGCATCGATAAACTCAACCAGCACTAATACACTGAACTAACATCAATAAACTAAACCAGCATCGATAAACTCAACCAGCACTAATACACTGAATCTACATCAATAAAATAAACCAGCATCGATAAACTCAACCAGCACTAATACACTGAACTAACATCAATAAAATAAACCAGCATCGATAAACTCAACCAGCACTAATACACTGAACCTACATCAATAAAATAAACCAGCATCGATAAACTCAACCAGCACTAATACACTGAACTAACATCAATAAAATAAACCAGCATCGATAAACTCAACCAGCACTAATACACTGAACCTACATCAATAAAATAAACCAGCATCGATAAACTCAACCAGCACTAATACACTGAACCTACATCAATAAAATAAACCAGCATCGATAAACTCAACCAGCACTAATACACTGAACTAACATCAATGAAATAAACCAGCATCGATAAACTCAACCAGCACTAATACACTGAACTAACATCAATAAAATAAACCAGCATCGATAAACTCAACCAGCACTAATACACTGAACCTACATCAATAAAATAAACCAGCATCGATAAACTCAACCAGCACTAATACACTGAACTAACATCAATAAAATAAACCAGCATCGATAAACTCAACCAGCACTAATACACTGAACTAACATCAATAAAATAAACCAGCATCGATAAACACAACCAGCACTAATACACTGAACCTACATCAATAAAATAAACCAGCATCGATAAACTCAACCAGCACTAATACACTGAACCTACATCAATAAAATAAACCAGCATCGCTAAACTCAACCAGCACTAATACACTGAACTATCATCAATAAAATAAACCAACATCGATAAACTCAACCAGCACTAATACACTGAACCTACATCAATAAAATAAACCAGCATCGATAAACTCAACCAACACTAATACACTGAACCGACATCAATAAAATAAACCAGCATCGATAAACTCAACCAGCACTAATACACTGAACCTACATCAATAAAATAAACCAGCATCGATAAACTCAACCAGCACTAATACACTGAACTAACATCAATAAAATAAACCAACATCGATAAACTCAACCAGCACTAATACACTGAACCTACATCAATAAAATAAACCAGCATCGATAAACTCAACCAACACTAATACACTGAACCGACATCAATAAAATAAACCAGCATCGATAAACTCAACCAGCACTAATACACTGAACCTACATCAATAAAATAAACCAGCATCGATAAACTCAACCAGCACTAATACACTGAACCTACATCAATAAAATAAACCAGCATCGATAAACTCAACCAGCAGTCATACACTGAACTAACATCAATAAAATAAACCAGCATCGATAAACTCAACCAGCACTAATACACTGAACTAACATCAATAAAATAAACCAGCATCGATAACCTCAACCAGCAGTCATACACTGAACTAACATCAATAAAATAAACCAGCATCGATAAACTCAACCAGCACTAATACACTGAACTAACATCAATAAAATAAACCAGCATCGATAAACTCAACCAGCAGTCATACACTGAACTAACATCAATAAAATAAACCACCATCGATAAACTCAACCAGCACTAATACACTGAACTGTCATCAATAAAATAAACCAGCATCGATAAACTCAACCAGCACTAATACACTGAACTATCATCAATAAAATAAACCAGCATCGATAAACTCAACCAGCACTAATACACTGAACTAACATCAATAAAATAAACCAGCATCGATAAACTCAACCAGCACTAATACACTGAACTGACATCAATAAAATAAACCACCATCGATAAACTCAACCAGCACTAATACACTGAACCTACATCAATAAAATAAACCACCATCGATAAACTCAACCAGCACTAATACACTGAACTGTCATCAATAAAATAAACCAGCATCGATAAACTCAACCAGCACTAATACACTGAACCTACATCAATAAAATAAACCAGCATCGATAAACTCAACCAGCACTAATACACTGAACCTACATCAATAAAATAAACCAGCATCGATAAACTCAACCAGCACTAATACACTGAACCTACATCAATAAAATAAACCAGCATCGATAAACTCAACCAGCACTAATACACTGAACTGTCATCAATAAAATAAACCAGCATCGATAAACTCAACCAGCACTATTACACTGAACTAACATCAATAAAATACACCAGCATCGATAAACTCAACCAGCACTAATACACTGAACTGTCATCAATAAAATAAACCAGCATCGATAAACTCAACCAGCACTATTACACTGAACTAACATCAATAAAATAAACCAGCATCGATAAACTCAACCAGCACTAATACACTGAACCTACATCAATAAAATAAACCAGCATCGATAAACACAACCAGCACTAATACACTGAACTGTCATCAATAAAATAAACCAGCATCGATAAACTCAACCAGCACTGCCATGTGAGTGTCCATTTTAGAAATGTTTGTTCTCTTCCCATGTGACTTGTAGCACGGCTTCTGTGACACCATTTTGTGGGTGGACCTGGGCTGTGGCTGTCAAGTGAGAGTTTTTTTTGGGTGGGGTTTCCATTTTGGTTGCTTTGGACTGCAGAGTGAGAAAGGAGTGTTTCCCTGTTTTCCTCTGTTCTCATTTTGAAAGCTGTTCTTAGTGAAAAGTACGTTCGGTGTGGGAAACTGCCTTGGTAACGTTAAAGATAGAGTTGCTTTGCAGAAGGACTTTTAATCGGCTGTTTGGAACTGGATCAGATTTTCAGGGAAAGGACCAGCCTCATTCAAGTGAGAATATAGTGTGCTGGGCCACGCCCTTGAACGTGTTTTTGGTTTATTGGATTTTGTTATTGAATTGGAACAGTTAATGGGGAATTCATTAAGTGCTGTCTGTGTAGATTACTGCAGCTGCTGTTGTTGTTTTGTTTTTAATTGATAAAAAATGATTGCTGTGTTTATATATGTATGGTGTGGTAGTATGCATTAGGGGTCATGTGGGACTGTGAAGCCGTGATGCTATTGGCTGGCAGATCCCGGGTCTTGGTTGGCTGTTGATCCCTAGCTCCGCCCTGAAGGCGGAGTATAAGAACCTGGGCTTCTCCCCGCAGCTCCAGTCTGTTGCTGAACTGCTGGGAACAAGTTACGCTTAATAAAGCCTCATCAACTTCATCTCTATTCGTCTCTCTCGTAAGTCATTGTGCGCTACAATTTATTAAGCGTGCTTAAAGGACTATGGAGCTCAGGATCGCCCCGGAATGCCTGCGGATCAACCCCCACGCAGTGAACGCGGCAGCAGTTTTTAAACACTGGCAGGCTTGTTTCGAAAGCTACCTCCGAACGGCCCCAGGCCGGATCACAGAAGACCAGAAACTACAGGTCCTGCACTCAAGGGTAAGCCCGGAAATTTACCCCCGATAGAAGACGCAGAGGATTTCCCGACGGCGCTCGCAGCACTAAAGAGCATCTACGTTCGCCCAGTGAACCAGGTCTACGCACGCTACCAACTCGCAACGAGACGGCAAAGTCCCGGAGAATCGCTAGAGGAGGTCTACGCCGCGCTGCTAATTTTGGGACGGGGCTGCGGCTGCCCGCCGGTAAACGCGATTGAACACACGGACATGTTAATTCGCTATGCGTTTGTGGCAGGTATGAACTCTCCCCAAATCCGCCAAAGACTTTTAGAAAAAGAGTCGCTAGGACTCTCAGAGGCACGGGCCATTGCAGCTTCCCTAGATGTGGCCTCGCAAAACGCCCTGGCCTACGGCCCCGACCGCGCGGCAGCCCCTTGGGCTCCGTGGACCCCCGTCGCGACAAACCCCCTCCCCCCCTCCCTCACAGGCTTGCACGGTTAAGACGCCAGACCATCCCGGGGGGGCCCGCTGCTATTTCTGCGGGCAGGCGAAACACCCCCGGCAGCGCTGCCCGGCCCGCGCAGCGACTTGCAAGAGCAGCGGGAAAAAGGGCCATTTCGCGGCTGTGTGCCGGTCCCGGGGGGTCGCCGCTGTCCCTGGAGAAGAAAGAGTCCAGCGCATCCCAAACGCTCCCCAACCCCCCCCCCCCCCCCCGAGCGCCCCATGTGCGACCCGCGGGCACCGCCATTTTGGGTCCCGGCCACCACGAGGGGAGGATGGGTGCCGCCATCTTGTGACCCCCCAGCCATGTGTGATGCATGGGGGCGGCCATTTTGTCCACCCCCGACCACGTGCGATCCGTGGGGGCGGCCATCTTGTCCACCCCCGGCCGCGTGCGATTCATGGATGCCGCCATCTTGGATGACAACAAATGACCCCAGCATCGACGGCTCCACGGGGTCTGAAGAAGACGCTGAGAGACCACGACCACATCTGGCCTCGGTGACGCTGGATCAAGCACTCTTTTTATTGATGACACTCCAGACGACGACAACAACGGTGCTGATCAACGGACACGAGACACCTTGCCTGATCGACTCCGGGAGCACCGAAAGCTTCATCCACCCCGACACGGTAAGACGCTGTTTTTTGACCATCCGCCCCAGTACGCAAAAGATTTCCCTAGCTGCAGGATCCCACTCCGTAGAGATCAAAGGGTTCTGCATAGTGACCCTAACGGTGCAAGGAAGGGAGTTTAAAAACTACAGGCTCTACGTCCTTCCCCTACTCTGCGCACCCACATTACTGGGATTAGATTTCCAGTGCAACCTGCAGAGCCTAAAGTTTCAATTCGGCGGCCCAATACCCCCACTCACTATCTGCGGCCTCGCAACCCTCAAAGTTGAACCACCATCCTTGTTTGCAAACCTCACCCCGGATTGCAAACCCGTCGCCACTAGGAGCAGATGGTACAGCGCCCAGGACCGGACATTTATCCGGTCCGAAGTCCAGCGGTTGCTGAAGGAAGGTATAATCCAGGCCAGCAATAGTCCCTGGAGCGCACAGGTGGTAGTAGTAAAGACCGGGGAGAAGCAAAGGATGGTCATAGACTATAGCCAGACCATCAACAGGTACACACAGCTAGATGCGTACCCTCTCCCCCACATATCCGACATGGTAAATCGGATTGCCCAATATAAGGTCTTCTCCACCGTGGACCTCAAGTCCGCCTATCACCAGCTCCCCATCCGCCCAAGTGACCGCAAGTACACAGCCTTCGAGGCAGATGGGCGACTATATCACTTCCTAAGGGTCCCATTTGGCATCACAAACGGGGTCTCGGTCTTCCAACAGGAGATGGACCGAATGGTTGATCAACACGGGTTACAGGCCACGTTCCCGTATCTCGACAACGTAACCATCTGCGGCCACGATCAGCAGGACCACGACGCCAACCTCCAAAAATTCCTCCAGACCGCAAACGCCTTGAACCTCACATACAACGAGGACAAGTGCGTGTTTAGCACAAACCGGCTAGCCATCCTGGGATACGTAGTGCGCAATGGGATAATCGGCCCCGACCCCGAACGCATGCGCCCCCTTATGGAATTTCCCCTTCCCCACTGCTCCAAAGCCCTGAAACGATGCCTGGGTTTTTTTTTCATATTACGCCCAATGGGTCCCCCAGTATGCAGACAAGGCCCGCCCACTAATTTAGACTACGACCTTCCCCCTGTCGACAGAGGCTCGCCAGGCCTTCAGCCGCATCAAAGCGGATATCGCAAAGGCCACGATGCGCGCCATCGACGAGTCCCTCCCCTTCCAGGTCGAGAGCGACGCCTCCGATGTAGCTCTGGCGGCCACCCTTAACCAAGCGGGCAGACCCGTGGCCTTCTTCTCCCGAACCCTCCACGCCTCAGAAATCCACCACTCTTCAGTGGAAAAGGAAGCCCAAGCCATAGTGGAAGCTGTGCGACATTGGAGGCATTACCTGGCCGGCAGGAGATTCACTCTCATCACTGACCAACGGTCGGTAGCTTTCATGTTCGATAATGCACAGCGGGGCAAAATTAAAAATGACAAGATCTTAAGGTGGAGGATCGAGCTCTCCACCTTCAACGACGAGATTTTGTACCGTCCCGGAAAGCTGAACGAGCTGTCCGATGCCCTATCCCGCGGCACATGTGCCAACGCACAAATAGACCGTCTCCAAACCCTTCACGAGGACCTCTGCCACCCGGGGGACACTCGGTTCTACCATTTTATAAAGTCCCGCAACCTCCCCTACTCCGTGGAGGAGGTCCGTACTGTCACCAGGAACTGCCACATCTGCGCTAAGTGCAAACCGCATTTTTTCAGACCAGATAGAGCGCACCTGATCAAGGCTTCCCGCCCCTTTGAACGCCTCAGTCTGGATTTCAAAGGGCCCCTCCCCTCCACCGATCGAAACACATACTTCCTGAACGTGGTGGACGAGCACTCCCGTTTCCCTTTCGCCATCCCCTGCCCCGAAATGACAGCGGCCACAGTTATTAAAGCCCTCAGCACTATATTCACACTGTTCGGTTGCCCCGCATATATCCATAGCAACAGGGGGTCCTCCTTTATGAGTGACGAACTGCGCCAGTTCCTGCTCAGCAAGGGCATAGCCTCGAGCAGGACAACCAGCTACAACCCCTGGGGGAACGGGCAAGTCGAGAGGGAGAACGGCACGGTCTGGAAGACCGTCCTACTGGCCCTACGGTCCAGGGATCTCCCTGTTTCCCGGTGGCAGGAGGTCCTCCCGGACGCTCTCCACTCCATCCGGTCGCTGCTGTGTACCACCACTAACCAAACGCCTCATGAGCGCCTCCTTGTCTCCCCCAGGAAGTCCTCCTCCGGAACGTCGCTGCCGACCTGGCTGGCGGCCCCAGGACCCACCTTGCTCCGGAAACATGTGCGGGCGCACAAGTCGGACCCGTTGGTCGAGAGGGTTCATCTCCTCCACGCGAACCCGCAGTACGCCTACGTGGCGTACCCCGACGGCCGACAGGACACAGTCTCCCTGCGAGACCTGCCGCCCGCCGGCAACACGCACACACCCCCGACACCGATCACCCCCTCCCTGCCACCGGTCCACCCCGCGACCGCCCCCTTCCCGGGAGGATCGGTCCTCCTCCCATGTCCGACCAGGAGTGAAACAGAAGCAGACACCGAAAAGCTCCCGGAGACGACAACGCGGGAACAAGCACCTGCACCACCACCGGGGCCGAGGCGATCGAAAAGGAAGACCAGACCGCCCGCTCGACTCGTGGCATCGGTGTAACACAAGAATGTTGTGGACTTTAACGAGAATGTTCTTTTTCCTCTTACGAATATTGTAAATAGTTCACAAACCCTGTACATAGCCCAATGTAGGGCAAAGTGTAGAGCATTGAAAGGACATGCCAAAAATGTTCTCCTCCCAGGACCAGCCTTGTAAACCCCTACCACCATGCGAAGCACCACCCCGCCGGGTTCATTTTTAACAAGGGGTGAATGTGGTAGTATGCATGAGGGGTCATGTGGGACTGTGAAGCCATGATGCTATTGGCTGACAGATCCTGGGTCCTGGTTGGCTGTTGATCCCTAGCTCCGCCCTGAAGGCGGAGTATAAGAACCTGGGTTTTTCCCCGCAGCTCCAGTCTGTTGCTGAACTGCTGGGAACAAGTCACGCTTAATAAAGCCTCATCGACTTCATCTCTATTCGTCTCTCTCGTAAGTCATTGTGCGCTACATATGGTAACTACATCTCCGAATTAACGTTGTTGGGATTGAAGTGCCTCGGACTCTGATGAATCACACCTGAAGTGAAGGCTTTTGTGCTCATCCAAGCCAAATTCAACATAACGGTTATCGGTCAGGTGAACTGCAGAATACACTTTGGAGTTTCTAATCCCTGGCCCATATCACATGGAAGACAGGATTGCTGGTCAAAAGCAGCCCCCCCTGAGGGGGGGGGAACAGGGCCCAAAGCTGCCAAGACCTGACCAGACCCTCTTCCCAATGGCCCTGCATCGATACCACACCAGCCGGTGATCCATATAACCACGACTGAGGTGCCGAGGTTATTGGGACAGAAATGACAGCCAGTGACCCTCGGAACCCCAGAAGAGACCCCTGGGTGCACGTGGCAGCTATGTTAGGGGGTCGGCATTGCACAATGTTAACTGCGGCAGCCAGATCTATAAGAGATTAACCATTACAGACACCACCATACCGTACAGTTACAGGGAGTAACGGGAGGAACAGGAACAGGGGCACTAAGTGCAGCTACAACGTTAGGAATAGGTGACCACACGGAGCAGGTCCAAATCAGCAGGGGAAACGGAGCATCCTGGGAATAGACTTACTGGAACAATTGGGAGCTGTCATTGATGCAAAGGCAGCTTCTATAACCCGACATAATCCCCTTAGACGGGTCCAATCGGGGCAAAGGAAAGGATGTACTATTTCCCAGGTACCGACCTGGGGCTGGGTGACCTCACTAAGTCCCGCATTGGGGCTGGGTGACCTCACTAAGCCCCGCCCCGAGGCTGGGTGACATCACTAAGCCCCACCCTAAGGCTGGGTGACCTCACTAAGTTCCGCCCTGTGGCTGGGTGACCTCACTAAACCCCGCCCCGAGGCTGGGTGACATCACTGTGGATAATGGGATTCCAGATGCTGTAGTAGCCCAAAGACATGGAGACAGATTCAGGGCAGTGGGATATTACTCGGCACAAATGGATTCTGTTGCAAGAGGCAGCACCGATGTGTGGGGCCTTAGCGTGCGCCTCACGGGCGATAAACGTGTCAGGATCCATTACATTGATGGGAAAGATAGTCCTCCACAATCCTCACACCGCAGTCCAATGCCCAGGAGCTGGAAGACTGTTTATACCACAGAATTCTATTGCTAGCTCGCTTTGGGCCCCCATTCCATCTCTGGTTGCAACCACTGACATCAACCTCATCGCCGACAAAGAAGGAGCCGGACATCGCTGACACGGACATCAATGATCGCATGTTTACTAATGTCACCATGTGTGTCAGGACACTGTAAATATAATGAGAGACATAAGGGGAGGAGTTATACAGGTTTTTATTATTGCAGTACCCAGGATGCATGTACCAATGGGACTTCACACATTCATGCAGGGCAGCTTATATGTATTACCTGCGATTCAGAAATACCTGGGCCGGAGATATCTGAAGGCAGTGGGGCAGATTAACAGGGTGGTGAAAAAGGCACATGGATCACTTGTCTTTATCAATCGAGGCATAGATTACAAAAGCATGGAAGTCATGTTGGAGTTGCATCGAACTTTGGTGCGGCTACAGCGGGAGCACTGTGTGCCATTCTGGTTGCCACATGATAGGAAGGAGGTGATTGCACTGGAGTGCTGTCTCCATGAGTCTTTGTGTCAGCTGAGCCGAAAACAAGAAGTGAAATCCCTCACGTCAGAGGCAGCTTAACACTTAGTTAATGAAAATGCTCCGACTCGGGATAAACACGGCTTTTCCCACCATCACCGTCAGTGGGGTAAACACGGCTTTTCCCATCATCACCGTCAGTGGGGTAAACACTGCTTTTCCTACAATCACCATGAGTTCAGAGAATGAAACATACAATATTCCGAGAGGCGTTGACAAAGTGGACACTGAGAAATTGGTTCCATTGGTCTCGGAATCTAAACCACGGGACACAGTCTCAGGATCAGAGGATCAGAGTGACCTTGCTGTGCAGGGTCACAGATCTGTGAAGACAGCAGGACAAGTAGACAATGTGGTTCAGAGGGCCGATGGGATTCTTGCCTTTATTAACCGAGGCATAGAGTACAGGAACAGGGAGGTTATGATAGAGCTGTATAAAAAATAATATTGCAAAAAAAATCTAATTGATTAACTAGATAGTGGAGTAACTAAACCTGAGGGCAGAGATCAGTATTTAGCATTTAATTTTACAGAAAATTCATCTAGCGTTAAGGCCATTTAGTTAATTGTAACTCAATCCAGCAATAATTCAAGTGTTTATTTTAAATTAATTAACTAGTGCTTAAATGTCACTCAGCGGGGTGCAGTGCTCCAACTGTGAGATGTGGCAGATCTGGGCCCCTTCCAGCGTTCCGGTCGACTACATCTGCAGCAAATATAACCAATGGCAGCTTCTCACAGACCGCATGGTTCGGTTGGAGCAGCAGTTGGATGCACTGAGGAGCATGCCGGTGGCGGAAAGCGTCATAGATCGCAGTTATATAAATGTGGTCACACCCAAGGTGCAGGCAGAGAGATGGGTGAACAGCAGAAGGAGCAGGCAGTCAGTGCAGGGATCCCCTGTGGTTGTCCCCCTCTCGAACAGGTATACCCCTTTAAATACTTTTGGAGGGAATAGCCTATCAGGGGAAAACAGCAGCAGCCAGAGCAGTGGTACCACGGCTGGCTCTGATCAGCAGGGAGGGTCAAAGCGCAGAAGAGCAATAGTCATAGGGGACTCTATAGTCAGGGGCACAGATAGGCACTTCTGTGGATGTGAAAGAGACTCCAGGATGGTATATTGCCTCCCTGGTGCCAGGGTCCAGGATGTCTCTGAATGGGTAGCGGGCATCTCAGGATTACTCCCTGGGCCACGTGCCAGTGAGGTTAGAAATAGGAAGATAGAACAGCTAAACACGTGGCTAAACAGCTGGTGTAGGAGGGAAGGTTTCCGTTATCTGGACCACTGGGAGCTCTTCCGGGGCAGGTGTGACCTTAATAAGAAGGACGGGTTGCATCTAAACTGGAGAGGCAAAAATATCCTGGCCGTGAGGTTTGCTAGTGTCACACGGGAGGGTTTAAACTAGTATGGCAGGGGCCTGGGTACCGGAGCAATAGGTCAGAAGGTGAAACAATTGAGGGAAAACTAGGGAATAGGGCCAGTATGGCTCTGAGGAAGAGCAGACAGGGCGATGTTGCTGAAAACAGCGGGACTAGTGGCCTGAAGGACATATGTTTCAATGCAAGAAGTATAACAGATGAATTTAGAGCTTGGATTAGTACTTGGAACTATGATGTTGTTGCCATTACAGAGACCTGGTTGAGGGAAGGACAGGATTGGCAACTAAACGTTCCAGCATTTAGATGTTTCAGGCGGGATAGAGGGGGATGTAAAAAGGGGTGGAGGAGTTGCGCTACTGAACAAAGAACAACAAAGAACAAAGAAATGTACAGCACAGGAACAGGCCCTTCGGCCCTCCAAGCCCGTGCCGACCATGCTGCCCGACTAAAGTACAATCTTCTACACTTCCTGGGTCCGTATCCCTCTATTCCCATCCTATTCATGTATTTGTCAAGATGCCCCTTAAATGTCACTATCGTCCCTGCTTCCACCACCTCCTCCGGTAGCGAGTTCCAGGCACCCACTACCCTCTGCGTAAAAAACTTGCCTCGTACATCTACTCTAAACCTTGCCCCTCTCACCTTAAACCTATGCCCCCTAGTAATTGACCCCTCTACCATGGGGAAAAGCCTCTGACTATCCACTCTGTCTATGCCCCTCATAATTTTGTAGACCTCTATCAGGTCGCCCCTCAACCTCCTTCGTTCCAGTGAGAACAAACCGAGTTTGTTCAACCGCTCCTCATAGCTAATGCCCTCCATACCAGGCAACATTCTGGTAAATCTCTTCTGCACCCTCTCTAAAGCCTCCACATCCTTCTGGTAGTGTGGCGACCAGAATTGAACACTATACTCCAAGTATGGCCGAACTAAGGTTCTGTACAGCTGAAACATGACTTGCCAATTCTTATACTCAATGCCCCGGCCAATGAAGGCAAGCATACTGGTTCAGGAGAATATCACAGCTGTACTGCGGGAGGACACCTCAGAGGGCAGTGAGGCTATATGCGTAGAGATCAGGAATAATAAGGGTGCAGTCACAATGTTGGGGGTTTACTACAGGCCACCCAACAGCCAGCGGGAGATAGAGGAGCAGATAGGTGGACAGATTTTGGAAAAGAGTAAAAATAACAGGGTTGTGGTGATGTGAGACTTCAACTTCCCCAATATTGACTGGGACTCACTTAGTGCTAGGGGCTTGGACAGGGCAGAGTTTGGAAGGAGCATCCAGGAGGGCTTCTTAAAACAATATGTAGACAGTCCAACTAGGGAAGGGGCTGTACTGAACCTGGTATTGGGGAATGAGCCTGGCCAGGTGGTAGAAGTTTCAGTAGGGGAGCATTTCGGGAACAGTGACCACAATTCAGTAAGTTTTGAAGAGCTGGTGGACAAGGATAAGAGTGGTCTTAGGGTGAATGTGCTAAATTGAGGGAAGGCTAATTATAACAATCTTAGGTGGGAACTGAAGAAACTAGATTGGGGGCGGATGTTTGAGGGTAAATAAACACCTGACATGTGGGAGTGTTTCAAGTGTCAGTTGAAAGGAATTCAGGACTGGCATGTTCCTGTGAGGAAGAAGGATAAATACAGCAAATTTCAGGAACCTTGGATAACGAGAGATATTGTAGGCCTCGTCAAAAAGAAAAAGGCGGCATTTGTCAGGGCTAGAAGGCTGGGAACAGACGAAGCCTGTATGGAATATAAGGAAAGTAGGAAGGAACTTAAGCAAGGAGTCAGGACGGCTAGAAGGGGTCATGAAAGTCATTGGCAAATAGGGTTAAGGAAAATCCCAAGGCGTTTTACAGGTACATAAAAAGCAAGAGGGTAGCGAGGGAAAGGGTTGGCCCACTGAAGGATAGGCAAGGGAATCTATGCGTGGAGCCAGAGGAAATGGGCGAGGTACTAAATGAATACTTTGCATCAGTATTCACCAAAGAGAAGGAATTGGTAGATGTTGAGTCTGGAGAAGGGTGTGTAGATAGCCTGGGTCACATTGAGATCCAAAAAGACGAGGTGTTGGGCGTCTTGAAAAATATTAAGGTAGATAAGTCCCCAAGGCCTGATGGGATCTACCCCAGAATACTGAAGGAGGCTAGAGAGGAAATTGCTGAGGCCTTGACAGAAATCTTTGGATCCTCACTGTCTTCAGGTGATGTCCCGGAGGACTGGAGAATAGCCAATGTTGTTCCTCTGTTTAAGAAGGGTAGCAAGGATAATCCAGGGAACTACAGGCCTTACGTCAGTGGTAGGGAAATTACTGGAGAGAATTCTTCCCACAGGATCTACTCATGAAGGAGAGGCCGTGTCTCACTAACTTGATGGAGTTTTTCAAGGAGGTCACAAAGATGATTGATGCAGGTAGGGCAGTGGATGTTGTCTATATGGACTTCAGTAAGGCCTTTGACAAGGTCCCTCATGGCGGACTGCTACAAAAGGTGAAGTCACACGGGATCAGGGGTGAGCTGGCAAGATGGATACAGAACTGGCTAGGTCATAGAAGGCAGAGAGTAGCAATGGAAGGGTTCTTTTCTGATTGGAGGGCTTTGACGAGTAGTGTTCCTCAGGGATCAGTGCTGGGATCAGTGTTCGTAGTACATATAAATGATTTGGGGAAAATGTAACCGGTCCGAACAAAGAACAAAGAACAGTACAGCACAGGAACAGGCCCTTCGGCCCTCCAAGCCTGTGCCGGCCATGCTGCCCGTCTAAACTAGAATCTTCTGCACATCCGGGGTCCGTATCCCTCTATTCCCATCCTATTCATGTATTTGTCAAGATGCCCCTTAAATGTCACTATCGTCCCTGCTTCCACCACCTCCTCCGGCAGCGAGTTCCAGGCACCCACTACCCTCTGTGTAAAAAACTTGCCTCGTACATCTACTCTAAACCTTGCCCCTCTCACCTTAAACCTATGCCCCTTAAACCTATGTCTGATTAGTAAGTTTGCAGACGAAACAAAGGTTGGTGGAATTGCGGATAGCGATGAGGACTGTCAGAGGATACAGCAGGATTTAAATTGTTTGGAGACTTGGGCGGAGAGATGACAGATGGAGTTTAATCTGGACAAATGTGAGGTAATGCACTTTGGAAGGTCTAATGCAGGTAGGGAATATACAGTGAACGGTAGAACCCTCAAGAGTATTGAAAGTCAAAGAGATCTAGGAGTACAGGTCCACAGGTCACTGAAAGGGGCAACACAGGTGGAGAAGGTAGTCAAGAAGGCATACGGCATGCTTGCCTTCATTGGCCGGGGCATTGAGTATAAGAATTGGCAAGTCATGTTGCAATTGTATAGAACCTTAGGCCACACTTGGAGGAGAGTGTTCAATTCTGGTCGCCACACTACCAGAAGGATGTGGAGGCTTTAGAGAGGGTGCAGAAGAGATTTACCAGAATGTTGCCTGGTATGGAGGATGTTCGCTATGAGGAGAGGTCGAATAAACTCGGTTTGTTCTCACTAGAACGACGGAGGTTGAGAGGCGACCTGATAGAGGTCTACAAAAGTATGAGGGGCATAGACAGAGTGGAGAGTCAGAGGCTTTTTCCCAGGGTAGAGGGGTCAATTACTAGGGGGCATAGGTTTAAGGTGAGAGGGGCAAGGTTTAGAGTAGATGTACAAGGCAAGCCCGATGTGACGATTTTCTTCCCATTCCGAGTATTTTCTAACAGTGCAAATGCAGACATTGCTGAGTTTGTATTTCCAGAATTGTCTGTATTTTTGGGTTGTGTGAACTCCAGCTGGAATTTGTGACATGATTGCCCAGGGAACCAAAGAACTGGAATCGAGTTAGATTTTTAAAAGAACTCCTGGGTATATTCTCAAGTAATTGAATTGAGTGGTTAGGAAGTAATTCAGCTTCGGAGAAAATAGATCGAAGTTCCAATGTAAACATATTGAATGAGAAACATTACCTGAGAAAGGACGTACTGGCAGTGGAGGGTGTGCAGAGGAGATTCACTCGCTTAATCCCAGAGTTGAGAGGGTTGGATTACGAGGAGAGGTTGAGTAGACTGGGACTGTACTCGTTGGAATTTAGAAGGCTGCTGAGGGGACTTATAGAAACATATAAAATTATGAAGGGAATAGATAGGATAGATGCGGGCAGGTTGTTTCCACTGGCGGGTGAAAGCAGAACTAGGGGGCATAGCCTCAAAATAAGGGGAAGTAGGCTTAGGACTGAGTTTAGGAGGAACTTCTTCTCCCAAAGAGTTGTGAATCTATGGAATTCCTTGCCCAGTGAAGTAGTTGAGGCTCCTTCATTAAATGTTTTTAAGATAAAGATAGATAGTTTTTTGAAGAATAAAGGGATTAAGGGTTATGGTGTTCGGGCCGGAAAGTGGAGCTGAGTCCACAAAAGATCAGCCATGATCTCATTGAATGGCGGAGCAGGCTCGAGGGGCCAGATGGCCGACTCCTGCTCCGAGTTCTGATGATCTTATAACTAAGTCCCCACGCCCGCCGGAAAACGGGCGAACATCACTCCTCGCAGGTCCGGGGTGATTCTCCGTTTTTCAGGGAGCTAACAGCGCCCCGGTGTGCGTCCCGCTGCTCTGTCTGCCGGCGGGACACTGCTAGCCAGACCGCGCGGCCGCGCACGTGCACGGCAGCCACAAGCTGGTCCGCGCTTGCGTGTGGCGACCCACCTCGGGCACGGGCACCGCCGACATGGCAGAGCCACACAGTGAGCCCGCACGGAGGAAGGTAGGTCCCAGATCGCGATGGCCCAGCGATCGGTGGCCCCCGATCGCGGGCCTGGCCACCGCTGAGGTCTCCGCCGGAGTCAGATACCCCCCGCCCCCCACCAAGACCGTGGGTCCCCTCTCCCGCGGGGTGGTTCCACATGTAAACCACACCGGCGGGAGTTCGGTCGGTCGACCATGGAGAATCGCCGCGGGGGCCTGTTCCAATGGCCCCGACCGGCGCGGCGTCGACCGCGCGCGCGGGGGACTGGCGGGTCCGCGGAGAATCGGGCAGCACGGTAGCATTGTGGATAGCACAATTGCTTCACAGCTCCAGGGCCCCAGGTTCGATTCCAGCTTGGGTCACTGTCTGTGCGGAGTCAGCACGTTCTCCCCGTGTCTGCGTGGGTTTCCTCCGGGTGCTCCGGTTTCCTACCACAGTCCAAAGATGTGCAGGGTAGGTGGATTGGCCATGATAAATTGCCCTTAGTATCCAAAATTGTTACTAGTGGGGTTACTGGGTTATGGGGATAGGGTGGAGGTGTTGACCTTGGGTAGGGTGCTCTTTCCAACAGCCGGTGCAGACTACATGGGCCGAATGGCCTCCTTCTGCTCTGTAAATTCTATGATCTATGATCGCCGTCGCTCCGGATTTCCGGTGTGAACAGCTATTTTCCGCCCCCGCGCTGGCCGCGTTTCCGCCACGGAGCGTCGGAGAATCCCGCCCCATATCTCTCCCAATTTTTATTGACACAATGTCGAAATTACCGCACGTGTTGCAGTGTTTGGCTCTATGAATTTGGCAGTTTCAGACTGTGACCCCAGAGAGCAGAGACGTGACGGCTGCTGCTGCTGTCACACCAGCAGGTGGCAGTGTCGCACCACAAAGTACAAAGAGAACAGCAGGATCCCACACTGTCTGTGAAAGGTCAGAATGTCTGTGCAGAAACTAATTGGACACGCCCCCTGTATCAATAATGAATAAACACTCCCACTCCCAGCATTGCATGCTTCAATCAGTGTATTTTATTTCACCAGAATTGTAAAGTACATTTGAAATGAATTAAAGGTAAAACAGCAACAAAAGCGAGATCTGAGAGAGACTCAGTGAGCAATTAGAAATCAGGGAGACGGCGAGAGAGAAATCCCATCAATCACACCCGAAATATTCTATTGGACAGATTCTTGTCAGTGTGACTCTCGGTCACATCTCCATCGCTTCATTGCGAGCTGGAGCTATTAGACAGTCTTACACAGGGTTCGGTCATAATACACAAACTTTGGGTTACGCTTGTCGTTATTCTCCTTGAGGCACAGGGCAACTGCAATGTCACAGTCACACAACGTCATAGCACACTCTGCGTAGTGAGACGTCACCGGATAATCAACTGAAAAAGAGGAGAGAACAACTAAATATACACAGTGTAAAATATGCGCTGTAATGTACACATGGAAACAGACACTGGAATATACACACATTAATGGACACACTGATGTGCTGGGTGGGGTTAAGAATGTGAGATTCTGCAACGTTGTAAAATCTTCATTGTTTTTTGGTCCATTTAAAAAACATTTTTTCAATAAATTTAGAGTACCCAATTATTATTTTGTTCCAATAAAGGGGCAATTTACTGTGGCCAATCCACCAATCCGGCACATCCTTTGGGTTGTGGGGGCGAAACCCACGCAGACACGGGAAGAATGTGCAAACTCCACATGGACAGTGATCTAGGTTCTTAATGTTGTGGGTGATTCACAATGGTTGGGGCCCAATAATGTTCTTGAAGTTTCCTGAACGACGGGGCAGCTAACGTCTCAGAATGTCTCTGAGGTGCGAATGGCCGTCCTCAAATTCTGGATGGTCATTAATTTTTAATCTAATACTTTGGTGTTGAGGGGGTGGGTGGGGTCTGTTAATAGTTTAATAAACGTGTTAAAGCTATCTCCATGTCTGAACCTTCCTTTGTCAGAGTGCACATCAAGGAAGCAGCTTCTGCTACGACAAGAGCAGAACAAAACATGGTACCAGTGAGTAACTGTTTAAATCCATATAGTTACAACTCAGCAAACAGTGACAGCCAGCAACAACACCCAGGCAAGATGATCGAGATTCCAGTTCCACAGCAGCTCAGGTGCAATCTCAGTGCAAACTGGCGAGCATTCAGGCAAAGGTTTGAGATCTTCCAGGTAGCAGCCGACCTACAAGACGTGGCCGATGCTGAAAAGACAGAGCTTCTGCTCACAATCGCGGTGCAAATGCAGAACAAATCGTTAAAACCTTCAAGTACACCAGAGGACAAGCAAAGAGAGACTTCCAGGCAGTCCTGGACAAATTCGAACAATGCTGCGAGGAAAACACAAACAAACCAACAGAAAATGGTCAGAGAGGCGCCAATACTCACCACGAGGTCCCGGAGCAACGAACGACAATTTGGATCGGTGGCCATTTTGGAAAAGGTACTGCACATGTGCAGTTGAGAGAAATGCGCAAAGTAAAGGAACAGCAATCTGCGCATGCGCAATCGCTTCCTACGCACTACGTCACATGCTTTGTGACATCAGAGGCCCCGGACCACACCCACTTAAAGGAGAAATGTCCCAAAACAAGAAAAAAAATGTTTAAAGCCTCAAAACAAGATTCTTTCACCTGGAATGACAGCACAATGCCTGAAATTCGACCAGTAGCTGAAAGTAACCTCCGCAGAACCCTGCAGCAAGCAGTTAGCACCACCCAAAGAGATGATACAGTCCCTGAAGACTATGACTCAGGCGTTGAACTCTTCTTTGGACATCGCGAGCCCAATGCCAGCTCCGGCACAAAATGTGATGATATGGTCCCAGAAAACTGCGACTCAGATGATGAATTCATCATTGGCGATGGCGACCCCAGTACCAAATCCGAACCGCAACGAGATGTGTTCTACAGTGAAGAATCCGACACAGACGCGAATGTGTTCTTCGGATTTGAGGATCTTCAGTCCAGCACATATGACATCCCGACTCGTGAGAGCAGGATTATGCTGCGGCCTGACACCAAGAGACAGAGAGCGGTACAAGCCCACAGAGAGCGGCCTGCTGCCACACAGAGAGTGGTCCACGCCCCGCAAAGGGTCCCCGACTCCACACAGAGAGTGGTCCACGCACCGCGCTGAGTCCCTGACTCCACACAGAGAGTGGTCCATGCACCGCGAAGGGTCCCCGACTCCACACAGAGAGTGGTCCACGCCCCGCAAAGGGTCCCCGACTCCACACAGAGAGTGGTCCACGCACCGCGCTGAGTCCCTGACTCCACACACAGAGTGGTCCACGCACCGCGCTGAGTCCCCGACTCCACACAGAGAGTGGTCCACGCACCGCGCTGAGTCCCCGACTCCACACAGAGAGTGGTCCACGCACCACAAAGGGTCCCAGCCTCCACACAGAAAGCGATGAAAGACTCCACAACGAGACAAATGTACGTCTCCACACAGAAAGTGTCTCCAGTGACACAAGCCTCCACAGCGAGCTCGTGGACAGCCTCCACGATAGAAGCAACGCAAGACTCCAAAGCGCAGTCCTTACATGAACAAGAAGTGACTCGAGTGACACAAGCCTCCACAGCAAGCTCGTGGACAGCCTCCGCGACAGAAGCAATGCAAGACTCCAGAGCGCAGTCCTTGCAGGAACAAGACCATGAGGGTCTAGCAACCTCCTCTGACAACCAGCAGCAGACGATGCAATTCTGCTACGCTCAAGTGTACAGCAAACAGACTCTGACAGTCTGCCACGCTCCAGTGACCAAGAAGAAGACTCTGACAGTCTACCCAGCTCAAGTGAACGACAAGAACACACTCAGGCTCTACCCACTGTATGTGCAACTTCCCATGCAAGATGTGCAACGTGACAGACCTCAGCTCGAATGTACCGAGGCACTCAACAATCACAGTGAGACTACTGGTGACTCCGGTGACACCACGTTACGTCAAACCTCATTCGCTTGAGCCTCTCCACAAGCAAATGCATTCCTGACTGTTTTGACTCCGGACGGGGAGCATCAAGAGACCTCAGAAGATGCAAGTGAACCTGAAACGATTCCGGACGGGGAGCATCAAGAAGCCAAAACTGACTCGGGTGAAACAGCCCAGACTCCGGACGGGGAGCATCGACAAGCCAAAGCTGATACAATTAAGCCGGACATGACTCCAGACGGGGAGCGCCGCGAACTCAGTGACAGCACGCTCAAGCAGACAGCAGATGCCACAAAGCACGCTGACACGAGTAACTGTGTGAAGGACTCGTATTATACACAGTGAGGTCCTTGAGCGCAGCAAACACGACAACAAAACCAACCCCACCACAACAACAACATCAAAGACATCAACAAGAAGCGCACCAGAGGCAACAACGTCGACAACAAGCACGACACAAACACCAATGGAACTACGACTGGTACGACTCTGCCCATGAGGAACACTGTTACTGCTCAGCTCAGTACAATGACAGACCGTGGCAGGACGATGCATCTTACCAGTTCACATTTGCTGCCCTACCAACTGGCAACCTGGCATTCAGGACAGATGCCATCAAGAATTGCCACCACAAGCATCGGAAAAAAAAACAACAGACTCCAAATCAGTTAATGAGGTGATTTGAACAATTGGACACCTCCTGATGACCAAACACCAGGACACTGACGGCATTCACAAGGGAATGACAACGTCACCATTGACACTTCTACACCAGACCATAATAATTAATGAACTTTGGACTCAACTTTTATTTTGCATTGTCTTATCCTCAAAGTCATCGCAACTATTATTTGGTCTTGTGTATTATTGTACAGTCATCACGGTCATCATAACTTGACATAGCATCACTTATCTGCCTATTTTGTTAAATTTTCTTTAACACTGTACAGAAAATATGTAACACGAAAAAAGGGGGAATGTGGTGATATACATCACTGTAAGTACACAAAGGGTTAATGTACATACACTACACCTAGCTAGACACTAGAGGGAGCACCAGAGACATGACACACAGACAGTCAACGAATAGGTCAGTAAGATAGGACACAACCAATGGGCAGTCATGATACACACAGAGGTGACACTACCACAGGAGGGCATTACACCAGCCCATATATAAAGACACAGCACACATGCTCAGTCTCTTTCCAGTGGAGACTCTCAGTGAGTACAGACACAGGGTTGATTGAACATCACATCCACCACGTGGATTGTAGCAGACTGGTTCGTCAGTCTGAGTAGCTATAGAAGGATGAACAGTAGAGTCGAATCCAAGTAGGAGAATTGTTAATAGTTTAATAAACATGTTAAAGCTATTTCCAAGTCTGAACCTTCCTTTGTCAGAGTGCACATTAAGGAACCAGCTTATGCTACGACAAGAGCATAACAAAACAGAGTCCAAAGCTGTGGAGAGTCTTTAACGTGGGTGAGGAAGGGGTGGCCTGGAATTGTCTGCTGTGGATTCTGTCCTTGATGTTGTCAGGATTCCCCAATATTGTGAAACTCCCTAATGCTGTCAGTGATGTGGGCTGCGTTCCTTTAATGTATTGGGTGGTCCCTAACATGGTGATTTCTATGGGTGACATAATGAGAGTCCCACCACAGCGAGAAGCAGCAAACTATCTCAAACCTCGATATTGCCACAAATGTTCCCCACCTCGAATCTGGGGAATTGTGAAATCTCACTGAGCGATATTTCCTAATTGAAACCAAATTCGTTAAAGAAAATTCGCTACGAGGCAAGTTGTTGTGTTATGATTCTTCACGTAGCTTAAGCTGCTTCCTTGATGTAAGCTCTGACAAAGGAAGGTTCAGACTTGGAGAGAGGTTTAACACATTGATTGAACAGTTAACAATTCTCCTACTTGTGTTTGACTCTCCTGCTGATCTTGCTATAGTAACTCAATCTAACTAACCAGTCTGCTCTCATCCATGCGGGGGGTGTGATGCTTCCTGATCTGCCCCTGTCTCTCTGAGCGTCGCCTATCGAAAGAGAAAGAGCACGTGTGCCCTGTCCTTTTATATGGGTAGCCCCCTTGTGGTAGCGTAACCTCTGGGGTGTGCCTTGACTGCCCAATTGGTCGTGTCCTATCTTACTGACCTATTGGTTGAATGTCTGTGTGTCATGATGTCTCTGGTGCTCCCTCTAGTGTTTACCTAGTTGCAGTGTACCTACATTAATCACTTGAGTATTTACAGTGATGCATATCACCACACAGGTGATGTCTGATCCACAGCAACCACATCTTCAGTAAGTGTCCACAGCTCGAGGAACTGCGGCTCAGAGTGAATGAGCTGGACTCGGAGCTTCAGACAGGGCAATGGCATCAGGGAGAGAGAATGCTCCCTGGAGACTTTGTCACACCCCTTCGCTCAGCTGCTTCATTGGGTTCGGGATCAGGGACAGACAGTATGACTACACGTGAGGATCCAGGAGGTAGTAATGGAAGACACTCAGCCCTTGCACTTGTCCGAGAGATTGGAGGTTTTTGCAGCCTGTGTGGACGAGAGCGAGGGCTGTAGGGAGGATGAGCAGACTGACCACCGCACCTGGGGACAGGGACACAGACAAGTGGGAGGAATGTAAAGGAATGGGATTGTAGCAGGGGACAGTGTTGTTAGAGGATAGACAGTGTTCTCAGCATCGAGAGAGTGTGAGCCCCGAGGGCCGTGTTGCCAGCCCGGTGCCAGGGTTAATAACTCCTGGGGGAAGAATTCAGTTGTTGTTGTATCGGTGGGTACCAGCCGCACAGATAGGACTAAGAAAGAGGTTCTGATCAGGGAGGATGAGCAGCTCAGGACTCAATTAAAGAGCAGAACCACAAAGGTAAGAATCTCTGAGCCACAGACAAATTGACATTGGGTAAATAAGATCAGGGAGTTGAGTGCATGGCTCAGAGATTGGTGTGGGAGCAATGGGTCACCATTCATGAGGCACTGGCATCAGTACTGAGGACAGAGAGAGCTGTCCCGTTGGGGTGGGTTTCACTTGCACGGCGCTGGGAGCTGGGTCCTGGCAAATCACATGACCAGGGCTGTGGAGCAGACTTTAAACAAAATGGTGGGAGGGGGATTAGTAATAGATTTCATAGAATTTTAATCGAATTTACAGTGCAGAAGGAGGCCATTCGGCCCATCGAGTCTGCACCGGCCCTTAGAAAGAGCACTGTTTTGTTCCCAGTGTGGTAGGTAACATGTGCTACTCAATCCTTGGTTAGTAATGAGGTATTCTGAATCCTGATGAAGAAGATTCAAACTCTTCCAGTAGTAACAAAAGGTTTATTGAATAAATTGAACAAAACATAATGGATGCAGTTTGCAAATGCATGACATAAAATCAACGAGTTAGTCCGTCAAATGTTGATACATTCAGTCTCTTAAGGTTTTTTTTTGCTTGCGTGAAATAGGTCGACAACTGATGTTATGTACAAGTTGTGATGATCTTGGCGATTATACAAAGTCAATTAATATTTATGAGTCCAGTGTTAATAAAAAAAAATTGTGAGTCCAAACTTTATGAGTTTGTTCGGTCGAGTTGCTTTCGTCTTCTGTTGTTGAAGTGGTGATGTTGGTGTTGTTATTTCTTTGTGAACGTCACCAGTGTTCCTGTGTTTAAGTAACCAAGAAGTCATCAATGAGGTATTTGAATGGTCGAATCTCTTTGTTGTCTGATTTATGCTTTTTCTTTCTATGCTTGTGGTCGCGATTCTGTGTTACATCTTTGTTGTCTGACCTGGACCTTTTCCTGTGTTTGTGGTATTGATTCTTCATGTCATCTTTCTTGACAGCTGGTTTACTTGTTTGTTGTGGAGCAAATGTGAATTTGTGAGATTTGTTGCCATGCCATGGCATGTTTGTACTCTTGCCATTGTTTTGCAGTGTGCTGTGGCATTGTCCTTCATGTGCAGAGTTGTCCCATGTTGTACAGGTCGTTGTTTCATTGTTGTCATTTCTGTTTTGGTCGTTTTCGTTGTTGTTGTTTTCATCATGCTTGTTGTTCCTGATTTTGTTGTTCCTGATTTTGTTCTTCCTGATTTTGTTGTTCCTGATTTTGTTGTTTCTGATTTTGTTGTTTCTGATTTTGTTGTTCCTGATTTTGTTGTTCCTGATTTTGTTGCTCCTGATTTTGTTGTTTCTGTTTTTGTTACGCTTCTTGTTGTGTTTGTTGTTGTTCTTGTAGTTTTTGTTGTGCTTGTAGTTTTTGATGTTGCTGACGTTGTTCTTGTTTCTGTTGTGCTTCTTGCGATTGTTGTTGTTCCTGTTGCGCTCAATGAGTGTTCCGTGTGGATGACATGAGTCATTGTCACAGTTATTGGTGTCAATGTCCTTTGTGGCATCTGTTACATTGAGCGTTTCTTCTTGAGAATTGTGAGAATGATCTGATGTTGCGATGATGTTGGTGACATCAGTCATTTGTGGTGGGTTTGATTCCTCTTCTTTGCTTCCTTGGTACTCCTCTGCTAGAGTCAATTCTGGTTCACTTGAATCATCTGTGATCTCTTTGTGCTCCTCTTCTGGGGTCAAAATCTTCACGATTTCAATTGACGTGGTCTCTCTGGACTCATGAGTAGCCCTCCTCTGATTATTGAGTGCTTCTGTGCAGACGAGCTGAGATCTGTCAGTCTCGCTGTGATTCTGCAGATCCGGTATGGGAATTGTGATTTCTTCGTCACTTGTCTCACATACAGTGGGTAGACATTCAGTGTCTTCTTGTTGGTTGAATGAGCTGGGTAGACTGTCATAGTCTTCTGGTGGCTCAAATAAGCTTGATAGATCTTCATGGTCTTGTTCATGCATAGCATTCGCTATGGAGTGTTTGCTTGCTTCCATTTTTGAGTCTGTCACCGAGCTGTCTGTGGAGGCTTGCGTCGCTCTCTTTGTGGAGGCTTGCGTCGCTCGCTCTGTGGAGTCTTTCATCGCTCTCTTTGTGGAGTTGTGCAGTGTTTGCGCTGTAGAGTCGATGTGTGCTCTATCAGCCGAGTCGTTCTGTGCTCTCTGTGTGCCGTCGTCGTCTTCTTGGGTATTGCTGTCATCCAATGTATCGACGATCTGCCATGGCACCATGGTATTGGATTCATCCACCATGAGAAGAGTCGTGTTGAGCTTTTCAACCGTGTTGCTGATGCTGTGATCAGCATATCCGAATAACTCAGCCATGTCTGAGCAGTATTGTGTGTATTGTTCGAGAGACAAATCATCGCTTTTTGTTTGGGAGTTGTGATCGTTCTCTTCATGTTCAGTGAACAAATCATCTTCTTTGGTTTCGGATTTTTCATTATGCTCTTCACTTTGGGTGGTGCAGGCTGCTTGTTCCAAGGTGTTGTGAAAGTTATTTTCATCTGCTGGTGTAAGTTCGAGCATTGTTCTGTCTTTTGAGATAAAAAAAATTGGGTTTTGCAGCTTTAAATTTCTTTTTGTTCATTTTTGACCATTTCCCTTTTAAGTGGGCGTGGCCCTGGTCCTCTGACGTCATGACGCTCGTGACATCATGCGTCGGACTCGGTTGCACATACGCAATTTGTGTTTCCTTTACTGTGCGCTCTTTGCACAACTGCGCATGTGCGGTTCCTTTCTCAAGATGGCTGCCGCTCAGAACTTCCATCTTCTTCTGTTTCAACTCTGCCTCGTGGTACGTTTTGGCACCATTTTTACCGATTTTGTTTTCTAGACACTGGTTCTGTGTTTGTAAAGACTCACAGTATTGATTTTGTTTTTGTTCATAAGCAAGGCATTTTTGTATAGCAGTTTCTAGAGTTAGATCCTTATTTTGTGATAGTTCTTTCCTCAAATTTTTATCAGATAGTCCAGAAATTAATTGATTCATTATCACAGTGTCTCTGAAATCAACATAATCACAGCCTTGTGGTATTAACTTGAGATTTGTAATAAAATCACTGATGGGCCCTCTGTTTCTCTGGCATTTATGATAATTGTTAAATCTTTCCAGCATCTCACCAGACTGACTCTTACAGTGTTCATCACATTTTTTGAGTATTACTTCTATTTTGGTGTCGTCTTCACCTTCTAACTAATTAATGCAATTCTAGATATCTCTAGCTTCATGCCCTCCTATTGAGAGCAGTAGTGCTATTTTCGTTGCGTTAGAGACCGTGCTTAAACCATTAGCTGTGATAAATATTTGGAATATCTGTTCAAATCTTTTCCAGTCATAACTTAAATTACCGGTTGTTTCCAGCTGCCCTAGAGGTCCAATGAGTCCCATAGTTAGTCGGCGAGGATCCATTTGCTGCGAAGTCTTCCACAGTCGAATGTCCAGTCTTCTCTTTTTCTTCGCTTTTTGTCTAACCTTATTTAACTAGTTCTGTTAAAACCACTCAACTGGAACCATGTTTTGTTCGCAGTGTGGTAGGTAACATGTGCTACACAATCCTTGGTTAGTGATGAGGTATTCTGAATCCAGAGAAGAAGATTCAAACTCTTCCAGTAGTAACAAAAGGTTTATTGAGTAACTACAGCAATATTTCCATGAGTTCTTTACTTTAACTTTGATACTAGTGATAAGGTTAACAAGATCTAACTATGGTAACTATACATAACTCCACTGGAACTAGTCTGCTGTTGCTTTGATCACAGTGCACCCAAGAGAGAGAGAGAGAGACAATGTGGCTGCCTTTTATACCCCTGTTGGTCCGGCCCTCTAGTGATCATGTGGTGCTACTGATGACACATTAATGACACATTCCTCCCACAGTCCAAAGATGTGCAGGGTAGGTGGATTGGCCATGATAAATTGCCATTAGTGTCCAAAATTGCCCTTAGTGTTGAGTGGGGTTACTGGGTTATGGGGATAGTGGAGGTGTTGACCTTAGGTGGGGTGCTCTTTCCAAGAGCCGCTGCAGACTCGATGGGCCGAATGGCCTCCTTCTGCACTGTAAATTCTATGAAAATTCTATTAACCCCTTGTGTTCATGCACCCATAGAGATCACTACAAGTACATCACTCAAGCACACACCTCCTCCACCCCATCCCCTTAACCCAGTAACCCCAATTAACCTTTTTGGTCACTAAGGGCAATTTATCACGGCCAATCCACCTAACCCGCACATCTTTGGACTGTGGGAGGAAACCGGAGCACCCGGAGGAAACCCATGCACACCCGGGGAGAACGTGCAGACTCTGCACAGACAGTGGGCGTCATTCTCCGACCCCCCGCTGGGTTGGGGAATCGCCGGGGGCTGCTGTGAATCCCGCCCCCGCCGGTTGCCGAAGTCTCCGGCACCGGATATTCGGCGGGGGCGGGAATCAGGCCGCGCCGGTTGGCGGGCCCCCCCGCTCGATTCTCCGGCCCGGGTGGGCTGAAGTCCCACCGATAAATTGCCTGTCCCGCGAGTACCTATTTACCGGCGGGACCAGGCGGCGTGGGCGGGCTCCGGGGTCCTGGGGGGGGCGCGGGGCGATCTGACCCCGGGAGGTGCCCCCACGGTGGCCTGGCCCGCGATCGGGGCCCACCGATCCGCGGGCGGGCCTGTGCCGTGGGGGCACTCTTTCCCTTCCGCCTCCGCCACGGCCTCCACCATGGCGGAGGCGGAAGAGACTCTCCCCACTGCGCATGCGCCGGGAAACTGACAGCGGCCGCTGACGCTCCCGCGCATGCACCGCTTTTCCGCGCCAGCTGGCGGGGCAACAAATGCCAATTCCGCCAGCTGGCAGGGCGGAAATCCCTCCAGCGTCAATGTTGGGGCTAGGCCGCCAAAGATGCGGAGCATTCCGCACCTTTGGGCCGGCGCGATGCCCGTCTGATTGGCGCCGTTTTTGGCGCCAGTCGGCGGACATCGCGCCGTTGGTGGAGAATTCCGCCCCAGAAGTGAAATCTTGGGCAGATTCTCCGACCGCCCGTCGGATGGGAGAATCCCCAGGGGGTGGCGTGAATCCCGACCCGCCGCTCCGACACCGGCTGTCGGATTCTCCGGCGCCGGTTTTCGGGTGGCGGCTGGGTTTACGGCCCGCGAGTCGGGAGCCATTGGCAGCGGCCCCCCCAGCAATTCTCCGGGCCCTGATGGGTCGAGCGGCCGTCATTTCCTGGCCTGTCCCGCGGTGTGAAATGGACATGGTCCATCACGGTGGGACCCGGCTTGGAGGCCGGCTAGGTGAGTCCTTGAGAGGGTGGGGGGGCGCAGGAGGATCCGACCCGGGGGGTCCCTCAAGGTGGCCTGGCCAGTGATCGGGTCCCACCCATCTGCGGGCGGGCCTGTGCCGTGGGGGCGCTCCTTCCTTCCGTGCCTGCCCCTGTAGGGCTCGGCATTGTCGGCGCGGAGAGGAACCTCCCTGCGCCTGTGCAGGAACACACCGGCCAGTCTGCGCAGGCGCGGAACCACGCAGGCAGTTCTGCACATTCGTCAACTCGCGCTGGCCCTTCGCCACCAGTTGGCGCAGCGCCAAACCTTCCGGCGTCGACCGAGACCCCGGAAATGCAGAGGATTCGCGACCCACACCGACCAACCTTCGCGACCCACACCGAGCGACCTTCGCGACCCACACCGAGCGACCTTCGCGACCCATACCGAGCGACCTTCGCGACCCACACCGAGCGACCTTCGCGACCCACACCGAGCGCCCTTCGGGACCCACACCGAGCGACCTTCGCGACCCACACCGAGCGACCTTCGGGACCCACACCGAGCGACCTTCGCGACCCACACCGAGCGACCTTCGCGACCCACACCGAGCGACCTTCGCGACCCACACCGAGCGACCTTCGGGACCCACACCGAGCGACCTTCGCGACCCACACCGAGCGACCTTCGCGACCCACACCGAGCGACCTTCGCGACCCACACCGAGTGACCTTCGCGACCCACACCGAGCGACCTTCGCGACCCACACCGAGCGACCTTCGGGACCCACACCGAGCGACCTTCACGACCCACACCGAGCGACCTTCAGGACCCACACCGAGCGACCTTCGGGACCCACACCAGCCCACCTTCGGGACCCACGCTGTGAGGCCTCTGCCCTGACAGGGGCAGAGAACCAGGGAGGCCTCCAAAGGCCACGGTGCAGGTGTCCTCTGGGTGGGGTAAGCTCGGCTGATTACCTGCTCTCTGCAGTGGGGTAGCGCTTCTGAGGAGTGCCAACACCTGGTGGGTATCGGATTTATCTTGGCCACGCCCATTGATTAACAAGGGGATTTATAAGGGGCAATGGGGAGAAGGCAGGAGAATGGGGATGAGAAACATCTCAGCCATGATTGAATGGCGGAGCAGACTCGATGGGCCGAATGGCCTAATTCAGCTCCTATATCTGTATCCCCTTGATGATGCAGCTGAGGTATGAGGGTGTCCGGGGGGAGGGGGCGGCCTGGGGGGGCTCCCAGATGACCATAGGCCTTCTGAGTGTTTAAAGGACACAGGCAGCAGGGGTCTCTTTCATTAGGGGGCCTCTGGTGAGGGGTGTCTGGTGCGGGTCTCTTTCATTAGGGGGCCTCTGGTGAGGGGTGTCTGGTGGGGGTGGAGTGGGCAGGTCTTGCATTGTGGGGGGTGGGGAGGGTGACCCTCCATTGGACTTTGGGGGTAACTCCCGGAAAGAGTGACCCCCTTGGCCCACCGTGAGGCCCACCACATCAGGGCCACGCTGGTCAAGACCTGCACTAATTCCTGCCCCCGTGATTCCCGGCCCAGAGCACCGGAGAATCCCGACGATTCGGAGAATATGGGGCAAATAAATCTTAATGACCCATTCACATTCTCCCGCTGGTGCCCGTCGGCGATCCCGTTTTCTGCCCGCGCTGGATTCTCCGCTGCCCGCCGCTGGTAGCGGATTTCCCGATGCGACGGAGAATCCGGCCCTTCGTCACCCAAACGGAAAGTTCCGGGCCTGGTCTCTTGAGCATTCCCAATTTTAATCGGTTCACCATTGGTGGCCGTGACTTCAGGTGTCTGGGCCCCAAGCTCCGAAATCCCCTCCCTCCACCTTTCCGCCTCTATTGAGACATTCCTTAAAACATCTTTAACAAAAGCTTTTGGTCAGTCACTTTGGATGTTTCATTACTCTGAAGGCACCACATAAATATAAGTTGTTGTTGTACTTTACTGATGTAGAACTATTGAGGGAAGGGAGAGGTCAGGGGGTCAGAGCAACTTCCCGAGGTCAACATCGGTTTTGTTTGGTGTTAACTTACCGCACTTGGGAATTCCATTTTCACAAGTTGAAGGGTACCACAAGTGTACAGGACATCCCATCATTTCAGCTTCTCCAGAACAGTCTTCGTGAACTTGACAGCATCTGAGTGGGTGACAAACAAGAGGTATCATTTCAGATGTAAGTTTTTCACGGAGAGACTGAAACTCAGTCAGGGGCTTAATGATTCCAAACAAGCCTCAGATTGGGTTCCCAACTCTGAAGAATTGTCCTGGAGTTTTCAGGAAGTAAAGATGAATCCTCAGGGAACTCATTTCACATAACTGAGGGGATAAGGTCACTGCAGCACTTTAACAACATGGTCTTCTCCGATTTTATTTCAACGCATTTGATCATTGGAGAGAAACTGGGGGTGGGAGGGAAAAGCTGTTTCTGAAAAAACACCCAATCAGATGACAAAGAGTCTGTTCACTTTCCAATTGGTTTGGAAAGGTGGGCACCCCGAGAGTGGACATGTCTGACTAATGGCAGCATGGAGGTGGGATGTTTGAGGTGACACTCCAGGAACATGAGAAAAGCAGACTGTTAGATTTGGCAAGAACATTGCAGTTAACATTACCTGACAAAATGTGAAAAGATGAGGAAATTAGGGTGGTGGTTCAGCATTTAAAGTTGACTGAGATCGAGTTTGACTCATTGGAAATGGCAAAACTTCAGTTGCAAAATAAACAAATGGAACATCAGAAAGAATTAAAGCGGCTGGAATACGGGAGTGAGAGAGAGGAAAAAGAAAGAGAAATAGAGAGAGGCCTCGCCCATAACAGCGGAGTCTACATGTTTTCCCCGTGTGGGTTTCCACCGGCTGCTCCGGTTTCCTCCCAGAAGTCCTGAAAGACGTGCTGTTAGGTAATTTTGACATTCTGAATTCTCCCTCTGCGTACCTCACAGGTGCCGGAATGTGCGACTATTGGCTTTTCACAGTAACTTTATTGTATTGTTAATGATGTGGAGATGCCGGCGTTGGACTGGGGTGAGCACAGTAAGAAGTCTTACAACACCAGGTTAAAGTCCAACAGGTTTGTTTCGATGTCACTAGCTATCGGAGCGCTGCTCCTTCCTCAGGTGAATGAAGAGGTATGTTCCAGAAACACATATATAGACAAATTCAAAGATGCCAAACAATGCTAGGAATGCGACCATTAGCAGGTGATTAAATCTTTACAGATCCAGAGGTGGGGTAACCCCAGGTTAAAGAGGTGTGAATTGCATCAAGCCAGGACAGTTGGTAGGATTTTGCAGGCCAGATGGTGGGGGATGAATGTAATGCGACATGAATCCCAGGTCCCGGTTGAGGCCGCACTCATGTGTGTGGAACTTGGCTATGAGTTTCTGCTCGGCAATTCTGCGTTGTCGCACGTCCTGAAGGCCGCCTTGGAGAACGCTTACCCGGAGATCAGAGGCTGAATGCCCTTAACTGCTGAAGTGTTCCCCGACTGGAAGGGAACATTCCTGCCTGGTGATTGTTGCGCGATGGCCGTTCATTTGTTGTCGCAGCATCTGCATGGTCTCGCCAATGTACCACGCTTCGGGACATCCTTTCCTGCAGCGTATGAGGTAGACAACATTGGCCGAGTCGCACGAGTATGTACCGCGTACCTGGTGGGTGGTGTTCTCACGTGTAATAGTGGTATCCATGTCGATGATCTGGCACGTCTTGCAGAGATTGCCATGGCAGGGTTGTGTGGTGTCGTGGTCACTGTTCTGAAGACTGGGTAGTTTGCTGCAAACAATGGTTCGTTTGAGGTTGCGCGGTTGTTTGAAGGCAAGTAGTGGGGGTTTGGGGATGACCTTGTCAAGATGTTCATCGTCATCAATGACGTGTTGAAGGCTGTGAAGAAGATGACGTAGTTTCTCCGCTCCGGGGAAGTACTGGACGACGAAGGGTATTCTGTCGGTTGTGTCCCATGTTTGTCTTCTGAGGAGGTCGGTCCGGTTTTTCGCTGTGGTGCGTTGGAACTGCCGATCGATGAGTCGAGCGCCATATCCCGTTCGTACGAGGGCATCTTTCAACGTCTGTAGATGGCTGTTACGCTCCTCCTCGTCTGAGCAGATCCTGTGTATACGGAGCGCTTGTCCATAGGGGATGGCTTCTTTAATGTGTTTAGGATGGAAGCTGGAGAAGTGGAGCATCATGAGGTTATCCGTGGGTTTGCGGTAAAGCGAAGTGCCAGGGTGACCGTCCTTGACGGAGACGAGTGTGTCCAAGAATGCAACTGATTTTGGAGAGTAGTCCATGGGGAGTCTGATGGTTGGATGGAACTTATTAATGTCATCGTGTAGTCGTTTCAGTGATTCTTCGCCGTAGGTCCAAAGGAAAAAAATGTCTTCAATGTATCTGGTGTATAACGTCGGTTGTATAAGACAAGTTTGAACAGGACCTACTTACCGCACAGGACCTTCAACCGACATGGAGCACTGCCCACAATAAACATGGAGCACTGTCCACAACAAACATGGAGCGCTGCCACAATAAACATGGAGCACTGTCCACAACAAACATGGAGCACTGCCCACAATAAACATGGAGCGCTGCCCACAATAAACATGGAGCACTGCCCACAATAAACATGGAGCACTGCCCACAATAAACATGGAGCACTGCCCACAATAAACATGGAGCACTGCCCACAATAAACATGGAGCACTGTCCACAACAAACATGGAGCACTGGCACAACAAACATGGAGCACTGTCCACAACAAACATGGAGCACTGTCCACAACAAACATGGAGCACTGTCCACAACAAACATGGAGCACTGCCCACAATAAACATGGAGCGCTGCCCACAATAAACATGGAGCACTGCCCACAATAAACATGGAGCACTGCCCACAATAAACATGGAGCACTGCCCACAATAAACATGGAGCACTGCCCACAATAAACATGGAGCACTGCCCACAATAAACATGGAGCCCTGTCCACAATAAACATGGAGCCCAGCCCACAATAAACATGGAGCCCTGCCCACAATAAACATGGAGCGCTGTCCACAATAAACATGGAGCCCAGCCCACAATAAACATGAAGCGCTGTCCACAATAAACATGGAGCCCAGCCCACAATAAACATGGAGCGCTGTCCACAACAAACATGGAGCACTGCCCACAATAAACATGGAGCATTGCCCACAATTAACACGGAGCACTGTCCACAATAAACATGGAGCACTGCCCACAACAAACATGGAGCACTGCCCACAATAAACATGGAGCACTGTCCACAACAAACATGGAGCACTGCCCACAATAAACATGGAGCATTGCCCACAATTAACACGGAGCACTGTCCACAATAAACATGGAGCCCTGTCCACAATAAACATGGAGCACTGCACACAATAAACATGGAGCACTTCCCACAATAAACATGGAGCGCTGCCCACAATAAACATGGAGCACTGCCCACAACAAACATGGAGCACTGTCCACAATAAACATGGAGCACTGCCCACAATAAACATGGAGCACTGTCCACAATAAACATGGAGCACTGCCCACAATAAACATGGAGCACTGCCCACAATAACCATGGAGCACTGCCCACAATAAACATGGAGCACTGTCCACAATAAACATGGAGCCCTGCCCACAATAAACATGGAGCCCAGCCCACAATAAACATGGAGCACTGCCCACAATAAACATGGAGCACTGTCCACAATAAACATGGAGCACTGCCCACAATAAACATGGAGCACTGCCCACAATAAACATGGAGCACTGCCCACAATAACCATGGAGCACTGCCCACAATAAACATGGAGCACTGTCCACAATAAACATGGAGCACTGCCCACAATAAACATGGAGCGCTGCCCACAATAAACATGGAGCACTGCCCACAATAAACATGGAGCACTGCCCACAATAAACATGGAGCACTGTCCACAATAAACATGGAGCACTGTCCACAACAAACATGGAGCACTGCCCACAATAAACATGGAGCGCTGCCCACAATAAACATGGAGCACTGCCCACAATAAACATGGAGCACTGCCCACAATAAACATGGAGCACTGCCCACAATAAACATGGAGCACTGCCCACAATAAACATGGAGCACTGCCCACAATAAACATGGAGCCCTGTCCACAATAAACATGGAGCCCAGCCCACAATAAACATGGAGCCCTGCCCACAATAAACATGGAGCGCTGTCCACAATAAACATGGAGCCCAGCCCACAATAAACATGGAGCGCTGTCCACAATAAACATGGAGCCCAGCCCACAATAAACATGGAGCGCTGTCCACAACAAACATGGAGCACTGCCCACAATAAACATGGAGCATTGCCCACAATTAACACGGAGCACTGTCCACAATAAACATGGAGCACTGCCCACAACAAACATGGAGCACTGCCCACAATAAACATGGAGCACTGTCCACAACAAACATGGAGCACTGCCCACAATAAACATGGAGCATTGCCCACAATTAACACGGAGCACTGTCCACAATAAACATGGAGCCCTGTCCACAATAAACATGGAGCACTGCACACAATAAACATGGAGCACTTCCCACAATAAACATGGAGCGCTGCCCACAATAAACATGGAGCACTGCCCACAACAAACATGGAGCACTGTCCACAATAAACATGGAGCACTGCCCACAATAAACATGGAGCACTGTCCTCAATAAACATGGAGCACTGCCCACAATAAACATGGAGCACTGCCCACAATAACCATGGAGCACTGCCCACAATAAACATGGAGCACTGTCCACAATAAACATGGAGCCCTGCCCACAATAAACATGGAGCCCAGCCCACAATAAACATGGAGCACTGCCCACAATAAACATGGAGCACTGTCCACAATAAACATGGAGCACTGCCCACAATAAACATGGAGCACTGCCCACAATAAACATGGAGCACTGCCCACAATAACCATGGAGCACTGCCCACAATAAACATGGAGCACTGCCCACAACAAACATGGAGCACTGTCCACAATAAACATGGAGCACTGCCCACAACAAACATGGAGCACTGTCCACAATAAACATGGAGCGCTGCCCACAATAAACATGGAGCACTGCCCACAACAAACATGGAGCACTGTCCACAATAAACATGGAGCACTGCCCACAATAAACATGGAGCACTGTCCACAATAAACATGGAGCACTGCCCACAATAAACATGGAGCACTGCCCACAATAACCATGGAGCACTGCCCACAATAAACATGGAGCACTGTCCACAATAAACATGGAGCCCTGCCCACAATAAACATGGAGCCCAGCCCACAATAAACATGGAGCACTGCCCACAATAAACATGGAGCACTGTCCACAATAAACATGGAGCACTGCCCACAATAAACATGGAGCACTGCCCACAATAAACATGGAGCACTGCCCACAATAACCATGGAGCACTGCCCACAATAAACATGGAGCACTGTCCACAATAAACATGGAGCACTGCCCACAATAAACATGGAGCGCTGCCCACAATAAACATGGAGCACTGCCCACAATAAACATGGAGCACTGCCCACAATAAACATGGAGCACTGTCCACAATAAACATGGAGCACTGTCCACAACAAACATGGAGCACTGCCCACAATAAACATGGAGCGCTGCCCACAATAAACATGGAGCACTGCCCACAATAAACATGGAGCACTGCCCACAATAAACATGGAGCACTGCCCACAATAAACATGGAGCAGTGCCCACAATAAACATGGAGCACTGCCCACAATAAACATGGAGCCCTGTCCACAATAAACATGGAGCCCAGCCCACAATAAACATGGAGCCCTGCCCACAATAAACATGGAGCGCTGTCCACAATAAACATGGAGCCCAGCCCACAATAAACATGGAGCGCTGTCCACAATAAACATGGAGCCCAGCCCACAATAAACATGGAGCGCTGTCCACAACAAACATGGAGCACTGCCCACAATAAACATGGAGCATTGCCCACAATTAACACGGAGCACTGTCCACAATAAACATGGAGCACTGCCCACAACAAACATGGAGCACTGCCCACAATAAACATGGAGCACTGTCCACAACAAACATGGAGCACTGCCCACAATAAACATGGAGCATTGCCCACAATTAACACGGAGCACTGTCCACAATAAACATGGAGCCCTGTCCACAATAAACATGGAGCACTGCACACAATAAACATGGAGCACTTCCCACAATAAACATGGAGCGCTGCCCACAATAAACATGGAGCACTGCCCACAACAAACATGGAGCACTGTCCACAATAAACATGGAGCACTGCCCACAATAAACATGGAGCACTGTCCTCAATAAACATGGAGCACTGCCCACAATAAACATGGAGCACTGCCCACAATAACCATGGAGCACTGCCCACAATAAACATGGAGCACTGTCCACAATAAACATGGAGCCCTGCCCACAATAAACATGGAGCCCAGCCCACAATAAACATGGAGCACTGCCCACAATAAACATGGAGCACTGTCCACAATAAACATGGAGCACTGCCCACAATAAACATGGAGCACTGCCCACAATAAACATGGAGCACTGCCCACAATAACCATGGAGCACTGCCCACAATAAACATGGAGCACTGCCCACAACAAACATGGAGCACTGTCCACAATAAACATGGAGCACTGCCCACAACAAACATGGAGCACTGTCCACAATAAACATGGAGCACTGCCCACAATAAACATGGAGCACTGCCCACAATAAACATGGAGCACTGCCCACAATAAACATGGAGCACTGTCCACAATAAACACGGAGCACTGCCCACAATAAACATGGAGCACTGTCCACAATAAACATGGAGCACTGCCCACAATAAACATGGAGCACTGCCCACAATAACCATGGAGCACTGCCCACAATAAACATGGAGCACTGTCCACAATAAACATGGAGCCCTGCCCACAATAAACATGGAGCACATCCCACAATAAACATGGAGCACTGCCCACAATAAACATGGAGCACTGCCCACAATAAACATGGAGCGCTGCCCACAATAAACATGGAGCACTGCCCACAATAAACATGGAGCCCTGCCCACAATAAACATGGAGCGCTGCCCACAATAAACATGGAGCACTGCCCACAATAAACATGGAGCACTGCCCACAATAAACATGGAGCGCTGCCCACAATAAACATGGAGCCCTGCCCACAATAAACATGGAGCACTGTCCACAATAAACATGGAGCACTGCCCACAATAAACATGGAGCACTGCCCACAATAAACATGGAGCACTGCCCACAATAAACATGGAGCACTGCCCACAATAAACATGGAGCACAGCCCACAAGAAACATGGAGCACTGTCCACAATAAACATGGAGCCCTGCCCACAATAAATATGGAGCACTGTCCACAATAAACATGGAGAACATCCCTCATCAAAGATGGAGCACTGCCCACAAGAAACGTGGCAATAACCTGCCCATGACAAATATAGAGGCTCCCAATTACTGACACTGCTGTCTGATGTATTTGCTCATTTACACTTAAAAACCAAAATTGTACGTCTGTTTTAACTTGCTGCTTTGTATTCTGATAGTGGGAGATTCCCAGGATTTCTAAGTAACAGCAGGTGTCCAGTTAAATTGGGTCATTCATTCAGGTGACCAGCTTTTCAAAAGTCAAAAGTCAGACACATTGAGAATCCTTGGGGAGGTCCGAGATGATGCTCATGTTGAGTGACCAATGGTAGGAGTCTGGGGAAGGGGCAGTTCAGATTAGGAGATCATGTGATGAAATCTACCAGACTATGTCCAATCAGATTAGCTTAACCCTTTAAAGACTCCCAATTATTGAAGGCAGCGGTTATGAGCGACAGACTTCTATTTCAATGGACCCAATCTTCCGAGGAATGACGATCACTGATCATCGGATTGCCACTCCTCTCACACTTACTTCCCTCGCTGCTGGTCTGTGATGTGGAGAGATGCCAACAGAGTGGGTTCAATTCCTGTACCGACTGAGATTATCCATGAAGGCCCCGCCTTCTCAAGCTTGACCCTCTCCTGAGATGTGGTGACTCTCAGGTTAAATCACCAACAGTCAACTCTCTCCCTCAAAGGGGAAAGCAGTCTATGGCCATCCGGGATTATGGCGACTTTACCTTTTTCAATTAGCTTGAACAGGAGCTCAATTTTTCTCAGCTGGATCTCTGAACAGGGTCTCCCGGGAAATACTGAGCATAACTGCTCCTGGAGTCGGTGCCTCACAGAGCAGGAACAATGGGGTAGTTACCCTGAGTAGCCCCTGTAAATTACCCCCAGCAAACCCTCTAAATTACCTCAGTAACGCCTATACATTACCCCCAGTAACTCTTATAAATTACACCCAGTAACTCCTATAAATTACCCCCAGTAACTCCTGTAAATTACCCCCAGTAACTCCTATAGATTACCCCCAGTAACTCCTGTAAATTACCCCAATAACTCCGATAAATTACCCCCAGTAACTCCTATAAATTACCCCCAGTAACCCCTGTAAATTACCCCCAGTAACTCCTATAAATTACCCCAGTAACTCCTGTAAATTATCCCAATAACTCCTATAAATTACCCCCAGTAACTCCTATAATTACCCCCAGTAACTCCGATACATTACCCCCAGTAACTCCTATAAATTACCCCCAGTAACTCCTGTAAATTACCCCAATAACTCCTATAAATTACCCCAGTAACCCCTATAAATTACCCCAGTAACTCCTGTAAATTATCCCAATAACTCCTATAAATTACCCCCAGTAACTCCTATAATTACCCCCAGTATCTCCTATAAATTACCCCCAGTAACTCCTATAAATTACCCCCAGTAACTCCTGTAAATTATCCCAATAACTCCTATAAATTGCCCCCAGTAACTCCTATAAATTACCCCCAGTAACCCCTATAAATTACCCCTCGTAACCCCTGTAAATTACCCCCAGTAACTCCTATAAATTACGCCTAGTAACCCCTATAAATTACCCCCAGTAACCCCTATAAATTACCTCCAGTAACTCCTATAAATTACCCCCAGTAACTCCTATAAATTACCCCAGTAACTCGTATAAATTACCCCCAGTAACTCCTATAAATTAACCCCTAGTAACCCCTATAAATTACCCCCAGTAACTCCTATACATTACCCTAGTAACTCCTAAATATTAACCCCCAGGAACCCCTATAAATTACCCCAGTAACTCCCATAAATTACCCCAGTAATTCCTATAAATTAACCGCCAGTAACCCCTATAAATTACCCCCAGCAACTCCGATAAATTACCTCCAGTAACTGTACAACTAGGGATTAATGGGTCCTTTTCAAATTGGCAGGCAGTAACCAGTGGGGTACCACAGGAATCGATGCTGGGACCCCAGCGATTCACAATATATATTAATGATTTGGATGAGGGAACAAAATGTAACATCTCAAAGTTGGCAGATGATACTAAATTAATTGGGAGGGTAAATTGCGGCGAGGATGCAGGGATCCTACAGCAAGATCTGGACAGGTTGGGCGAGTGGGCAAACCAATGGCAGTTGCAGTATTATTTGGATAAGTGTGAGGTTTTCATTTTGGAACAGAAACAGGAAGACAGATTACTACCCGAATGTTTGTAAATTGGGAGAGGGGAGTGTGCAACGGGACCTGGGTGTCCTTGTGCATCATTCGCTGAAGGTAAGCATGCAGGTGCAGCAGGCGGTAAAGAAGGTAAATGGTATGTTGGCCTTCATTGCGAGAGGTTTCGCGTATAGAAGCGGGAATGTGTTGCTGCAATTATACAGGGCCTTGGTGAGGCCACACCTGGAGTATTGTGGGCAGTTTTGGTCTCCTTCTCTGAGGGAAGATGTTCTTGCTCTCGAGCGAGTGCAGCGAAGGTTTACCAGACTGATTCCAGGGATGGCGGGACTGTCAGGTGAGGAGAGATTGACTCGGTTGGCATTGTTCTCGCTGGAGTTCAGAAGAATGAGGGGGGATCTCATAGAGACTTATAAAATTCTAACAGGACTAGACAAGGTAGATGCAGGGAAGATGTTGCCAATGATGGGTGTGTCCAGAACCAGGGGTCACAGCCTGAGGATTCTGGGTAAACTATTTCAGACAGAGATAAGGAGACATTTCTTCACGCAAAGATTGGTGATCCTGTGGAATTCATTCCCACAGGAAGTAGTCGATGCTAAAACTTTGAATATATTCAAGAGGCAGCTGGATATAGCGCTCGGGGAGAATGGGATCAAAGGCTATGGGGAGAAAGCAGGATTAGGCTATTGAGTTGGATGATCAGCCATGATCGCGATGAATCGCAGAGCAGGCTCGAAGGGCCTAAAGGCCTCCTCCTGCCCCGATCTTCTATGTATCTCTGTATCTGCTTCAAACTTGCGATGCCTATCCTTAACCTTTTCTCATTGACACGTTTTGTAGAGTGCACATTTTCCCACAGGGATTTACTATCAATGTGACACTCAATGGGTATGTTTCCCAAATCACCTAATCCCAAAATATCTGTCAATATCTGAGATATATAAAAGGCCATATCCACCACCTCTACAAGGCTTGTCATCTCAGCAGCCAAAGTGCTTTTGGCCACTCTCCTTATTTTCTTTGTTACCCACACAAGAGGGCAACAAAGGAAAATTATGAAAATTCCTGCGCTTGAAACCCCATCATATAAATTTGCATAGGATGCATCACTATAAATTATGAGTTTCAAGTGCCTAAGGTCACCTAAAACTGGGAACCTCAAAACATGCTCTTGCATTTTTAGTTTGACCAATGCTTTATTTGCTCTCATTATGTCTTCCACTTTGGGATCATTCATTTTTGTACTCAACTTTAAGACATCAAAACTAATGTCTGGTCTAGTCTGTCTACCTAACCAATTCAGTGCCCAATTAAACTTCGCAGTTGCTTTTTTTCCAACTTTCAAACCACTGCGTCTTTTTGTTAAACCCGACCACGACTAATTGCTATTGGGCTGATGCTGTGCAAATAAGATTGCTGACGTAAAGTTGCCCCTAACTTAGTCTGTCCGATTTCCAGTTCAACATATTTAAATGCACCAGAAGCCTGACTTTCAACCCTGAATTCTTTCCTCAAACCAGAGATTACAATAGCTTCAAAATCACGAGTCCCACCCCACAAAAAAATCATCGACATGCATCATAAAGATGCCAGAAAGATTTCCTTTATAGTGCCAGTAAAACATTGTCGGATCTGCTTTCAACTGGCAACAGCCTAACTTTAACAAAACTGACCTCACCAAAAACTACCAGACTCTAGATGCAAATTTAATCCATATACACATTTGTTCAACTTCCAGAGTACCCCTTCTGTGTTAGCTGCTTCTTTAGGAGGACGGAGAAAAATGTCTCTCTGGAGCTGATGCCCCTGCAAAAAGGCAGCTTTTATATCTATAGATTTGCATTCCCATGCCTTTGTGGCTAATAGAGCCGAGAAGATCTTTAAAATAACCTTTGCCTCCGTCGGTGAATCTACCCTTAATCCTGATCTTCTAAGTTTTCTTCAAATCCCCTTGCCACAAGCATGGCCTTGGCCTCATAAGTTCCATCTGGAAGAACCTTTTCCATGCATATCCATCTGTGGATAGAGCTCTTTGTCCCCTATCTGGTACTTCCGTGTATACCCCAAATTCACTCCAACTATGCAGTTCTTGCTGTTTGGCGTCTTTGATAACTTCATTAAACTTATTGGAGGCCACCAAAATCTCACGTTCATGTGGGCTTCTACTCCTAGTAGCATTCATAGTCTTACCCATGTTCCGAGACCTTGACAAACTATGTCCCCTCTCCCGCCTGGTATCTCGTTCAGTACTGCTACTGCTTGATCTTTTCCTTCTGTTGTGGGATGTCCTTCCAATAATTCTCGACTTTTTCCTGTGAACCTGTTCACTATCCGATGTATTATCTGAACTGGCACTTGGTTTCTGGTCCTCCATTTTTGAACTTCATGTTTCCAATCCATTGTCTTGACACCCTCCCATGTATTCTGTACATTCAACCAGTGTTCATACTTTCCAGTGGCATTCCCTGCCATACTAATAATAGTTGCATCCTTCCATTGACTAGATCCTTCAGGCAAGAATGTCACTTTGTACCAACTTTTGGCAGTTGTCCTTTCGGAAAAATTACCTGTTCTAATTCATCAGAAGTATTGTGTTCCTCTACAGAAACCCTGTCCATATCAGTTAACTGGTCCTCGTAGTTCTGTAACACATGTATCATATGACCCTGGTTCTTCATCATGTCTGTTTGCTCTGTCTAAATTTGAAAATTTGTAATCTGTACCCATTATCCTTGATGATTGTACCCTAACTCTTTGATTGCCATGTTGCAAAATAATTGTTTTGCCATCTATGCCTATGATCTTTCCTGGGCCTTTCCATTCATTAAAGTTGTCTCTCTTATAGTATACTGTGTCTCCTTGCTGAAAAATGGTATTTGATCGCTGTACATTGCGCCTCAAAGCTCTGCGAATTCTTTCAGAGACTTCCGCTTCCAAAAGAGATTTTCTGCTGCTATGAAATGCATTTAAATGCTCAGCAAAGGCAGAGCTAATTGTAGTCTCTTCACAAGCTGGAGGCTGGTCATCCAAAATGGACGGAATTTAAGGATTTCTACTAAACACTAATTGATAGGGACATTCGCCCCAACCATCTGCAACAAATTCTTTGCATGTACCGTCCCTGCTAAAGCTGAATTTAACTTGCAATTTGGTCTATCTGCCAACATTTTCTGGAGCATGCCATTTATTACTGCATGGTTTCTTTCACACACACCCTTACTAGATGGGCTTTCTGCAGCTGTATTCATCACAGTGATATTCACATTTTCACACATATCCCGAAACTCATCATTAGCAAATTCTCCCCCGTTGTCTGTAAGGAATTTTCCAGGGACCCCAGTCCTGTCCCTACCATTTTCCCACCATCTGATCCAGGATTAATCTCTTTTCTTGACTTTGTAAAATGGTTGATTGACTAAATGGCTAAATCGACAAAATGCCAAATAAATATATTGTGATGGTGTCCTTCTGTACTTCCTATAAACCTCACAGCGATCACTAACCTGTTCTATCAGCTTAGTATAGACTTCATCCCTTACCCCTGCATCCTTTAATAATTTTTCAGCCTCCGAGGAGACGCATGCGCAAATTGCCAATGCAGTTTTAATACAACAAGCTTTCTAGCAGCTAAAGTGATTTCCAACTGATAATAACACATCCTTAACAACTGCACCTGAAATATTATTTGTCAGTAATGGAATACAATAGTGTCCCGACTGTGTAAATTGTAAGTCCACCATCTTTCCAAAAACTGTTGCCTTATCCTGTTCCATATCCAGTTTCATGTGTGCTTTCTTCATCGACGGTCTGCTCAGAAACAAAGGTATCTGACTTGATACAACATCCGTGCTGTTGGAATGATTCACTCCGGCAATATTGCAAGGGATCACCACTCTTTTCAGAAACTTCAGAGTATTATCATCCCCAAACCTGAAACTTGTGGAACTTTCAAATTCCTTTACCTTGTTACGATTTTCTGCATTCAAAGAGTCCAGGTAACATTTTAACCAGTCAATTCCACACACAGTAGATGTGCAGCCACTGTCCAATACAGCACAACTGAAGGATTCTGCAACCAACACCCTCATTATCAGAGTAAAACTGCTTGTTACCAGGACAATGCCTTCTTTCTGGTCACTATCGTTTTTCCCTTCTGACTCTTCCGTGTCATGCGTAGCTTATTATAGCGTGTTGGACAGTTGAAAGCATAATGGTATTGAAAGTCATACCGAAAACATCGATTTATTGTACCCCGGGCATTTCTGGGGTTCATCTTCCTATTCCCATTCTCCATGCCCCTCCTCCGATTAGAGGTTCTAAATGGGTTTCTGTCCTCATAATGTCCGGGTCCAGATCTCCTTCCAGACTCTCGTAACCTGTTCGTAGCCATATGATCTCACCATCCTGTAGTAGTGTATCTTCCATAGTCTGCTTAATTGCTGACTGACCCATTTGTGTCGTAAGAGCCATAGGAATTTAATGTTTCCCCAGAAACTTCTTTAAGGCCTCTATCATCTGATTGAACAAGGTATCATTATCCACAACCTTAACTCCTGCCAAAACCAGGAGCCTATCCAGATTGGTCACTCTAGCAAGTCGAGTGACTTTAATGCCAACACAGACTGTGGAAATTCCAGGCGGTGTTTGTGCAGCCTCCTGTATAATCTGCTAAATTCCATTATATAATCCTCAATAGAAATGTCCTCTGTTTTCTGGAATCTAGTAAATTCTGACCAAGCTTCATACACACTTATGACTTATCCTTTTGATAAATCTTATCCATGAAACGTAATCGAGTCTCCAGACCTTCTCCTGAATTTAATTCTTCCAATTCCAGTTCCGAAAACACTTTGCTTCGGATTTAACTCTCATAAGGTAGAGAAAGAGCCAATGACATACCTTGTTTCCTCTTTCCCAAGGCAGTTACCTTAGTCCACATAACAACTGCACTTCTCCATTGGTCATACGATCCCCTTTCAGAAAATAATGGTGGATAGTCATATCCGGCCACCTTTGTCCGAGGTTCAGCCATATATATATATGTTTTTTTTTTAGTCTTCTCACTCACTGCTTGGTTGAGTCTGGAAACGTTGTATCTTTCAGCCCTTCACATTTGCACAGCAACCTTCCTGTGTTACCAATGGTAACCTTGGCAGCTGTTGTGGAAAGAGTCAAGAGTTCTGCTCCTTTTCACAAACACCTTTATTTTCCTTTAACAGACTCTGGACAAAACTCGATCACCACATCAAAGATCACCTGAAGCCTCTTTACATGTCAGTCTCAATTATTGGATACTTAACATAAATGAGACATCTAATTGGAATGTCTCTTCACCCATTCCTTAACATGGTGTTCAGGGTAAGATCCTGACATGGATCGAGGATTGGCTGACTGGCAGAAGGCAGAGAGTGGGGCTAAAGGGGTCTTTTTCAGGATGGCAGCCGGTGACTAGTGGTGTGCCTCAGGGGTCGGTGCTGGGACCACAACTTTTCACAATATACATTAACGATTTGGAAGAATGAACTGAAGGCACTGTTGCTAAGTTTGCAGATGAAACAAAGGTCTGTAGTATTGAGGAAGCAGGGGGGCTGCAGAAGGACTTGGCCAGGCTATGAGAGTGAGCAAAGAAGTGGCAGATGGAATATAATGTGGAAAAGTGTGAGGTTATACAACTTAGATGGAGGAATGGAGAAGTACAAAGGGACTTGGGAGTCCTTGTTCACGATTCTCTTCAGGTTAACGTACAGGTTCAGTCGGCAGTTAGGAAGGCAAATGCAACATTAGCATTCATGTCAAGAGGGCTAGAATACAAGACCAGGGATGTACTTCTCAGGCTGTATAAGGATCTGGTCAGACCCCATTTGGAGTATTGTGAGCAGTGTTCGGCCCCGTCTCTAAGGAAGGATGAGCTGGCCTTAGAAAGTGTCCACAGGAAGTTCACAAGAATGATCCCTGGAATGAAGAGCTTGTTGTCTGAGGAATGGTTGAGGACTCTGGGTCTGTACTCGTTGGAGTTTAGAAGGATGAGGGGGGATCTTATTGAAACGTACAGGATACTGCGAGGCCTGGATAGAGTGGACGTTGAGAGAATGTTTCCACGAGCAGAAAAAACTAGAACCAGAGGGCACAATCTCAGACTAAAGGGGCGATCCTTTAAAACAGAGATGAGGAGGAATTTCTTCAGCCAGAGGGTGGTGAATCTGTGGAACTCTTTGCCGCAGAAGGCTGTGGAGGCCAAATCACTGAGTGTCTTTAAGACGGAGATAGATAGGTTCTTGATTAATAAAGGCAGGAGAATGGGGATGAGAAAATCTCAGCCATGATTGAATTTTGGAGCAGACTCGATGGGCCGAGTGGCCTAATTCTGCTCCAATGTCTCATGGTCTTATGGTCTATAAATTACACCAGTAACTCCTGTAAATTACCCCCAGTAACTCCCCAAATTACCTCAAGTAACTTTGAGAAATTACTCTTAGCAGCTCTGCTTGACTGAACTGGAACTCAGGGTGTCAGTGACAAACAGCACGAGGTGTATTTATCCCTAAACCAACATCAGGAAAATAGATCAACCTGGTCATTATATCATAGCTACTGTGGGATCTTGCTGTGTACAAATTGCGTTCTACCTGGAGGCAGTGATAAGGACGATAGAGAAACAAGCTCTGTCTCTCTGAGGAATGTCTGCTCTCTGCTTCGTACCAGAGTAAAACCTTGCTGATTCTCAGCCAGCGCAAACACCCACATCTTCACGGAGAGAGTTTTTACACAAGTATCGTCTCATTTTACCTGTCCAAGCCATCCACTGGCTGGTTTCCACTTCCTCCAATCCCACAGAAACAGCCGTAGTTCCTGTAGCGCTGGTACGGGAGAGTGGGATTGACGCAGTGAACAACGTTTAGGAAGTTTATCATGTTTTGCCGATTTGTGACTCCCTGAGCAGGGATCCAAATTGCTACAAGAGGAAAACAAAATGAATCATTGTGTCAGGAAAGCCCTGGTACAGAGTGAGCAGGGAGACAATTTAACAACACGCCGATTTAGAAAGCAGAAGTACGGCAAAAGAATATTCCTGAATTCAGCAGAAATTTCGGGCTGGATTCTCCGATTTTGCGGCTATGTCCGGAACATGTGTCTAGTTTTACAATGAAAAAGTCGGCGCCGCCCCTGCACCGATGCTCCGCCTGGTGGGAGGGGCTAGGAGCCACGCCACGTAAAGCCCCCGGCCTCCCCTGCAGCTACGGATGGAGGATTGCCGAGTCCGTGGCCGCGCATTGTGCACGGTGGATCCTGCAGCACCCGCGGACCCGGCCTGCCAGATAGTGCCCCACTGTAACCCCTCCCCACCCCTGGCCCAGCCCCCCACCAGTCCCCCCAGCCCCCGCCAAAGCCCCCCGGCCAGTGGAACGACTATCCCCCCCGACTGTGGGGGCGCTGGACACAGTCCGCAGACCCCACGCGAGGTCCCAGAAAACTGTGAGCACACGCGACCGACGCCGTTGGAATGTCGGCCAATCGGGAGCGGAGCATCGGGGGAGGGCCTCGGGCTACGTCCTGAGGACGTCCCAATGGTGTGCGGCGGCGTATCAGTGATTACGCTGATTTTCAGGGGGCGGAGCATCTGAAAAATGGCTCCGCCCCCGATTTCGGTGTCGAAACGGATTCTCCGGCCAATCGCTGAACGCGATTCCGGCGTCGGCAATCGGAGAATCCTGCCCTGCGCCTCGGAACCAGGCCATTCGGCCCAACAATTCCATGGGCTAGATTCTCTGTCACCCGCCACCAGTAACGGGGTTCCTGATCCAGCGGAGAATCGCGCGCCGGGCGAAAAGCGGGATCAGCGCACGATGGGCGGGATTCTCCGATTGCCAACGCCAAAATCACCCTTTTAACGCCGAACTCGGGGGCTGCGCCTGTCTTCCGATGCTCCGCCCACCAAAACGGCATCATCGGTGAGGACGCCGCTCGCCGTTGGGACGGCCTCAGGACGACACCTGAAAGCCCTCCCCCGATCCCCCCCCCCCCCCGATGGACAGCGTGGATCACTTGTGGTCTGAGATTTGTCAACTCGGACCAGAGTTGAGAGCTGCGGACTGTGTCCAGTGGCCCCACAGTCGGGGGTGGTGGGCGGGCTGGGGGGTGGGGGTGCAGGGGGACGCTCCTCTGGTGACGGGAGCTTCGGCGGGGGCTGCAGGGTCACAGAGGGTCACTATCTGGCAGGCCTTGTCCGCGTGGCCGGCACCATGTTGTCCGGCGTGACAGCTGTCGGTCGTCACCGTGCGCAATGCGCGGCCACACGGACCCGGCAATTCTCCGTCTGTATCTGCAGGGGAAGCCGGGGGTTTACGTGGTGCGGCTGCTCGCGCCCCACTGGGTGGAGCATCGGTGCGGAGGCGGCGAAGACTTTTTGGCCGTAATACTGGACACGTTCTCCGGACACAGCCTCAAAATCGGAGACTCCAGCCCGATGTTCCAACCCCCGCCCACAGCGGCAGTGAGCTACACGCTGGGTCATGAGCATCCAGTAAAACCTGATTAACAGGCTGGAAACCCGATTTTCCTGCTCCCCCCGGGATGCTCCAGGCCTCTCAGCCGGGATTCAGGCGGGCGTGGATTGGCGAGGGTATTTTCAAGCGTTACCCTGAAGCTGTGCACCCCGCGGTGGGTCGAGGCGGTAAGTATGTAACGAACGTGCCCCCCAAAGTCCATGGATGGTGCCCAGCCCCCCACAACACAAATCCTCATGGTGTGAGTGTGGCGCACAAAGACTCCGTGAGACGAATAGAGTGAAGTCGATGAGGCTTTATTAAGCGTGTCTGTTCCCCAGCATCCTGATAGTAAACTGGCCTGCGGGGGAAGGCACCGGCTTCTTATACTTCGCCTTCAGGGCGGAGCTTGAGGTCAACGGCCAACCAGGACCCGGGATCTGTCAGCCAATGACATTAGGGCGTCCAGTCCCACATGACCCCCAATACATACGACCACATTCACCCCTTGTCAAAAATGAACCCGGCGGGGTGATGCTTCGTATGGTGGTAAGGGTTTACAGGGCTGGTCCTGGAAGGATAGAACAGTTACATGGTAGTACAGTATTGGACAGTATCGTCCTGTTACAACTATTTACAGAGGGTATAGGAAAAACAAAATGTTCATTGGACAGTCCATCTTTGTTTTACATCGACGCCACGAGTCGGTCGGGCGGTCTGGTCGTCCGTGTCGATCGCCTCAGCCCCGGCGGTGGTGGTGGTGCTTGTACCAGCGTTGTCGCCTCCGGGAGTCGCACGGTTTCAGCTGTCGGTGCAAAGGGGAGGGGGACTGATCCTCCTGGGAAGGGGGCGGTCGCGGGGTGCGGTGGTGGCAGGAAGGGGGGCGGTTGGGTTGATGGTGTCGGGGGGGTGTGCGTGGTGCCGGCGGGCGCCAGATCCCGCAGGGAGACCGTGTCCTGTCGGCCATCGGGGTACTCCACGTAGGCGTACTGGGGGTTTGCGTGGAGGAGGTGAACCCTTTCGACCAACGGGTCCGCCTTATGTGCCCGCACGTGCTTTCGGAGCAGGATGGGTCCTGGGGCCGCCAGCCAGGTCGGCAGCGACGTTCCAGAGGAGGACCTCCTAGGGAAGACAAGGAGACGCTCGTGAGGCGTTTGATTAGTGCTTGTACATAATAACGACCGGAATGGAGAGCGTCCGGGAGGACCTCCTGCCACCGTGAAACTGGGAGATCCCTGGACTGTAGGGCCAGTAGGACGGCCTTCCAGACCGTGCCGTTCTCCCTTTCTACTTGCCCGTTCCCCCGGGGGTTGTAGCTGGTCGTCCTGCTTGAAGCTATGCCCTTGCTGAGCAGGAACTGGCGCAGCTCGTCACTCATGAAAGAGGACCCCCTGTCGCTGTGGACGTATGCGGGGTAACCGAACAGCGTGAAGATGCTGTTCAGGGCTTTAATGACTGTGGCCGCGGTCATGTCGGAGCAGGGAATGGCAAAAGGGAAGCGGGAGTATTCGTCCACTACATTAAGGAAATACGCGTTGCGGTCGGTGGAGGGGAGGGGCCCTTTGAAATCGAGACTGAGGCGTTCAAAGGGGCGGGAAGCCTTAATCAGGTGCGCTCCATCTGGCCTGAAAAATTGCGGTTTGCATTCTGCGCAGATGTGGCAGTCTCTTGTGACTGTACGGACCTCCTCTAAGGAGTATGGGAGATTGCGGGACTTGATGAAGTGGAAAAACCGAGTGACCCCCGGGTGGCAGAGGTCCTCGTGGAGGGCTTGGAGGCGGTCAATTTGTGCGTTGGCACATGTCCCGCGGGATAGGGCATCGGACGGCTCGTTCAGCTTTCCGGGCCGGTACAAGATCTCATAGTTGAAGGTGGAGAGTTCGATCCTCCGCCGCAAGATCTTGTCGTTCTTGATCTTGCCCCGCTGTGCATTATCGAACATGAAGGCTACCGACCGTTGGTCAGTGAGGAGAGTGAATCTCCTGCCGGCTAGGTAATGCCTTCAATGTCGCACAGCTTCCACTATGGCTTGGGCTTCCTTTTCCACTGAGGAGTGGTGGATTTCTGAGGCGTGGAGGGTTCGGGAGAAGAAGGCCACGGGTCTGCCCGCTTGGTTAAGGTTGGCCGCTAGAGCTACGTCAGAGGCGTCGCTCTCGACCTGGAAGGGGAGGGACTCGTCGATGGCGCGCATCGTGGCCTTTGCGATGTCCGCTTTGATGCGGCTGAAGGCCTGGCAAGCCTCTGTCGACCGCGGAAAGTCGTGGTCTGTATTAGGGGGCGGGCCTTGTCTGCGTACTGGGGGACCCACTGGGCGTAGTATGAAAAAAAACCCAGGCAGCATTTCAGGGCTTTTGGGCAGTGCGGGAGGGGAAATTCCATGAGTGCGCGCATACGTTCGGGGTCGGGGCCTATTATCCCATTGCGCACTATGTAGCCCAGAATGGCTAGCCGATCGGTGCTAAAAACGCACTTGTCCTCGTTGTATGTGAGGTTCAAGGCTTTGGCAGTCTGGAGGAATTTTTGGAGGTTGGCGTCGTGGTCCTGCTGATCGTGGCCGCAGATGGTTACATTGTCGAGGTACGGGAACGTGGCCCGTAACCCATGTTGATCAACCATTCGGTCCATTTCCCGTTGGAAGACCGAGACGCCGTTTGTGACGCCAAAAGGGACCCGTAGTAAATGGTATAACCGCCTGTCTGCCTCGAAGGCTGTGTACTTGCGGTCACTTGGGCGGATGGGGAGCTGATGGTAGGAGGACTTGAGGTCCACGGTGGAGAAGACTTTATACTGGGCAATCCGATTGACCATGTCGGATATGCGGGCGAGAGGGTACGCGTCTAGTTGTGTGTACCTGTTGATGGTCTGGCTATAGTCAATGACCATCCTTTGTTTCTCCCCTGTCTTCACTACTACCACCTGCGCTCTCCAGGGACTATTGCTGTCCTGGATTATGCCCTCCTTTAGTAGCCGCTGGACTTCGGAGCGAATGAAGGTCCGGTCCTGGGCGCTGTACCGTCTGCTCCTAGTGGCGACGGGTTTGCAATCCGGCGTGAGGTTCGCAAACAAGGACGGGGGTTGCACCTTGAGGGTGGCGAGGCCGCAGATAGTGAGTGGGGGTATGGGGCCGCCGAATTTAAACGTAAGGCTCTGTAGGTTACATTGAAAATCTAAGCCCAGCAAGGTGGGGGCACAGAGTTGGGGAAGGACGTTAAGTTTGTAGTTTTTGAATTCCCTCCCCTGTACCGTTAGGGTAACTATGCAGAATCCCTGGATCTGTACGGAGTGGGATCCTGCAGCTAGGCAAATCTTTTGTGCGCTGGGGAAGGTAGTTAAGGAACAGCGTCTTACCATGTCGGGATGTATAAAACTTTCCGTGCTCCCGGAGTCGACTAGGCATGGCGTCTCGTGGACGTTAATTAGGACCATTGTCGTCGTCGTCTGGAGAGTCCGGGGCCGAGCCTGATCGAGTGTAACCGAAGCGAGCCGTGGTTGTAGTAGTGGGGTGGGGTCCGTTGTTGCCGTCCAAGATGGCGTCGGGGGTGGACAAAATGGCCACCCCCATACATCGCCCGTGGCTGGGGGGTCACAAGATGGCGTCGGGGGTTGACAAAATGGCCGCCCCCATGCGTCGTACAGGTCGGGGGCGGTCCAAGATGGCGGCGCCCCTCCTCCCCTCGTGGTGGTCGGGACCCAAAATGGCGGCGTCTGAGGGTCGCACATGGTGTGCTGGGGGGTCTGGGGGGCGCTAGGACCGCGCGGAGCTCCCTCGCCGGGGACAGCGGTGGTCGGGGCCCAGGCCGGCGGGTCAGTACCGCGAGCGCTGGGACCGCGCGGAGCTCCCTCGCCGGGGACAGCGGTGATCGGGGTCCAGGTAAGTTGCGCCGGCGGGTCAGGCGTGGGGCGCGGGACGGGGGTGAGGGCCCAGGTCGGCGGCGCCAGCGGGTCAGGCGTGGGGCGCGGGACGGGGGTGAGGGCCCAGGTCGGCGGCGCCGGCGGGTCAGTCGTGGGGCGCGGGACGGGGGTGAGGGCCCAGGTCGGCGGCGCCGGCGGGTCAGGCGTGGGGCGCGGGACGGGGGTGAGGGCCCAGGTCGGCCGCGCTGGCGGGTCAGGCATGGGGCACGGGACGGGGGTGAGGGCCCAGGTCGGCGGCTCCGGCGGGTCAGTCGTGGGGCCGCGAGCGCTGGGACGTGCGGAGCTCCTTCGCCGGGGACAGCGGTGGTCGGGGTCCAGGTAGGCGGCGCCGGCGGGTCAGGCGTGGGGCGCGGGACGGGGGTTAGGGTGGCGTTAGGGACGCGAAAAACCCCCTCCTCTCCGTGGAGAGTGTTGGCCGGCACCCAAATCGGGAGCGCCGGCGGCGGGTCGTACATGGACTGCGGGGAGGGGGGTTGGGGAGCGTAGGCGGCGTGCAGGGCTCCCAGTTCTCCCGGGACCGCGGTGGCCGAGACCCAGAGCGGCTGCGCCTGCGGGTCGCACATGGCGTGCTGGGGGGGTTGGGAGGCATAGACTGCCTGTAGGGCTCCCTGTGGCCCCGGGACGGCGGCGACCTCGCAGGATCGGCACACCACCGCATAATGGCCCTTTTTCCCGCAGCTTTTGCAGATGGCTGCGCGGGCCGGACAGCGTTGTCGGGGGTGCTTCGTCTGGCCGCAGAAATAACAGCGGGCGCCCCCGGTGCGACTCGGCGTTTGGACCGCGCAGGCCTGTGGGGTGTCCGGGGGGGGGTAGGGGGTTTGCCGCGGCGGGTACGTACGGGGCCCAATGGCCTGCCGCGCGGTCGGGGCCGTAGGCGCGGGTATTACGCGCGGCTACGTGCAGCGAGGCTGCCAGTGCCCGTGCCTCTGAGAGTCCTAGCGACTCTTTTTCTAGAAGTCTTTGGCGGATTTGGGAGGATTGCATACCTGCCACAAAAGCATCGCGCATTAACATGTCCGTATGTTCGTTTGCATTCACCGACGGGCAGCTGCAGGCTCTTCCCAAAATCAGCAGCGCGGCGTAGAACTCGTCCATCGATTCTCCGGGAGCTTGCCGTCTTGTCGCGAGCTGGTAGCGAGCGTAGATTTGGTTAACTGGGCGAACGTAGAGATTTCTCAGTGCTGTGAACGCCGTCTGGAAATCGTGGGTGTCTTCAATGAGGGTGAAAATCTCCGTGCTCACCCTCGAGTGCAGGACCTGCAGTTTTTGTTCGTCTGAGACTCGGCCTGTGGTCGATGTGATGTAGGCCTCAAAGCAAGTCTGCCAGTGTTTGAAGGCTGCTGCCGCATTCACTGCGTGGGGGCTGATCCTCAGGCATTCTGGAATGATCCTGAGCTCCATAGTCCTTTTTAGGCACGCTTAATAAATTGTGGCGCACAAAGACTCCATGAGACGAATAGAGTGAAGTCTATGAGGCTTTATTAAGCGTGTCCGTTCCCCAGCAGCCCAATAGTAAACTGGCCTGCGGGGGAAGGCACCGGCTTCTTATACTTCGCCTTCAGGGCGGAGTATGAGGTCAACGGCCAACCAGGACCCGGGATCTGTCAGCCAATGACATTAGGGCTTCCAGTCCCACATGACCCCCAATACATACTACCACAGTGAGTAACAGCCCCTCGCCACACCAAACGCAGCTAAGTGCTTCCTGCTGTGAAACAGAGGAAGTCAAAGCACTTGGGCAGCCTGCTAGCCGGGTTCCGACCGCATCCCACAGGATTCACGCCATGCATACATTTACATAGCGAGGGAGAGGGAATCGCTCCTGGGCACTGCTCCTGGTGCCAGCGCAGACCCGGAGAGATTCTAGTCCAGCGGGAAATCTTGGTCGCCCGCATGGAGAATCCAACAAAGATCAAAGAACAGGCCCTCCAAGCCTGTGCCGACCATGCTGCCCATCTAAACTAAAATCCTCTACACTTCCGGAGTCCGTATCCCATCCTATTCATGTATTTGTCAAGATGCCCTTAAACGCCACTATCGTCCCTGCTTCCACCACCTCCTCCGGTAACGAGTTCCAGGCACCCACTACCCTCTGTGTAAAAAACGTGCCTCGTACATAGAACATAGAACATAGAAAATACAGCACAGAACAGGCCCTTCGGCCCACGATGTTGTGCCGAACATTTGTCCGAGATTAATTATAGATTATCATTGAATTTACAGTGCAGAAGGAGGCCACTCGGCCCTTTGAGTCTGCACCGGCTCTTGGAAAAAGCACCCTACCCAAACTCAACACCTCCACCCAACACCAAGGGCAATTTTGGACACTAAGGGCAATTTTTTACACTAAGGGCAATTTATCATGGCCAATCCACCTAACCTGCCCATCTTTGGACTGTGGGAGGAAACCGGAGCACCCGGAGGAAACCCACGCAGACATGGGGAGGATATGCAGACTCCGCACAGACAGTGACCCAAGCCGGAATCGAACCTGGGACCCTGGAGCTGTGAAGCAATTATGCGATCCACAATGCTACCGTGCTGCCCTTAAGAACAAATAAATCTACACTATATCATTTTACCGTAATCCATGTACCTATCCAATAGCTGCTTGAAGGTCCGTAATGTTTCCGACTCAACTACTTCCACAGGCAGTGCATTCCATGCCCCCACTACTCTCTGGGTAAAGAACCTACCTCTGATATCCCTCCTATATCTTCCACCTTTCACCTTTGTAAGGTTTTCGGGCAATCCGGCCCTTTTTGGACTGCCCAGGAATAAAACCCAGAGACTGTAAACTGGACACTTTTTCAGCCAAAAGAACGTAACCAAATTTCCCTGCAGGCTTGGTCCGCTGAGCCGAGTAGGGGCATAGGTATTTACAAACCCCCCCCCAGGAGCTACAAGGAAGAAGGAGCCAGACAACTAGATAAGATTAAAACACAAACAAAGGGGCACGGGAATACACAGGGGGCCTGCCTGCAAGCAGGACAATGGAATGGTCATAGCCCCATGCAGATGTAAATGACTTGGCCTCCACCAGAGCAGAATCCAATCGACACCCCATCAACATAGCAGCGATCTCCGGAGCAGATGGAAGACTTTGAAAATCTTCACAAGAGAGCTTAACCTTGTTACCTAAAAAAGCAGACTGTCTGGGCTCAGTATATTGCGCTGGAAAAGCCCCTTGAAGATAAACGGTAGAAAAAACCAAGTTGGAGGCGGACCTGGGGGAGGTACTCCAATCCTGACAGAAGCCACCGGCAGGAACTCACTGGGTGGAGGGGGCGGAGTCGGTGCCAAATTCAAATCGCGGCAGGTCTGCCTGGCTGGAAGGAGCGGACCTGCGAGGAGAACCCGGAAGTCGACAGGTCTGCCCGGCTCAAAGGGGGCGGGACCAGCGGGAACTTTAAACGTGGACCGATACAACGCAAAGGGGAGGAAAACCTGGAAGTCGACAGGTCTGACTGGCTCAAAGGGGGCGGGACCAGCGGGAACTTTAAACCTTACCGATTCAATGCAAAAGGGGCTGGCTGAACACAGGAAAAAGCCAGGTAAAACGGATATAAAAGGGGCTGTGTTGCGATTGAGGGTCTCTTGGCTTGACCTCTCCACCTTCGACTTGACCTCTCGCAGCCTGTGACCGTAAGTACTGTAGCGCACAAAGACTCCGTGAGACGAATAGAGTGAAGTCGATGAGGCTTTATTAAGCGTGTCTGTTCCCCAGCAGCCCGATAGTAAACTGGCCTGCGGGGGAAGGCACCGGCTTCTTATACTTCGCCTTCAGGGTGGAGCTTGAGGTCAACGGCCAACCAGGACCCGGGATCTGTCAGCCAATGACATTAGGGCTTCCAGTCCTACATGACCCCCAATACATACTACCACATTCACCCCTTGTCAAAAATGAACACGGCGGGGTGATGCTTCGTATGGTGGTAAGGGTTTACAGGGCTGGTCCTGGGAGGATAGAACAGTTACATGGTAGTACAGTATTGGACAGTATCGTCCTGTTACAACTATTTACAGAGGGTATAGGAAAAACAAAATGTTCATTGGACAGTACATCTTTGTTTTACATCGACGCCACGAGTCGGTCGGGCGGTCTGGTCGTCCGTGTCGATCGCCTCGGCCCCGGCGGTGGTGGTGGTGCTTGTACCAGTGTTGTCACCTCCGGGAGCCGCACGGTTTCAGCTGTCGGTGCAAAGGGGAGGGGGACTGATCCTCCTGGGAAGGGGGCGGTCGCGGGGTGCGGCGGTGGCAGGAAGGGGGGGCGGTTGGGTTGATGGTGTCGGGGGGGTGTGCGTGGTGCCGGCGGGCGCCAGATCCCGCAGGGAGACCGTGTCCTGTCGGCCGTCGGGGTACTCCACGTAGGCGTACTGGGGGTTTGCATGGAGGAGGTGAACCCTTTCGACCAACGGGTCCGCCTTATGTGCCCGCATGTGCTTTCGGAGCAGGATGGGTCCTGGGGCCGCCAGCCAGGTCGGCAGCGACGTTCCAGAGGAGGACCTCCTAGGGAAGACAAGGAGACGCTCGTGAGGCGTTTGATTAGTGCTTGTACATAATAATGACCGGATGGAATGGAGAGCGTCCGGGAGGACCTCCTGCCACCGTGAAACTGGGAGATCCCTGGGCCGTAGGGCCAGTAGGACGGCCTTCCAGACCGTGCCGTTCTCCCTTTCTACTTGCCCGTTCCCCCGGGGGTTGTAGCTGGTCGTCCTGCTTAAAGCTGTGCCCTTGCTGAGCAGGAACTGGCGCAGCTCGTCACTCATGAAAGAGGACCCCCTGTCGCTGTGGACGTATGCGGGGCAACCGAACAGTGTGAAGATGGTTTTCAGGGCTTTAATGACTGTGGCCGCGGTCATGTCGGAGCAGGGAATGGCAAAAGGGAAGCGGGAGTATTCGTCCTCTACATTAAGGAAATACGCGTTGCGGTCGGTGGAGGGGAGGGGCCCTTTGAAATCGAGACTGAGGCGTTCAAAGGGGCGGGAAGCCTTAATCAGGTGCGCTCCATCTGGCCTGAAAAAATGCGGTTTGCATTCTGCGCAGATGTGGCAGTCCCTTGTGACTGTACGGACCTCCTCTAAAGAGTATGGGAGATTGCGGGACTTGATGAAGTGGTAAAACCGAGTGACCCCCAGGTGGCAGAGGTCCTCGTGGAGGGTTTGGAGGCAGTCAATTTGTGCGTTGGCACATGTGCCGCGGGATAGGGCATCGGACGGCTCGTTCAGCTTTCCGGGCCGGTACAAGATCTCATAGTTGAAGGTGGAGAGCTCGATCCTCCACCTTAAGATCTTGTCATTTTTAATCTTGCCCCGCTGTGCATTATCGAACATGAAGGCTACCGACCGTTGGTCAGTGAGGAGAGTGAATCTCCTGCCGGCTAGGTAACGCCTCCAATGTCGCACAGCTTCCACGATGGCTTGGTCTTACTTTTCCTCTGAGGAGTGGCGGATTTCTGAGGCGTGGAGGGTTCGGGAGAAAAAGGCCACGGGTCTGCCCGCTTGGTTAAGGGTAGCCGCTAGAGCTACGTCGGAGGCGTCGCTCTCGACCTGGAAGGGGAGGGACTCATCGAAGGCGCGCATCGTGGCCTTTGCGATGTCCGCTTTGATGCGGCTGAAGGCCTGGCAAGCCTCTGTCGACAGAGGGAAGGTCGTGGTCTGTATTAGGGGGCGGGCCTTGTCTGCGTACTGGGGACCCACTGGGCGTAGTACGAAAAGAACCCCAGGCAGCGTTTCAGGGCATTTGGGCAGTGCGGGAGGGGAAATTTCATGAGTGCGCGCATACGTTCGGGGTCGGGGCCTATTATCCCATTGCGCACTATGTAGCCCAGAATGGCTAGCCGTTCGGTGCTAAAAACGCACTTGTTCTCGTTGTACGTGAGGTTCAAGGCTTTGGCGGTCTGGAGGAATTTTTGGAGGTTGGCGTCGTGGTCCTTCTGATCGTGGCCGCAGATGGTTACATTGTCGAGGTACGGGAACGTGGCCCGTAACCCATGTTGATCAACCAAATGGTCCATCTCCCGTTGGAAGACCGAGACCCCGTTTGTGACGCCAAAAGGGACCCGTAGGAAATGGTATAATCGCCCGTCTGCCTCGAAGGCTGTGTACTTGCGGTCACTTGGGCGGATGGGGAGCTGATGGTAGGCGGACTTGAGGTCCACGGTGGAGAAGACTTTGTACTGGGCAATCCGATTGACCATGTCGGATATGCGGGGGAGAGGGTACGCGTCTAGTTGTGTGTACCTGTTGATGGTCTGGCTATAGTCAATGACCATCCTTTGTTTCTCCCCTGTCTTCACTACTACCGCCTGCGCTCTCCAGGGACTATTGCTGTCCTGGATTATGCCCTCCTTTAGTAGCCGCTGGACTTCGGAGCGAATGAAGGTCCGGTCCTGGGCGCTGTACCGTCTGCTCCTAGTGGCGACGGGTTTGCAATCCGGGGTGAGGTTTGCAAACAAGAACGGGGATTGCACCTTGAGGGTGGCGAGGCCGCAGATAGTGAGTGGGGGTATGGGGCCGCCGAATTTAAACGTAAGGCTCTGTAGGTTACATTGGAAATCTAAGCCCAGCAAGGTGGGGGCACAGAGTTGGGGAAGGACGTTAAGTTTGTAGTTTTTGAATTCCCTCCCCTGTACCGTTAGGGTAACTATGCAGAATCCCTAGATCTGTACGGAGTGGGATCCTGCAGCTAGGAAAATCTTTTGTGCGCTGGGGTAGGTAGTTAGGGAACAGCGTCTTACCGTGTCGGGATGTATAAAACTTTCCGTGCTCCCGGAGTTGACTAGGCATGGCGTCTCGTGGCCGTTAATTAGGACCGTTGTCGTCGTCGTCTGGAGAGTCCGGGGCCGAGCCTGATCGAGCGTAACCGAAGCGAGCCGTGGTTGTAGTAGTGGGGTGGGGTCCGTTGTTGCCGTCCAAGATGGCATCGGGGATGGACAAAATGGCCGCCCCCATACATCGCACGTGGCTGAGGGGTCACAAGATGGTGTCGGGGGTGAACAAAATGGCCGCCCCCATGCGTCGTACAGGTCGGGGGCGGTCCAAGATGGCGGCGCCCCTCCTCCCCTCGTGGTGGTCGGGACCCAAAATGGCGGCGTCTGCGGGTCGCACATGGTGTGCTGGGGGGTCTGGGGAGCGCTAGGACCGCGCGGAGTTCCTTCACTGCGAGCGCCAGGGCCGCGGGCGCTAGGACCGCGCGGAGTTCCTTCACTGCGAGCGCCAGGGCCGCGGGCGCTAGGACCGCGCGGAGCTCCCTCGCCTGGGACAGCGGTGGTCGGGGCCCAAGTCGGCGGCGCCGGCGGGTCAGGCGTGGGGCCTCGAGCGCGAGGAGCTCCCTCACCGGGGACAGCGGTGGTCGGGTCCAGGTAGGTGGCGCCGGCGGGTCAGGCGTGGGGCACGGGACGGGGGTGGGGGTGGCGTTCGGGACGCGAAAAACCCCTTCCTCTCCGTGGAGAGTGTTGGCCGGCACCCAAATCGGGAGCGTCGGCGGCGGGTCGTACATGGGCTGCGGGGAGGGGGGTTGGGGAGCGTAGGCGGCGTGCAGGGCTCCCAGTTCTCCCGGGGCCGCGGTGGTTGGGACCCAGAGCGGCTGCGCCTGCGGGTCGCACATGGCGTGCTGGGGGGGTTGGGAGGCATAGACTGCTTGTAGGGCTCCCTGTGGCCCCGGGACGGCGGCGACCTCGCGGGAATGATAATGATAATGTCGCCCTCAACCGGTCCCCTATTCGCCAGCCCCGCCGGGGGACCATACCTTCTCTGCCTGACAGGGCACATCTGCCCTACCTGGGGTTCCTGCTCCTCCGCCTCCCCGGCGTCCAGCTCTCCTGCCCCGTTGGGTAGCCCCCCTGTCCCCGGGCTAACTACCCATATAGGAGACGCCGCTATCTGGGGATTCACCACTGACCCCCCTTGGACCTGCCCCTGACCGGGCGGTCCGAACCCTACCTGCTGACCCGGCCCCATCACCGGCATCCCAGGCAGCGGTCTGTCCCCATCCCATGGGGACCCACATACGAAACCAGATGGACACGCCGCCAGCTGGGGGTACACTGCCGACCCCCCTTGGACTTGCCCCTGAATGTGCAGTCCGATCCCCCCCTGCCGACCCGGACACAATCCCGGCGCCTCAGGAGGTGGTCTATTCCCCTTGGCCTTTGGGGAATCATCCGCTGCGAGGAGCCCCTTGCCCCTTGGGAACCCCCCTGGACCTACCAGGTGTACCTGTCCCCTGACCTTGGACAAGGTCTCCTCCAACTCCGTTATCTGTACCTGGCACGGCCCGTGAGCACAGTCCCCTACTTCCTCACGAGCCACTCGGTACACTGCCTGGATGTCCCGGGACTTCCCCTCCAGCTTCCTACACTGCTCTGTACTCCGAGCATAGAGTTCCTGGAGCCTCCATTCCTTTGTCTTACCCTCCACTATCTGGCAGTGGAGATACTCCTTCTCGTACCGGTTAGACTCGCTTTCCTGTAGGCTGTCCTGTTTCATTTCTGCCAATTCCTCCCGCAGTCGTTCCGCTGCGCTAGCGCTGTCCCCTGCGCTGGCCCTAACTTCTCCCAACTCCTGCTCTAATTCTTCGACCCTTCGCTCTGTTTTGGCTACCTGCTGGGACAAGCAGACCAGCCACACTGCCTTCTCCAAGTGCCTTTTGTGTGCCTTACTTTCTGTCCATGCGGCCGCCGCCATTACAGGTCGCTCCGCATTGATTAATTCTGAGACCCAAGGTTTGGTGAGGTTGACCTTTTGCCACTTATACGAGGAGATTCTCTCCTCCATTTTACTTCGTTCCCTCACCCCCTCTGCCATTACTCCAATCCACCGGGGTCCTGCCGCGGTCACCATTGTAGAGGGTTCCATCTTTGCTACCCCACTACTGGGCCGATATCTGGGGTTTGAGTATCTGTGTGTGTCTCTCTCCAGCTGGCACTGAAACTTCAGAGACCAGGGGATGCCGCACTGGGACACCTCTGCGGGAGAGAGCACTGAATCAAGCCTGCCGTTTATCCCTAACCGGAAGCCTGAGGCTTATATCACACAGATATCCAGACCCCCACCAATGCCCAGGTGATTCTCTCTCTTGCCGGTGGTAAAACACCCACCCGGTTCCTACTTCGCTGGAGTAGCTTTCCCAAGAGAGAGAATAGGACACTGCTGTTTATTACATAACCAGCAGCCTGTCCTGAGTGAACGGGTTCGAATCGTTCAAGATGACCCGAGATTCTCGACCCCGGAATTAAGGTGAAGAATATCTTAACAATGACTTGGTCAGAGATCGCTGGTGAGAGATTGAAGAATTGAAACGACTCCAATTATCAGCAAATCGAGGTTTATTGCAAAACCCAGGTCAAAATCATCAAACAGAAGAAATTATAATAAAATCTGAAACTCTAACACAAACTAAGTCTATTCAAGAAGTACTATAACGGACACAACGTAAAATCGTATTGTTACACAAGTTTAGCAATGGCACAAAACACAAATCAAGTCCCCTTCCCCAAAGCCTCAACCACTATCAAAGTCAAGGGAGTTTCGCAAGCTGCTGCAGGGTACTTGTGGTAGTATGTATTGGGGGTCATGTGGGACTGGAAGCCCGAATGTCATTGGCTGACAGATCCCGGGTCCTGGTTGGCCGTTGACCTCAAGCTCCGCCCTGAAAGCGGAGTATAAGAAGCCAGAGTCTTCCCCCGCAGGCCAGTTTACTATCGAGCTGCGGGGGAACAGACACGCTTAATAAAGCCTCATCGACTTCACTCTATTCGTCTCATGGAGTCTTTGTGCGCTACAATTTATTAAGCATGCCTAAAAAGGACTATGGAGCTCAGGATCATTCCAGAATGCCTGAGGATCAGCCCCCACGCAGTGAACGTGGCAGCAGCCTTCAAACACTGGCAGACTTGCTTCGAGGCCTAACTCAGAACGACCACCGGCCGAGTCTCAGACGAACAAAAACTGCAGGTCCTGCACTCGAGGGTGAGCACGGAGATTTTCTCCCTCATCGAAGACACCGACGATTTCCAGACGGCGTTCACAGCACTGAGAAATCTCTACGTTGGTCCAGTTAACCAAATCTACGCTCGCTACCAGCTCGCGACGAGACGGCAAGCTCCCGGAGAATCGATGGACGAGTTCTACGCCGCGCTGCTGATTTTGGGACGAGCCTGCAGCTGCCCGTCGGTGAACGCAAACGAACACACGGACATGTTAATGCGCGACGCTTTTGTGGCAGGTATGCAATCCTCCCAAATCCGCCAAAGACTTCTAGAAAAAGAGTTGCTAGGACTCTCAGAGGCACAGGCCCTAGCAGCCTCCCTAGACGTGGCCGCGCGTAATACCCGCGCCTACGGCCCCGACCGCGCGGCAGGACATTGGGCCCCATACGTACCCGTCGCGACAAACCCCCTACCCCACCCCCCGGACACCCCACAGGCTTGCGCGGTCCAAACGCCGAGTCGCACCGGGGGCGCCCGCTGTTATTTCTGCGGCCAGGCGAAACACCCCCGACAGCGCTGTCCGGCCCGCGCAGCTATCTGCAAAAGCTGCGGGAAAAAGGGCCATTATGCGGTTGTGTGCCGGTCCCGCGAGGTCGCCGCTGTCCCGGGAGCACAGGGAGCCCTACAGGCAGTCTATGCGCCCCAACCCCCCCAGCACGCCATGTACGACCCGCAGGCGCAGCCGCTCTGGGTCCCGACCACCGCGGCCCCGGGAGAACTGGGAGCGCTGCACGCCGCCTACGCTCCCCAACCCCCCTCTCCGCAGCCCATGTATGACCCACCGCCGGCGCTACCGCTTTGGGCCCCGGCCAACACTCTCCACGGAGAGGAGGGAGTTTTTCGCGTCCCCAACGCCACCCTAACCCCCGTCCCGCGCCCCACGCCTGACCCGCCGGTGCCACCTACTTAGACCCCGACCACCGCTGTCCCCGGTGAGGGAGCTCCGCGCGGTCCTTGCGCTCGCGGCCCCACGCCTGACCCGCCGGCGCCGCCGACTTGGGCCCGGACCACCGCTGTCCCCGGTGAGGGAGCTCCGCGCGGTCCTAGCGCTCGCGGTCCCAGTGCTCGCGGTGAGGGAGCTCCACGCGGTCCTAGCGCTCGCGGTCCTAGCGCACGCGGTCCTAGCGCTCCCCAGCACCCCCAGCACACCATGTGCGACCCGCAGACGCCGCCATTTTGGGTCCCGACCACCACGAGGGGAGGAAGGGCGCCGCCATCTTGGACCGCCCCAGACCTGTACGACGCATGGGGCGGCCATTTTGTCCACCCCCGCCGCCATCTTGTGACCCCCAGCCACGTGCGATGTATGGGGGCGGCCATTTTGTTCATCCCCGACGCCATCTTGGACGGCAACAACGGACCCCACTCCACTACTACAACCATGGCTCGCTTCGATTACGCTCGATCAGGCTCGGCCCCGGACACTCCAGACGACGACGACAACGGTCCAAATAAACGGCCACGAGACGCCATGCCCAGTCGACTCCGGGAGCACGGAAAGCTTTATACACCCCGACACGGTAAGACGCTGTTCATTGACCAGCTATCCCAGCGCACAAAAGATTTGCCTAGCTGCAGGATCCCACTCCGTACAGATCCAGGGATTCTGGATAGTTACCCTTACGGTGCAGGGGAGGGAGTTCAAAAACTACAAACTTAACGTCCTTCCCCAACTCTGTGCCCCAACCTTGCTGGGATTAGATTTCCAATGTAATCTACACAGCCTTACGTTCAAATTCGGCGGCCCCATACCCCCACTCACTATCTGCGGCCTCGCAACCCTCAAAGTGCAACCCCCGTCCTTGTTTGCGAACCTCACCCCGGATTGCAAACCCGTCACCACTAGGAGCAGACGGTACAGCGCCCAGGACCGGACCTTCATTCGGTCCGAAGTCCAGCGGCTACTAAAGGAGGGCATAATCCAGGCCAGCAATAGTCCCTGGAGAGCGCAGGTGGTAGTAGTGAAGACAGGGGAGAAACAAAGGATGGTCATTGACTATAGCCAGACCATCAACAGGTACACACAACTAGACGCGTACCCTCTCCCCCGCATATCCGACATGGTCAATCGGATTGCCCAATATAAAGTCTTCTCCACCGTGGACCTCAAGTCCGCCTACCATCAGCTCCCCATCCGCCCAAGTGACCGCATGTACACAGCCTTCGAGGCAGTCGGGCGATTATACCATTTCCTACGGGTCCCTTTTGGCGTCACAAACGGGGTCTCGGTCTTCCAACGGGAGATGGACCGAATGGTTGATCAACATGGGTTGCGGGCCACGTTCCCGTATCTCGACAATGTAACCATCTGCGGCCACGATCAGCAGGACCACGACGCCAACCTCCAGAAATTCCTCCAGACCGCCAAAGCCTTGAACCTCACGTACAACGAGGACAAGTGCGTTTTTAGCACCGACCGGCTAGCCATTCTGGGCTACGTAGTGCGCAATGGGATAATAGGCCCCGACCCCGAACGTATGCGCGCACTCATGGAATTTCCCCTCCCGCACTGCCCAAAAGCCCTGAAACGCTGCTTGGGGTTCTTTTCGTACTACGCCCAGTGGGTCCCCCAGTACGCAGACAAGGCCCGCCCCCTAATACAGACCACGACCTTCCCTCTGTCGACAGAGGCTTGCCAGGCCTTCAGCCGCATCAAAGCGGATATCGCAAAGGCCACGATGCGCGCCATCGACGAGTCCCTCCCCTTCCAGGTCGAGAGCGACGCCTCCGACGTAGCTCTAGCGGCCACCCTTAACTAAGCGGGCAGACCCGTGGCCTTTTTCTCCCGAACCCTCCACGCCTCAGAAATCCGCCACTCCTCAGTGGAAAAGGAAGCCCAAGCCATAGTGGAAGCTGTGCGACATTGGAGGCATTACCTGGCCGGCAGGAGATTCACTCTCCTCACTGACCAACGGTCGGTAGCTTTCATGTTCGATAATGCACAGCGGGGCAAAATTAAAAATGACAGGATCTTAAGGTGGAGGATCGAGCTCTCCACCTTCAACTATGAGATCTTGTACCGTCCCGGAAAGCTGAACGAGCCGTCCGATGCCCTATCCCGCGGCACATGTCCCAATGCACAAATTAACCGCCTCCAAACCCTCCACGAGGACCTCTGCCACCCGGGGGTTTCTCGGTTTTACCACTTCATCAAGTCCCGCAATCTCCCATACTCTTTAGAGGAGGTCCGTACAGTCACAAGGGACTGCCACATCTGCGCGGAATGCAAGCCGCATTTTTTCAGGCCAGATGGAGCGCACCTGATTAAGGCTTCCCGCCCCTTTGAACGCCTCAGTCTCGATTTCAAAGGGCCCCTCCCCTCCACCGACCGCAACGCATATTTTCTTAATGTAGTGGACGAATACTCCCGCTTCCCTTTTGCCATTCCCTGCTCTGACATGACCGCAGCCACAGTCATTAAAGCCCTGAACAGCATCTTCACGCTGTTCGGTTACCCCGCATACGTCCACAGCAACAGGGGGTCCTCTTTCATGAGTGACGAGCTGCGCCAGTTCCTGCTCAGCAAGGGCATAGCCTCGAGCAGGACGACCAGCTACAACCCCCGGGGGAACGGGCAAGTAGAAAGGGAGAACGGCGCGGTCTGGAAGGCCGTCCTACTGGCCCTACAGTCCAGGGACCTCCCAGTTGCACGGTGGCAGGAGGTCCTCCCGGACGCTCTCCATTCCATCCGGTCATTATTATGTACAAGCACTAATCAAACGCCTCACGAGCGTCTCCTTGTCTTCCCTAGGAGGTCCTCCTCTGGAACGTCGCTGCCGACCTGGCTGGCGGCCCCAGGACCCATCCTGCTCCGAAAGCACGTGCGGGCACATAAGGCGGACACGTTGGTCGAAAGGGTTCACCTCCTCCACGCAAACCCCCAGTACGCCTACGTGGAGTACCCCGACGGCCGACAGGACACGGTCTCCCTGCGGGATCTGGCGCCCGCCGGCAACACGCACACCCCCCCGACGCCATCAACCCAACCCCCCCCCTTCCTGCCACCGCCGCACCCCGCGACCGCCCCCTTCCCAGGAGGATCGGTCCCCCTCCCCTTTGCACCGACAGCTGAAACCGTGCGGCTCCTGGAGGCGACAACACTGGTACAAGCACCACCACCACCGCCGGGGCCGAGGCGATCGACACGGACGACCAGACCGCCCGACCGACTCGTGGCGTCGATGTAAAACAAATATGGACTGTTCACAAGAACATTTTGCTTTTCTTCCTATACCCTCTGTAAATAGTTGCAACAGGACGAAATTGTCCAATACTGTATTGCCATGTGAATGTTTTATCCTCCCAGGACCAGCCCTGTAAACCCTTACCACCATACGAAGCATCACCCCGCCGGGTTCATTTTTGACAAGGGATGAATGTGGTAGTATGTATTGGGGGTCATGTGGGACTGGAAGCCCTAATGTCATTGGCTGACAGATCCCGGGTCCTGGTTGGCCGTTAACCTCAAGCTCCGCCCTGAAGGCGGAGTATAAGAATCCGGAGTCTTCCCCCGCAGGCCAGTTTACTATCGAGCTGCGGGGGAACAGACACGCTTAATAAAGCCTCATCGACTTCACTCTATTCGTCTCATGGAGCCTTTGTGCGCTACAGTGGGACCCATGCGAACGCCACATCAGTCAATTTAAATTGTTCCACCCCATAAGGGCAAGAAAGAGCAAGGTGGGGGGAAGACTGGGGGTGGTAGTGGAGAAACCCCCCGTAGAATTAACGACGGTGGGGGAGGTCCCTGACTCCACGGTCACACAACCGGTGACAAGGTGCTGTCCCGAAGGGGCAGTCCCAAAGAAACCGACAGTGCTGCAAGCACCCAGCCCAGGGACAGTAACGATTCCCAAGCCATTACCTGTGGGTCAGGTGGCCTGCCTTAGTATAGAGGCTAGGGAGGCAGAGGAGAGGGAGGTATCACCTTGGGCGTGGGAACCATCCAGGGGACGAAGGAGCAATCGGGTCCCCAAGCCCCCGGTAAGATGGTCCCCAGTAGAAGGGAACGGTGAGGGATGTAGGACATTACCCAGTGCTGCCACAGGTAGCGCAGTCTCCGGAGGGAGACCCAGTGCTGCCACAGGTAGCGCAGTCTCCGGAGGGAGACCCAGTGCTGCCACAGGTAGCCCAGACTCCGGAGGGAGACCCAGTGCTGCCACAGGTAGCCCAGTCTCCGGAGGGAGACCCAGTGCTGCCACAGGTAGCCCAGACTCCGGAGGGAGACCCAGTGCTGCCACAGGTAGCCCAGTCTCCGGAGGGAGACCCAGTGCTGCCACAGGTAGCCCGGTCTCCGGAGGGAGACCCAGTGCTGCCACAGGTAGCCCGGTCTCCGGAGGGAGCAGAAAGGGATCCCCAAACCACTTTGGGAAGGACAGGCAAGGGGCAGTCCGGACCCCCGGGAGGGGGAGGTCTGGCCCGAGCCGTTGGTCCAAACAGGTGAACAGCCCCAGTATAGCGGGGTCCAGTTTTAATTAGGCCACCCGGAGACGGGTGGCATTGTACATAGCATTCCCCCCCTGTTAGTTCTAATTAGTGTGTAGTGGTGTGTGGCTTATTTAGGATCGTGGGATCACAGAAGCGTATAATGCAGTGATATAATGAATGTGCATGCAGGCACTAGGACCCTAGTGGAGCCGGGCTGTGGACACAGAACCACAGACAGGCTGCGGCAATTTCATGCTGATTTCACAACTTCAAAGCGGGAGCTGCTGCTGCCGCTGGATAGAAGCCATGCACTTTCAGGTAGGTAGTTCTGTAGAGTCAAGGGTGTGTTTTGTCTGTTTTACAGATGTGGAGCTTGCTGATGATCTTGGCGATGGTGGGACCGGGAGAACTCCGCAGAGGCGAGACAGAAGAGTCCTTTGTCTATGGGTGCTCTGGCGGCAGAGCCCCTCTTGTCACTACCGGACAGGGAGACCAGGTGGCCACAGAGCAGACCCGCTACTCCCACCTGGGGAGGTGGCCTGGGTGGCTGGGGTCGAACTCGACCAGGTACTCCAGCCACCAGAGCTTCACCTATGGAGAGGCCTCTGTACTCTGCGAGGAGATACAGGTGGCGACTGACCGGGTTAGGGTGACTGAGGGCAGGCGGGTGTGTTTAACCTGTGAGGGGGACGTTCCTTTGGGGAGATGGTGGTGGCTCAGGAAGCTGAGCCTGGACATGAGGGATCGGTCCTCGGACTGGGAACGCCTGGACAACACCTACCGGACCATCACGGGGTCACCGGGTAAGATCACCGTTTACTGGGATAAGTGGTGGGCTTCTGACCAGGGCATTTATTTGTGTTTATGGGGGTCTACCAAGGCATGTCCACAAGGGGCATCAATCACTTTTGTAAGGTGGTGGCAGAACCCAGGGAATGGGATGAATTGACCGCAGTGGGGAGGGATGTGTAACGCCCAGGGAAGGGATGACTGTAAAAGCTACCGAACTGCTGGTTCAGGTAAAGAGACCCCTGCCCACAGCCCAACCAATCGACCCTCACAACTGTCCGATCACCACCAGGGGGCCTGAGAATGGTTTAGTGTTTGTCCCCACAAAGAAAATGTTGTACCAGGGGGTACATTATGCTGTCGCCTCAGTTGTACTGAACCTCTCAGCTGCAGGTATCAACGACGGAGGAAAATGAAGAGCCTTCAACGGGCTTTTGGGAAGAAGCGAAGTGCAGCCCACAAAAGAGGATCCGTAGTGTAATAAAAGGATTCAAATGTAAATAGTTGTATGGATTCGCGGGTTTCAGTTACTTGACTGTGATATATGTACAGGGACCCTTACGTTTGGGGTTCCGGTGAAATGTGTGTATGTTACTGTGTGTTTAAATTAAGTATGGTCTTGTCTTTCCCTTTCAATGAAATTGAAAGCCTAGATTAAGGGAACTGTCTTGGGACTTGTAGTTTCGCATGTTGTTGAGGGGGGGCCTACGGTCCACACAAAAGGAAATGATTGCCCTTTACCTGTGTCGATACGGTCCAAGCAGGTAGGGACGTATCGAAGGGGCATCTGTAAGGTTTTCGGGCAATCCGGCCCTTTTTGGACTGCCCAGGAATAAAACCCAGAGACTGTAAACTGGACACTTTTTCAGCCAAAAGAACGTAACCAAATTTCCCAGCAGGCTTGGTCCGCTGAGCCGAGTAGGGGCATAGGTATTTACAAACCCCCCCCCCCAGGAGCTACAAGGAAGAAGGAGCCAGACAACTAGATAAGATTAAAACACAGACAAAGGGGCACGGGAATACACAGGGGGCCTGCCTGCAAGCAGGACAATGGGATGGTCATAGCCCCATGCAGATGTAAATGACTTGGCCTCCACCAGAGCAGAATCCAATCAACACCCCATCAACATAGCGAGGGGAGAATAGCAGCGATCTCCGGAGCAGATGGAAGACTTTGAAAATCTTCACAAGAGAGCTTAACCTTGTTATCTAAAAAAGCAGACTGTCTGGGCTCAGTATATTGCGCTGGAAAAGCCCCTTGAAGATAAACGGTAGAAAAAACCAAGTTGGAGGCGGACCTGGGGGAGGTACTCCAATCCTGACAGAAGCCACCGGCAGGAACTCACTGGGTGGAGGGGGCGGAGTCGGTGCCAAATTCAAATCGCGGCAGGTCTGCCTGGCTGGAAGGAGCGGACCTGCGAGGAGAACCCGGAAGTCGACAGGTCTGACCGGCTCAAAGGGGGCGGGACCAGCGGGAACTTTAAACCTTACCGATTCAATGCAAAAGGGGCTGGCTGAACACAGGAAAAAGCCAGGTAAAACGGATATAAAAGGGGCTGTGTTGCGATTGAGGGTCTCTTGGCTTGACCTCTCCACCTTCGACTTGACCTCTCGCAGCCTGTGACCGTAAGTACCCTGCAGCAGCTTGCGAAACTCCCGGGACTTTGATAGTGGTTGAGGCTTTGGGGCAGGGGGCTTGATTTGTGTTTTGTACCATTGCTAAACTTGTGTAACGATAAGATTTTACGTTGTGTCCGTTATAGTACTTCTTGAATAGACTTAGTTTGTGTTAGAGTTTAAGATTTTATTATAATTTCTTCTGTTTGATGATTTTGACCTGAGTTTTGCAATAAACCTCGATTTGCTGATAATTGGAGTCGTTTCAATTCTTCAATCTCTCACCAGCGATCTCTGACCAAGTCATTGTTAAGATATTCCTCACCTTAATTCCGCGGTCGAGAATCTCGGGTCATCTTGAACGATTCGAACCCGTTCACTCAGGACAGGCTGCTGGTTATGTAATAAACAGCAGTGTCCTATTCTCTCTCTTGGGAAAGCTACTCCAGCGAAGTAGGAACCGGGTGGGTGTTGCACCACCGGCAAGAGAGAGAATCACCTGGACATTGGTGGGGGTCTGGATATCTGTGTGATATAAGCCTCAGGCTTCCGGTTAGGGATAAACGGCAGGCTTGATTCAGTGCTCTCTTCCGTGGAGGTGCCCCAGTGCGGCATCCCCTGGCCTCTGAAGTTTCAGTGCCAGCTGGAGAGAGACACACACAGATACTCAAAACCCAGATATCGGCCCAGTAGTGGAGTAGCAGAGATGGAACCCTCTACACCTTAAATTTATGTCCCCTTGTAATGGTTTGTTCCACCCGGGGAAAAAGTCTCTGACTGTCTACTCTATCTACTCCCCTGATCATCTTATAAACCTCTATCAAGTCGCCCCTCATCCTTCTCCGTTCTAATGAGAAAAGGCCTAGCACCCTCAACCTTTCCTCGTAAGACCTACTCTCCATTCCAGGCAACATCCTGCTAAATCTTCTTTGCACCTTTTCCAAAGCTTCCACATCCTTCCTAAAATGAGGCGACCAGAACTATACACAGTACTCCAAATGTGGCCTTACCAAAGTTTTGTACAGCTGCATCATCACCTCAAGGCTCTTAAATTCAATCCCTCTGTTAATGAACGCGAGCACACCATAGGCCTTCTTCACAGCTCTATCCACTTGAGTGGCAACTTTCAAAAATGTATGAACATAGACCCCAAGATCTCTCTGCTCCTCCACATTACCAAGAACTCTACCGTTAACCCTGTATTCCGCATTCATATTTGTCCTTCCAAAATGGACAACCTCACACTTTTCAGGGTTAAACTCCATCTGCCACTTCTCAGCCCAGCTCTGCATCCTACCTATGTCTCTTTGCAGCCGACAACAGCCCTCCTCACTATCCACAACTCCACCAATCTTCGTATCGTCTGCAAATTTACTGACCCACCCTTCAACTCCCTCATCCAAGTCATTAATGAAAATCACAAACAGCAGAGGACCCAGAACTGATCCCTGTGGTACGCCACTGGTAACTGGGATCCAGGCTGAATATTTGCCACCCACCACCACTCTCTGACTTCTATCGGTTAGCCAGTTCGTTATCCAACTGGTCAAATTTCCCACTATCCCATGCCTCCTTACTTTCTGCAGAAGCCTACCATGGGGAACCTTATCAAATGCCTTACTAAAATCCATGTACACTACATCCACTGCTTTACCTTCATCCACATGCTTGGTCACCTCCTCAAAAAATTCAATAAGACTTGTAAGGCAAGACCTACCCCTCCCAAATCCGTGCTGACTATCCCTAATCAAGCAGTGTCTTTCCAGATGCTCAGAAATCCTATCTTTCAGTACCCTTTCCATGACTTTGCCTACCACCAAAGTAAGACTAACTGGCCTGTAATTCCCAGGGTTATCCCTAGTCCCTTTTTTGAACAGGGGCACGACATTCGCCACTCTCCAATCCCCTGGTACCACCCCTGTTGACAGTGAGGACGAAAAGATAATTGCCAACGGCTCTGCAATTTCATCTCTAGCTTCCCATAGAATCCTTGGATATATCCCGTCAGGCCCGGGGGACTTTTCTATCCTCAAGTTTTTCAAAATGCCCAACACATCTTCCTTCCTAACAAGTATTTCCTCGAGCTTACCAGTCTGTTTCACACTGTCCTCTCCAACAATATTGCCCCTCTCATTTGTAAATACAGAAGAAAAGTATTCGTTCAAGACCTCTCCTATCTCTTCAGACTCAATACACAATCTCCCGCTACTGTCCTTGATCGGACCTACCCTCGCTCTAGTCATTCTCATATTTCTCACATATGTGTAAAAGGCCTTGGGGTTTTCTTTGATCCTACCCGCCAAAGATTGTTCATGCCCTCTCTTAGCTCTCCTAATCCCTTTCTTCAGTTCCCTCCTGACTATCTTGTATCCCTCCAGCACCCTGTCTGAACCTTGTTTCCTCAGCCTTACATAAGTCTCCTTTTTCCTCTTAACAAGACATTCAACCTCTCTTGTCAACCATGGTTCCCTCACTCGACCATCTCTTCCCTGCCTGACAGGGACATACATATCAAGGACACGTAGTACCTGTTCCTTGAACAAGTTCCACATTTCACTTGTGTCCTTCCCTGACAGCCTATGTTCCCAACTTATGCACTTCAATTCTTGTCTGATAACATCGTATTTACCCTTCCCCCAATTGTAAACCTTGCCCTGTTGAACGCACCTATCCCTCTCCATTACTAAAGTGAAAGTCACAGAATTGTGGTCACTATCTCCTCTAAACCTTGCCCCTCGCACTTTAAACCTATGCCCCCTAGTAATTGACCCCTCTACCCTGGGAAAAAGTCTCTGACTATCCACCCTGTCTATGTCCCCCATAATTTTGTAGACCTCGATCAGGTCGCCCCTCAACCTCCATCGTTCCAGTGAGAACAAACCGAGTTTAATCAACCGCTCCACATAGCTAATGCCCTCCATACCAGGCAACATCCTGGTAAACCTCTTCTGCACCCTCTCTAAAGCCTCCACATCCTTCTGGTAGTGTGGCGACCAGAATTGAACACTATACTCCAAGTGTGACCTAACTAAGGTTCTATACAGCTGCAACATGACTTGCCAATTCTTATACTCAATGCCCCGGCCAATGAAGGCAAGCATGCCGTATGCCTTCTTGACTACCTTCTCCACCTGTGTTGCCCCTTTCAGTGACCTGTGGACCTGTACACCTAGATCTCTTTGACTTTCAATACTCTTGAGGGTTCTACCGTTCACTATATATTACCTACCGACATAAGACCTTCCAAAATGCATTACCTCATAGTTGTTTGATTAAACTCCATCTGCCATCGCTCTGCCCAAGTGTCCAAACAATCTAAATCCTGCTATATCCTCTGACAGTCCTCATTGCTATCCGCAATTCCTCCAACCTTTGTGTCGTCCGCAAACTTACTAATCAGACCAGTTACATTTTCCTCCAAATCATTTATATAGACGACGAACAGCAAAGGTCCCAGCACCGACCCCTGCGGAACACCACTAGAAACAGACCTCCAATCAGAAAAGCATCCTTCCATTGCTACTCTCTGCCTCTATGACCGAGCCAGTTCTGTATCCATCTTGCCAGCTCACTTCTGATCCCGTGTGACTTCACCTTTTGTACCAGTCTGCCATGTGGGACCTTGTCAAAGGCCTTACTGAAGTTCATATCGACAACATCCACTGCCTTACCGGTATCAATCATCTTTGTCACCTCCTCGAAAAACTCTATCAAGTTTGTGAGACACGATCTCCCCTTCACAAAACCGTGCTGCCTCTCACTAATACGCCCATTTGCTTCCAAATGGGAGTGGATCCTGTCTCGAAGAATTCTCTCCAATAATTTCCCTACCACTGACCGAAGGCTCATCGGCCTGTAGTTCCCTGGATTATCCTTGCTACCTTTCTTAAACAAAGGAACAACATTGGCTATTCTCCAATCCTCCGGGACATCACCTGAAGACAGTGAGGATCCAAAGATTTCTGTCAAGGCCTCAGCAATTTCCTCTCTTGTCTTCTTCAGTATTCTGGGGTAGATCCCGTCAGGCCCTGGGGACTTGTCTCCCTTAATATTTTTCAAGACCCCCAACACCTCGTCTTTTTGGATCTCAATGTGACCCAGGCTATCTACACACTCTTCTCCAGACTCAACACCCACCAATTCCTTCTCTTTGGTGACTACTGATGCAAAGTATTCATTTAGTACCTCGCCCATTTCCTCTGGCTCCACACATAGGTTCCCTCCCCTGTCTTTTAGTGGCCTAACCCTTTCCCTGGCTACCCTCTTGCTTTTTATGTACGTGTGAGGCACGATCAATTTGACTGGAGACGAAGTTGAATCCAAACTGAGGCTTTATTAGTATCTGATGTGCGGCCTCCCACAGCAGCTGGCGAAATGGCTGCGGGCTGGAGGACACGCATATTTATAACCCACCTCCTGGGCGGAGCTAGCATGCAGGGGCCACAGGTGAACCTGTAGTGCAGGATCTACCGTACAACCTCTAATATCAGAACACTGTGGTTTACCACAACATGTAAAAATCCTTGGGATTTTCCTGAACCCTATTTGCCAATGCCTTTTTGTGACCCCTTTTAGCCCTCCTGACTCCTTGCTTAAGTTCCTTCCTACTTTCCTTATATTCCACACAGGCTTCGTCTGTTCCCAACCTTCTGTCCCTGACAAATGCCCCCTTTTTCTTTTTGACGAGGCCTACAATATCTCTTGTTATCCAAGGTTCCTGAAGTTTGCCGTATTTATCCTTCTTCCTCACAGGAACATGCCAGTCCTGAATTCCTTTCAACTGACATTTGAAAGCCTCCCACATGTCAGATGTTGATTTACCCTCAAACATCTGCCCACAATCTAGGTTCTTCAGTTCCCGCCTAATATTGTTATAAATAGCCTTCCCCCAATTTAGCACTTTCATCCCAAGACCACTCTTATCCTTGTCCACCAGCCCTTTAAAACTTACTGAATTGTGGTCACTGTTCCCGAAATGCTCCCCTACTGAAACTTCTACCACCTGGCCGGGCTCATTCCCCAATACCAGGTCCAGTACAGCCCCTTGTTGGACGATCTACATATTGCTTTAAGAAGCCCTCCTGGATGCTCCTTACAAACTCTGTCCCGCCCAAGTCCCTCGCACTAAGTGAGTCCCAGTCAATTTTGGGGAAGTTAAAGTCTCCCATCACAACAACCCTGTTGCCTTTAATCCTTTCAAAAATCTGTCTACCTATCTGCTCCTCTATCTCCCATTGGCTGTTGGGTGGCCTGTAGTAAACCCCCAACATTGTGACTGCACCCTCCTTATTCCTGATCTCCCAGAAAGCCTCGCTGCCCTCTGAGGTGTCCTCCCACAGTACAGCTGTGATATTCTCCCTAACCAGTATGTTATGGGCCAGGGTTTAGAGAAACCCAAAGTGTATCATGGAGTTCACCTGACCCACAACTTTTAATAGATTGTGGTATGGGGAGCACACGGCCCACTCTACAGGTGTGGTACAGCAGACATTTCAGCGGGAGCAGAGTGCAGGGGCCTGTCGGGAGGTGAGTTTTTGATTTAAAAACACTTACCTTACAGGAGCAGTCCTTAGAATTTCGGCGAGAGCAGAGTGCAGGGGCCTGTCGGGAGGTGAGTTTTTGATTTAAAAATACTTACCTTGCAGGAGCAGTCCTTAGAATTTCGGAAGAGCAGTCCTTAGAATTTCACGGGAGCAGAGTGCAGGGGCCTGTCGGGAGGTGAGTATTTAATTAAAAAATACTTACCTGGTCCCGATTCTGTTCTTCTTTTCTGCTTTATTTTTTATTTTTTTTGATATTAGGCGGGAACCGGAAGTTCGACCCGCGGACTTCTGGGAAGGTACCCCCCCGCCCCCCCCCCCCCCGCAATAAATTCTGGTGGAGAGGAAACCCAAGACACTCCACGTGTAGTGTCTCCCACCCGCCCTCCTCCTCTAACCTAATAATAAGACCCATTGGTGTGAGGTAAGTGCCATATTATATTATTTTTTTTAAAAAATGTATTTATTAACCAGAACTTGGCTGGAAGTTAGAGGGATGTCAGGGAAGGGAGTGCAATGTTCCTCCTGCAGGATGTTTGAGGTGAGGGATGCCGTTAGTGTCCCTGCTGATTTTACCTGCAGGAAGTGCTGCCATCTCCAGCTCCTCCAAGACCGAGTTAGGGAACTGGAGCTGGAGTTGGATGAAGTTTGGATCATTCGGGAGGCAGAGGGGGTCATAGATAGCAGCTTCAGGCAATTAGTTACACCAAAGATTGGAGATAGATGGGTAACTGTAAGAGGGACTGGGAAGAAGCAGTCAGTGCAGGGATCCCCTGCGGTCGTTCCCCTGAGTAACAAGTATACCGCTTTGGATACTTGTGGGGGGGACGACTTACCAGGGGTAAGCCATGGGGTACGGGCCTCTGGCACGGAGTCTGTCCCTGTTGCTCAGAAGGAAAGGGGGGAGAGGAGCAGAGCATTAGTAATTGGGGACTCGATAGTCAGAGGCACAGATAGGAGATTTTGTGGGAGCGAGAGAGACTCACGTTTGGTATGTTGCCTCCCAGGTGCAAGGGTACGTGATGTCTCGGATCGTGTTTTCCGGGTCCTTAAGGGGGAGGGGGAGCAGCCCCAAGTCGTGGTCCACATTGGCACTAACGACATAGGTAGGAAAGGGGACAAGGATGTCAGGCAGGCTTTCAGGGAGCTAGGATGGAAGCTCAGAACGAGAACAAACAGAGTTGTGATCTCTGGGTTGTTGCCAGTGCCACGTGATAGTGAGATGAGGAATAGGGAGAGAGAGCAATTAAACAGGTGGCTACAGGGATGGTGCAGGCGGGAGAGATTCAGATTTCTGGATAACTGGGGCTCTTTCTGGGGAAGGTGGGACCTCTACAGACAGGATGGTCTACATCTGAACCTGAGGGGCACAAATATCCTAGGGGGGAGATTTGTTAGTGCTCTTTGGGGGGGTTTAAACTAATGCAGCAGGGGCATGGGAACCTGGATTGTAGTTTTAGGGTACGGGAGATTGAGAGTATAGAGGTCAGGAGCACAGATTTGACTTCGCAGGAGGGGGCCAGTGTTCAGGTAGGTGGTTTGAAGTGTGTCTACTTCAATGCCAGGAGTATACGAAATAAGGTAGGGGAACTGGCAGCATGGGTTGGTACCTGGGACTTCGATGTTGTGGCCATTTCGGAGACATGGGTAGAGCAGGGACAGGAATGGTTGTTGCAGGTTCCGGGGTTTAGGTGTTTTAGTAAGCTCAGAGAAGGAGGCAAAAGAGGGGGAGGTGTGGCGCTGCTAGTCAAGAACAGTATTACGGTGGCGGAGATGATGCTAGATGGGGACTCTTCTTCCGAGGTCGTATGGGCTGAGGTTAGAAACAGGAATAGAGAGGTCACCCTTCTGGGAGTTTTCTATCGGCCTCCTAATAGATCTAGGGATGTAGATGAAAGGATGGCGAAGATGATTCTGGATAAGAGCGAAAGTAACAGGGTAGTTATTATGGGAGACTTTAACTTTCCAAATATTGACTGGAAAAGATATAGTTCGAGTACATTAGATGGGTCGTTTTTTGTACAATGTGTGCAGGAGGGTTTCCTGACACAATATGTTGACAGGCCAACAAGAGGCGAGGCCACATTGGATTTGATTTTGGCTAATGAACCAGGCCAGGTGTTAGATTTGGAGGTAGGTGAGCACTTTGGGGACAGTGACCACAATTCGGTGACGTTTACGTTAGTGATGGAAAGGGATAAGTATACCCCGCAGGGCAAGTGTTATAGCTGGGGGAAGGGCAATTATGATGCCATTAGACATGACTTGGGTGGGGTAGGTTGGAGAATTAGGCTGCAAGTGTTGGGCACACTGGATATGTGGAGCTTGTTCAAGGAAAAGCTACTGCGTGTTCTTGATAAGTACGTACCGGTCAGGCAGGGAGGAAGGCATCGAGCGAGGGAACACCTCAGAGGGCAGTGAGGCTATATGGGTAGAGATCAGGAATAAGAAGGGTGCAGTCACAATGTTGGGGGTATACTACAGGCCTCCCAACAGCCAGCGGGAGATAGAGGAGCAGATAGGTAGACAGATTTTGGAAAAGAGTAAAAACAACAGGGTTGTGGTGATGGGAGACTTCAACTTCCCCAATATTGACTGGGACTCACTTAGTGCCAGGGGCTTAGACGGGGCAGAGTTTGTAAGGAGCATCCAGGAGGGCTTCTTAAAACAATATGCAAACAGTCCAACTAGGGAAGAGGCGGTACTGGACCTGGTATTGGGGAATGAGCCCGGCCAGGTGGTAGATGTTTCAGTAGGGGAGCATTTCGGTAACAGTGACCACAATTCAGTAAGTTTTAAAGTACTGGTGGACAAGGATAAGAGTGGTCCGAGGATGAATGTGCTAAATTGGGGGAAGGCTAATTATAACAATATTAGGCGGGAACTGAAGAGCATAGATTGGGGGCGGATGTTTGAGGGCAAATCAACATCTGACATGTGGGAGGCTTTCAAGTGTCAGTTGATAGGAATACAGGACAGGCATGTTCCTGTGAGGAAGAAAGACAAATACGGCAATTTTCGGGAACCTTGGATGACGAATGATATTGTAGGCCTCGTCAAAAAGAAAAAGGAGGCATTTGTCAGGGCTAAAAGGCTGGGAACAGACGAAGCCTGTGTGGCATATAAGGAAAGTAGGAAGGAACTTAAGCAGGGAGTCAGGAGGGCTAGAAGGGGTCATGAAAAGTCATTGGCAAATAGGGTTAAGGAAAATCCCAAGGCTTTTTACACTTACATAAAAAGCAAGAGGGTAGCCAGGGAAAGGGTTGGCCCACTGAAGGATAGGCAAGGGAATCTATGTGTGGAGCCAGAGGAAATGGGCGAGGTACTAAATGAATACTTTGCATCAGTATTCACCAAAGAGAAGGAATTGGTAGATGTTGAGTCTGGAGAAGGGGGTGTAGATAGCCTGGGTCACATTGTGATCCAAAAAGACGAGGTGTTGGGTGTCTTAAAAAATATTAAGGTAGATAAGTCCCCAGGGCCGGATGGGATCTACCCCAGAATACTGAAGGAGGCTGGAGAGGAAATTGCTGAGGCCTTGACAGAAATCTTTGGATCCTCGCTGTCTTCAGGGGATGTCCCGGAGGACTGGAGAATAGCCAATGTTGTTCCTCTGTTTAAGAAGGGTGGCAGGGATAATCCCGGGAACTACAGGCCGGTGAGCCTTACTTCAGTGGTAGAGAAATTACTGGAGAGAATTCTTCGAGACAGGATCTACTCCCATTTGGAAGCAAATGGACGTATTAGTGAGAGGCAGCACGGTTTTGTGAAGGGGAGGTCGTGTCTCACTAACTTGATCGAGTTTTTCGAGGAGGTCACTAAGATGATTGATGCAGGTAGGGCAGTAGATGTTGTCTATATGGACTTCAGTAAGGCCTTTGACAAGGTCCCTCATGGTAGACTAGTACAAAAGGTGAAGTCACACGGGATCAGGGGTGAACTGGCAAGGTGGATACAGAACTGGCTAGGCCATAGAAGGCAGAGGGTAGCAATGGAGGGATGCTTTTCTAATTGGAGGGCTGTGACCAGTGGTGTTCCACAGGGATCAGTGCTGGGACCTTTGCTCTTTGTAGTATATATAAATGATTTGGAGGAAAATGTAACTGGTCTGATTAGTAAGTTTGCAGACGACACAAAGGTTGGTGGAATTGCGGATAGCGATGAGGACTGTCTGAGGATACAGCAGGATTTAGATTGTCTGGAGACTTGGGCGGAGAGATGGCAGATGGAGTTTAACCTGGACAAATGTGAGGTAATGCATTTTGGAAGGGCTAATGCAGGTAGGGAATATACAGTGAATGGTAGAACCCTCAAGAGTATTGAAAGTCAAAGAGATCTAGGAGTACAGGTCCACAGATCACTGAAAGGGGCTACACAGGTGGAGAAGGTAGTCAAGAAGGCATACGGCATGCTTGCCTTCATTGGCCGGGGCATTGAGTATAAGAATTGGCAAGTCATGTTGCAGCTGTATATAACCTTAGTTAGGCCACACTTGGAGTATAGTGTTCAATTCTGGTCGCCACACTACCAGAAGGATGTGGAGGCTTTAGAGAGGGTGCAGAAGAGATTTACCAGAATGTTGCCTGGTATGGAGGGCATAAGCTATGAGGAGCGATTGAATAAACTCGGTTTGTTCTCACTGGAACGAAGGAGGTTGAGGGGCGACCTGATAGAGGTATACAAAATTATGAGGGGCATAGACAGAGTGGATAGTCAGAGGCTTTTCCCCAGGGTAGAGGGGTCAATTACTAGGGGGCATAGGTTTAAGGTGAGAGGGGCAAAGTTTAGAGTAGATGTACGAGGCAAGTTTTTTACGCAGAGGGTAGTGGGTGCCTGGAACTCACTACCGGAGGAGGTAGTGGAGGCAGGGACGATAGGGACATTTAAGGGGCATCTTGACAAATATATGAATAGGATGGGAATAGAAGGATACGGACCCAGGAAGTGTAGAAGATTGTAGTTTAGTCGGGCAGTATGGTCGGCACGGGCTTGGAGGGCCGAAGGGCCTGTTCCTGTGCTGTACATTTCTTTGTTCTTTGTTTTGTTGGAACCGTGGTTTACCAAAGAAGTGGAATCTCTTGTTAAGAGGAAGAAGGAGGCCTATGTGAAGTTGAGGTGTGAAGTTTCAGTTGGGACGATGGATAGTTACAAGGTAGCGAGGAAGGATCTAAAGAGAGAGCTAAGACGAGCAAGGAGGGGACATGAGAAGTATTTGGCAGGTAAGATCAAGGAAAACCCAAAAGCTTTCTATAGGTATGTCAGGAATAAAAGAATGACTCGGGTAAGAGTAGGGCCAGTCAAGGACAGGGATGGGAAGTTGTGTGTGGAGTCTGAAGAGATAGGCGAGATACTAAATGAATATTTTTCGTCAGTATTCACTCAGGATAAAGAGAATGTTGTGGAGGAGAATGCTGATACCCAGGCTATTAGAATAGATGGCATTGAGGTACGTAGGGAAGAGGTGTTGGCAATTCTGGACAGGCTGAAAATAGATAAGTCCCCGGGGCCTGATGGGATTTATCCTAGGATTCTCTGGGAAGCCAGGGAAGAGATTGCTGAGCCTTTGGCTTTGAGTTTTATGTCATCATTGGCTACAGGAATAGTGCCAGAGGACTGGAGGATAGCAAATGTGGTCCCTTTGTTCAAGAAGGGGAGTAGAGACAACCCAGGCAACTATAGACCGGTGAGCCTCGCGTCTGTTGTGGGTAAAGTCTTGGAGGGGATTATAAGAGACAAGATTTATAATCATCTAGATAGGAATAATATGATTAGAGATAGTCAGCATGGCTTTGTGAAGGGTAGGTCATGCCTCACAAACCTTATCGAGTTCTTTGAGAAGGTGACTGAACAGGTAGACGAGGTAGAGCAGTTGATGTGGTGTATATGGATTTCAGTAAAGCGTTTGATAAGGTTCCCCATGGTAGGCTATTGCATAAAATACGGAGGCTGGGGATTGAGGGTGATTTAGAGATGTGGATCAGAAATTGGCTAGCTGAAAGAAGACAGAGGGTGGTGGTTGATGGGAAATGTTCAGAATGGAGTTCAGTTACAAGTGGTGTACCACAAGGATCTGTTCTGGGGCCGTTGCTGTTTGTCATTTTTATCAATGACCAAGAGGAAGGCGCAGAAGGGTGGGTGAGTAAATTTGCAGACGACACTAAAGTCGGTGGTGTTGTCGACAGTGCGGAAGGATGTTGCAGGTTACAGAGGGACATAGATAAGCTGCAGAGCTGGGCTGAGAGGTGGCAAATGGAGTTTAATGTAGAGAAGTGTGAGGTGATTCACTTTGGAAGGAATAACAGGAATGCGGAATATTTGGCTAATGGTAAAATTCTTGGAAGTGTGGATGAGCAGAGGGATACATAGATCCCTGAAAGTTGCCACCCAGGTTGATAGGGTTGTGAAGAAGGCCTATGGTGTGTTGGCCTTTATTGGTAGCGGGATTGAGTTCCAGAGTCATGAGGTCATGTTGCAGCTGTACAAAACTCTGGTACGGCCGCATTTGGAGTATTGCGTGCAGTTCTGGTCACCTCATTATAGGAAGGACGTGGAAGCTTTGGAATGGATGCAGAGGAGATTTACCAGGATGTTGCCTGGTATGGAGGGAAAATCTTATGAGGAAAGGCTGATGGACTTGAGGTTGTTTTCGTTAGAGAGAAGAAGGTTAAGAGGAGACTTAATGGAGGCATACAAAATGATCAGAGGGTTAGATAGGGTGGACAGTGAGAGCCTTCTCCCGCGGATGGAAATGGCTAGCACGAGGGGACATAGCTTTAAACTGAGGGGTAATAGATATAGGACAGAGGTCAGATGTAGATTCTTTACGCAAAGAGTGGTGAGGCCGTGGAATGCCCTACCTGCAACAGTAGTGAACTCACCAACATTGAGGGCATTTAAAAGTTTATTGGATAAGCATATGGATGCTAATGGCATAGTGTAGGTTAGATGGCTTTTGTTTTTTGACTTCCCATGTCGGTGCAACATCGTGGGCCAAAGGGCCTGGACTGCACTGTATCGTTCTATGTTCTATGTTCTAAATGGAAAAGTATTTCTTAAAGCAAAACAATGTTTATTCTATGAACTCAAGTTAAACCTTTTAAAACATACAGTGAACATCTGAGCAACACAGAACATAGAACATTACAGCGCAGGACAGGCGCTTCGACCCTCAATGTTGCGCCGACCTGTGAAACCACTCTATAGCCCATCTACATTATTCCCTTATCGTCCATATGTCTATCCAATGACCATTTGAATGCCCTTAGTGTTGGCAAGTCCACTTCTGTTAAAGGCAGGGCATTCCACGCCCTTACTACTCTCTGAGTAAAGAACCTACCTCTGGCATCTGTCCTATATCTATCTCCCCCTCAACTTAAAGCTATGTCCCCTCGTGCTAGACATCACCATGGAGAGGAAAAAGGCTCTCACTGTCCACCCTATCCAATCCTCTGATCATCTTGTATGCCTCAATTAAGTCACCTCTTAACATTCTTCTCTCTAACGAAAACAGCCTCAAGTCCCTCAGACTTTCCTCATAAGATCTTCCCTCCATACCAGGCAACATTCTGGTAAATCTCCTCTGCACCCTTTCCGATGCTTCCACATCCTTCCTATAATTCGGCGACCAGAATTGCACGCAAGACTCCAAATTCGGCCGCACCAGAGTGTTGTATAGCTGCAACATGACCTCATGGCTCCGAAACTCAATCCCTCTACCAATAAAAGCTAACACACCGTACGCCTTCTTAACAACCCTCTCAACCTGGGTGGCAACTTTCAGGTATCTATATACATGGACACCGAGATCTCTCTGCTCATCCACACTGCCAAGAATCTTACCATTAGCCCAGTACTCTGTCTTCCTGTTATTCCTTCCAAAATGAATCACCTCACACTTTTCTGCATTAAACTCCATTTACCACCTCTCAGCCCAGCGCTGCAGCTTATCTATGTCCCTCTGTAACTTGTACATCCTTCCGCACTGTCCACAACTCCAACGACTTTAGTGTCATCTGCAAATTTACTCACCCATCCTTCTCCGCCCCCCTCCAGGTCATTTATAAAAATGACAAACAGCAGTGGCCCCAAAACAGATCCTTGTGGTACACCAATAGTAACTGGACTCCAGTCTGAACATTTCCCATCAACCACCACACTTTGTCTTCTTCCAGCTAGCCAATTTCTGATCCAAACTGCTAAATCATCCTGAATCACATGCCTCTGTATTTTCTGCAGTAGCCTACCGTGGGGAACCTTATCAAATGCTTTACTGAAGTCCATTTACACCATATCAACTGCTTTACCCTCATCCACCTGTTTGGTCACCTTCTCAAAGAACTCAATAAGGTTTGTGAGGCACGACCTACCCTTCACAAAACCGTGTTGACTATCTCTAATCAAATTATTCCTTTCCAGATGATTATACATCCTATCTCTGATAAACCTTTCCAAGATTTTGCCCACGACAGAAGTAAGGCTCACTGGTCTATAGTTACCGGGTTGTCTCTACTCCCCTTCTTGAACACGGGGACTACATTTGCTATCCTCCAGTCTTCTGGCATTATTCCTGGAGACAAAGATGATTTTAAGATCAAAGACAAAGGCTCAGCAATCTCCTCCCTAGTTTCCCAGAGAATCCTAGGATAAATCCCATCTGGCTCAGGGGATTTATCTATTTTTACACTTTCCAGAATTGCTAACACCTCCTCCTTATGAACGTAACAGCCTCCCCGAACAGGCGCCAGAGTGTGGCGACTAGGGGCTTTTCACAGTAACTTCATTTGAAGCCGACTTGTGACAATAAGCGATTTTCATTTTTCATTCTAGTCTAGTAGTCTGAATCTCAGTAGTCTCCTCGACAACATTGTCTTTTTCCTGTGTGAATACTGATGAAAAATATTCATTTAGCACGTCTCCTATCTCCTCGGACTCCAAGCACAGCTTCCCACTACTGTCCTTGACTGGCCCGACTCTTTCCCTCGTCATTCGTTTATTCCTGACATATCTATAGAAAGGTTTAGGGTTATCCTTGATCCTACCTGCCAAAGACTTCTCATGTCCCCTCCTGGCTCTTCTTAGCTCTCTCTTTAGGTCCTCCCTAGCTAACTTGTAACTCTTGAGCGCCCTAACTGAACCTTCATGTCTCATCTTTACATAAGCCTCCTTCGTCCTCTTGACAAGTGTTTTGACTGCTTTAGTAAACCACGGTTCCCTTGCTCGACCACTTCCTCCCTGCCTGACATGTTACTTGTCAAGGACACGCAGTAGTTGTTCCTTGAACAAGCTCGACATTTCCATTGTGCCCATCCCCTGCAGTTTTCCTCTCCATCTGATGCAGCCTAAGTCTTGCCTCATCGCATCATAATTGCCTTTCCCCAAGATATAACTCTTGTCCTGCGGTATATACCTACCCCTTTCCATCACTGAAGTAAACATAATCAAATTGTGGTCACTATCACCAAAGTGCTCACCTACCTCCAAATCTAACACCTGTCCTGGTTCATTACCCAGTACCAAATCCAATATGGCTCGCCTCTCATTGGCCTATCTACATACTGTGTCAGGAAACCCTCCTGCACACATTGGACAAAAACGGACCCATCTAAAGTATTCGAACTATAGCGTTTCCAGTCAATAGTTGGGAAGTTAAAGTCCCCCATAACAACTACCATGTTGCTTTTGCTCCTATCCAGTATCATCTTTGCAATCCTTTCCTCTACATCTCTGGAACTTTTCGGAGGTCTATAGAAAACCCCTTTCCTGTTTCTAACCTCAGCCCATACTACCTCAGTAGACGAGTCCTCATCAAACGTCCTTTCTGCCACCGTAATACTGTCCTTGACTAACAATGCCACCCCTCCCCGTCTTTTACCACCTTCCCTGAGCTTACTGAAATATCTAAACCCCGGCACCTGCAACAGCCATTCCTGTCCCTGCTCTATCCATGTCTCCGAAATGGCCACGACATCGAAGTCCCAGGTACCAACCCATGTCGCAAGTTCACTCACCTTATTCCGGATGCTCCTGGCATTGAAGAAGACACACTTTAAACCACCTTCCTGCCTGCCGGTACACTCCTGCAACTTTGTAACCTTACTCATGACCTCACTACTCTCAACCTCCTGTATACTGGAGCAACAATTCAGGTTCCCAAGCCCCTGCTGAACTAGTTTAAACCCTCCCGAAGAGCATTAGCAAATTTCCCCCCCAGGATATTGGTACCCCTCTAGTCCAGGTGTAGACCATCCCGTTTGTAGAGGTCTCACTGACCCCAGAATGAGCCCCAATTATCCAGAAATCTGAAACCCTCCCTCCTGCACCATCCCTGTAGCCACGTGTTCAACTCCTCTCTCTCCCTATTCCCCATCTCGCTATCGCGTGGCACGGGTAACAACCCAGAGATAATAACTCTGTTGTTCATCGTCTAAGTTTTCACCCTGAATTCCTGCCTTACATCTCTATCCCTTTTCCTACCTATGTCGTTGGTACCTATGTGGACCACGACTTGGGGCTGCTCCCCCTCGCCCTTAAGGATCCCGAAAACACGATCCGATACATCACGCACCCTGGCACCTGGGAGGCAACACACCAACCGCGAGTCTCTCTCGTTCCCACAAAATCTCCTATCTATCCCCCTAACTATGGAGTCTCCAATGACTAATTCTCTACTCCTCGCCCCCCTTCCCTTCTGAGCAACAGGGACAGACTCTGTGCCAGAGACCTGTACCCCATGGCTTAACCCTGGTAAGTTCCCCCCCCCCCCCGCAACAGTATCCAAAGCGGTATACTTGTTACTAAGGGGAACGGCCACAGGGGATCCCTGTACTGACTGCTTCCTCCCAGCCCCTCTCACCATCACCCATCTATCTTTATTCTTCGGAGTAACTACATCCCTGAAGCTTCTATCTATGACTAACTCTGCCTCCCGAATGATCCGAAGTTCATCCAACTCCAGCTCCAGTTCCCTAACGCGGTTTCTGAGGAGCTGGAGATGGGTGCACTTCCCACAGATGAAAACAGCAGGGACACTGACGGTGTCCCTCACCTCAAACATTCTGCAGGAGGAACATTGCACTGCCTTCCCTGCCGTCCCCTCTGGATAAAAAAAAAGAAAAAGAAAGAGCTTACCTGTTATTCACTCCCCTTCTCAGCAAGCACTCACTCAGCAACCTCTACGCCCCGCACGATAACACCTGAGGGAAAATAAAAGAAAAAATACTTACCAGTCACCAGCCAATCCCTTACCTGCAGGCTGTAACGTCACGGTTCAACTTATTTTTACTTCTAATGAAATGAAATGAAAATCGCTTATTGTCACAAGTAGGCTTCAAATGAAGTTACTGTGAAAAGCCCCTAGTCGTCACATTCCGGCGCCTGTTCAGGGAGGCTGTTATGGAAATCGAACCATGCTGCTGGCCTGCCTCGGTCTGCTTTCAAAGCCAACAATTTAGCCCTGTGCTCTACCTGCCCTCGAGATTTCTTCTTGATCATTACGGCGGTTGTTTTATTTTTGGTTAGAGGAGGGGGAAGGGAGGGATACACTGAAGAAGTTTCGCGTTTAAGTGTCACTTGACAACAGCTCCTCCACAAACCACCTTCAAGTTTGGATATATGCAAATTTCCCCTACAACAGCCAATCAGCATCTCCACTCTACTGCCCTCTTCTGGATGCTTGTCTTCACCTGAACAGCTCGGGTCTGATGCCCAGGTACACGTCAAGTTAGGGTGAGCACACGGACATATGCAAATTTCTCCTGCAACAGCCAATCAGCAGCTCCACCCCACTGCCCTCTGCTGGATGCTTGTCTTCACTTGAACAGCTAGGGTCTCTTGCTCAGGCACACCTTCAAGTTAGGGTGAGCACACGGACATATGCAAATTTCCCCCGCAACAGCCAATCAGCAACTCCGCTCTACTGCCCTCTGCTGGATATTAATTCAACCATTAATTCAAATACAACTGCCAAAGCCTACAACACTAAGTAAACCATTAAGCTTTCCTTTTTAACATCCATACGACTTAAAAACAAAACCTTTATCAGAAGCACATCAGGTTAAAGTCACTACTGAAAACATTTATAATTCTGAATTCACCAAATGATCAAGAGATAGACTTTTGATGGCAGAGAGAACAGCAGTACACCTGCCCTGTCTGGCTTCAGCTCCAACACTGAAAACGAAACTAAAACACTCCCTGCAGTCTGCTCAAAAACAAAAGTAAAAAGCTGACAGACAGCCCAGCTCCACCCACACTCTGACATCACTGCAGTAGTGAACACCCATTTCTTAAATGTACTCTCACGATAGATATTTTTATACACACACATTTATAAACACCCATTTCTTAAAGGTACTCTCACATGACAAGTAGCGGAACCCCTCCACCCCTGTTACATCCCCCTCTAGCCCACCTGAAACATCTAAATCCTGGAACCTTTAGCTGCCAATCCTGTCCTTCCCTCAACCAGGTCTCTGCAATGGCAACAACATCATAGTTCCATGTACTAATCCAAGCTCTAAATTCATACTTATTGCATTAAAACATATGTCCTTCAGGCCACCAGTCCCACTGTTTTCAGCAACATCTCCCTGTCTGCTCTTCCTCAGAGCCAAACTGGCCCTATTCCCTAGTTCTCCTTCAATGTTTGAACCTTCTGATCTATTGCTCCGATACCCACCCGCCTGCCATACTAGTTTAAACCCTCCGGTGTGACACTAGCAAACCTCGCGGCCAGGATATTTATGCCTCTCCAGTTTAGATGCAACCCGTCCTTCTTATACAGGTCACACCTGCCCCAGAAGAGCTCCCAGTGGTCCAGATAACGGAAACCCTCCCTCCTACACCAGCTGTTTAGCCACTTGTTTAGCTGCTCTATCTTCCTATTTCTAGCCTCACTGGCACGTGGTACAGGGAGTAATCCCGAGATTACAACCCTAGAGGTCCTGTCTTTTAACTTTCTGCCCAGCTCCCTGAACCCCTGCTGCAGGACCTCATCCCCTTTTCTGCCTATGTCGTTAGTACCAATATGTACCGCAACCTCTATCTGTTTGCCCTCCCCTTTCAGGATGCCCTCTACCCATTCTGAGACATCCTGGACCCTGGCACCAGGGAGGCAACATTCCATCCTGGAGTCTCTTTCACGTCCACAGAAGCTTCTATCTGTGCCCCTGACTATCGAGTCCCCTATGACTATTGCTCTTCTGCGCTTTGACCCTCCCTGCTGAACATCAGAGCCAGCCGTGATGCCACTGCTCTGGCTGCTGCTGTTTTCCCCTGATAGGCTATTCCCCCCAACAGTATCCAAAGCAGTATACCTGTTCAAGAGGGGGACAACCACAGGGGATTCCTGCACTAACTGCCTGCCCCTTCTGGTGGTCACCCATCTCGCTGCCTGTCCGGATCTGTTCCACACCAGGCTCCTCCCATCCCTCTTCCTCTCACACTTGCAGCGTAACTTTCCATTCCTTTCGCCCTCATGTACTTACTGAGCTTCCCCTCAAAGCCGTCAATAATATTCACATCAAACATTCCCTGTGGTAGTGAGTTTCACTATCTGACCATCAAACATTCCCACGACAGGTACAGCACGGGGTCAGATACAGAGTAAAGCTCCCTCTACACTGTCCCCACCAAACACTCCCAGGATAAGGACAGCACGGGGTTAGATACAGAGTAAATATCCCTCTACGCTGTCCCCATCAACACCCCCAGGACAGGGACAGCACGGGTTTAGATACAGAGCAAAGCTCCCTAAAACTATCCCCATCAAACACTCCCAGGACAGGTACAGCACGGGGTTAGATACAGAGTAAAGCTCCCTCTACACTGTTCCCATCAAACACTCCCAGGACAGGCACAGCACGGGGTTAGATACAGAGTAAAGCTCCCTCTACACTGTCCCCATCAAACACTCCCAGGACAGGTACAGCACGGGGTTAGATACAGAGTAAAGCTCCCTCTACACTGTCCCCATCAAACACTCCCAGGACAGGTACAGCACGGGGTTAGATACAGAGTAAAGCTCCCTCTACACTGTCCCAATCAAACACTCCCAGGACAGGTACAGCACGGGGTTAGATACAGAGTAAAGCTCCCTCTACACTGTCCCCATCAAACACTCCCAGGACAGTTACATCACAGGGTTAGATACAGAGTAAAGCTCCCTCTACACTGTCCCCAACAAACACTCCCAGGACAGGTACAGCACGGGGTTAGATACAAAGTAAAGCTCCCTCTACACTGTCCCCATCAAACACTCCCAGGACAGGTACTGCACGGGGTTAGATACAGAGTAAAGCTCCCTAAAACTATCCCCATCAAACACTCCCAGGACAGGTACAGCACGGGGTTAGATACAGAGTAAAGCTCCCTCTACACTGTCCCCATCAAACACTCCCAGGGCATGTACAGCACGGGATTAGATACAGAGTAAAGCACCCTCTACACTGTCCCCATCAAACACTCTCAGGACAGGTACAGCACGGGGTTAGATACAGAGTGAAGCTCCCTCTACACTGTCCCCATCAAACACTCCCAGGACAGGTACAGCACGGGGTTAGATACAGAGTAAAGCTCCCTCTACACTGTCCCCATCAAACACTCCCAGGACAGGTACAGCACGGGGTTAGATACAGAGTAAAGCTCCCTCTACACTGTCCCCATCAAACACTCCCAGGACAGGTATAGCACGGGGTTAGATACAGAGTAAAGCTCCCTCTACACTGTCCCCATCAAACACTCCCAGGACAGGTACAGAACTGAGTTAGATACAGAGTAAAGGTCCCTCTACACTGTCCCCATCAAACACTCCCAGGACAGGTACAGCACAGGGTTAGATACAGAGTAAAGCTCCCTCGACACTGTCCCCAACAAACACTCCCAGGACAGGTACAGCACGGGGTTAGATACAGAGTAAAGCTCCCTCTCCACTGTCCCCATCAAACACTCCCAGGACAGGTACAGCACGGGGTTAGATACAGAGTAAAGCTCCCTAAAACTATCCCCATCAAACACTCCCAGGACAGGTACAGCACGGGGTTAGATACAGAGTAAAGCTCCCTCGACACTGTCCCCATCAAACACCCAGGGCAGGTACAGCACGGGGTTAGATACAGAGTAAAGCACCCTCTACACTGTCCCCATCAAACACTCTCAGGACAGGTACAGCACGGGGTTAGATACAGAGTGAAGCTCCCTCTACACTGTCCCCATCAAACACTCCCAGGACAGGTATTCACATTTCTTTTAACTTCTTTCTCATTGACAATTCTCTGTTCTGAATTACCCCAGTTTTGGGTGCTGCCTCACTTGCAGTTCCCCCCACTCCTACAGCACATCCCTGAGGTCTCCAGTTGATCACTTACCTCCGAGCACGATGAGGATGGCAGTGAGTTTCGGGGACTCCATGACTTCTCGTTTCCTCCGAGTGATCGATGTTTGTCTCTCCGTGGCTCTGCCTCTTTTATTCGGCTCTCGGGGTGGTTACAACCCAGATTAGCTCAGCAAATGCAAATAGGGTGAAGAATCCTTGCCTGCTGATTCAGATATTTTGCTGTTGTCCAACAGGTGAGAGGTTTGAGGAACCTGTTATTCTGGTGCGGGGCTTGTAGGCTTGGATTCTCTGAGCAAAATACTGAGAAGTGAGGACATCTGGAAAGTGTCACTTTATAGGTTGCACTCAGCTATCAGCACTCAGACCGAGTCACTCAGCTGTAAGTCCAGCACAATTCCCACTCCAATTTATTCAGTCACAATGATCAGATTAATGATGTCCCTCATCTATCGGAGTGTGAATTTACTGACCGAGTTGTGTCGCTCTGCGTCCCAGTAAATGTGTCCCAGGAAAGGTCCCTATTTTACTCGAGTTAGATTCCTGGGAAAACATGTGTAGGGTTGTTGGATTTGGTCAGCTTTGTGACAGGTTGACTTCCGGTGGCGTTATGTAGGGGGAAGATGTAGGTTATGTAGGGGACAGCACGGTGGCACAGTGGTTAGCACTGCTGCCTCACAGCGCCAGGGCCGAGGGTTCAATTCCAGCCTTGGGTGACTGTCTGTGTGGAGTTTGCACTTTCTCCCCGTGTCTGCGTGGGTTACCTCCGGGTGCTCCAGTTTCCTCCCACAGCTCAAAGTCGGGCAGGTTAAGTGGATTGGCCGTGATAAATTGTCCCTTAGTGTCCAGGGATGTATCGGTTAGGCGAGGTTATGGGGTGATAGGGATAGGCACAGGGAATGGGCCTAAGTAGAGTGACCTTTCAGAGGGTTGCAAACTCGATGGGCTGAATGGCCCCCTGTGCACTGAGGAATTCTCTGGTTCTGAGGCAGGCACGAGGTGGCTCCAACAAGTTTTCTCTCCATTTATTTTATTTTTTCCCCTTAGTTTCAGGGGGTATCTTTGTTTAAAAACCCACTTGTTTGATGGAATAAGGAACCTACACAGGTGAAATGCCCAGAAAACCCAGGGGGGAAAAGGCTGAAAGTAGAAGTTCATCGAATGAATCGGACCCTCTCGGGGCTCGTCGGTGGAGAAAATGGCGGAAGCAGCCTCTGTGACTCCGGCTCCTCCACTAACGGCCGAGATGCCTCCTCGCACCTTGGCAGCGGAATGTGACAAACACTGGCGGCTTGTGTCGCGGAACCTCCACAAATCGATGGAAGAGGCCTTGGCTCCCATTTGTTTGGCGCTGGAGAGGACCATCGAAACGGTAACGGTGCACGGTGACACAGAGCGAGGCACGGAGGTGGCCCTCTCGAGGCTCAGTGACCAGGGCCGGGATTCTCCGGTATCCGGCGGGCGGGCCGTACCGGAGCCAAAGAGCGGCGTGAACCACTCCGGCGTGGGCCGCCCGGAAGGTGCGGAATCCTCCGGCCAGCGGGAGTTGGCGCATGTGCAGGAGCGCCAGCGTGTTCCCAGAACCACTGGCGTGATTCCTGCGCATGGACAGGGGGTTTCTTCTCCGCGCCGGCCATGGTGGAACTTTACAGAGGCCGGCGCGGAGGGAAAGAGTGCCCCCACGGCACAGGCCTGCCCGCAGAGTGGGCCCCGATCGCGGGCCAGGCCACTATAGGGGGCCTCCCCCCCAGGGCCGGATCCCCCCGCGGCCCCCCGAGGACTCCTCAGGCCGCACTCAGAGAAAGGTCTCGCCGGTACGGACCTGGTCTAATCCACGCCGGCGGGACTGGCCAAAAACGTGCGGCCGCTCGGCCCATCGGGGACCTGAGAATCGCCGGCGGGGCACCACTGCCAACGGTCCCCGACCGGCGCAGCGCGATCCCCGCCCCCGCCAAAAACCCAACGCTGGAGAATTCGGCAGCCCCCGTCGGAGCCGCGGGGCGGGATTTACGCCGCTCCCCGGCGATTTTCCGACCCGGCGGGGGGTCAGAGAATCCCGCCCCAGATCTCCTCTCTGGAAGCGGAGACGTCTCTGATGGCCGATCTGAATAAAGTGCTGAAGGACAAAGTGAACGATTTGGAGAATTGTTCCAGGAGCCAAAATACCCGAATTGTGGGGGTGTCAGAGGGGATGGATGGCCAACTCCCATTTTCTACGAAGATGTTTGGGGAGATGGTGGGGTGGGGTAGACTCAGCTCCCCCCCCACCCACCAGCCTCCCCCCGTCCCCTCCCCAACCCCGCCCTCGAGCTGGAGCGCGACCATCAGACTCGTTACGGGGGTGGGGGAAACTCAATCTATGTTGGATATAAGGTCGGCCAGTTCAGCACCGACCTGTTAAGACCCGGCTGGGTCTTACCGGGAGCTGTGTATTGTGGCCTGTGTATCATTAACTCCTGAGGTTTAATTCAGCCTCTCTGACTAGGCCTGAATTCAAGACCCTCAAGTCCCCAAGAAGGTTTATTTTGAAGAGAGAAAGAGCGAGAGAGGGAGGGGGACAGAAACGTGAATGAGAATGTTTCAAAAATAAATGAATGGATTGACTTGTAAAGTAAGTGGGAGAAGTAACCGGAGGCTGGACTTAAAGTTGTTTAACACGAGGCTGCATTCTGGATTAATGCTGCTGGTTTAGACCTTTTATCGGGTCTAACTACTGTAATTTAATAAGGCCAAAAATGCAAAAAAGAAAAATTTTTTGTTATTTTTTTACTTTTTTTATATTTGGGTTTTTTATTCTGTTTTTTGTGAATGATGACCTGCTACGTTTATCTACAGTAGTGATAAATCTATTAAATAGATAAATTTATCTACAGCTGCGATTTGTTGGACCAGTCTGCTGAGGATCGATCAGTCTAGAATGTTATTTTTGGGAGGGGCAGGGGGTTAGCTGAGGCAGGAGGCAGTTTGCTGGCTTGGGGTGTGTGGTATTATTAGGGATTGTAGTACCCGAGAGGCTGTAGACTATTGGGTAAATCTAGGAGTTTACCATTGGCTGTTTGGTATGAAGCTCCGCCCTGACAGGCGGGGTATAAGAACCGGTGCTGTCCCAGCAGCCCTCATTCTGTACCGAAGCTGCTGGGGAACAGATCTAGTCTACTAAAGCCTTCAGTTATCTTACAACCTCGTCTTTGAGTTAATTGATTGTGCATCAGGGGGGTAGGCAGTCGGTATGAAGGGGGCGGGAAAGGGGTAGGGAGCGAACCGGGATCAGGTGATTTTCTTTGTCTCAACCATTGGGTGGGGCAGGTGGCCATCTTAGGTGGGCCTGAGGCCTAAGGAACCGGTGATGACGGTATGATGCATTGCGGTGGTAATGGCTGACTTGAGTGTGAAGGGGGGTGAGAGGCCTCCGACAGGGTTAGTCACCTGGAATGTGCGAGGCCTGGGGCGGGGGGGGCGGGGGGGGGGGGCACCAGTAAATGGGATGAGGGCTTTTGCACATTTAAAGAGTCTGGGGGCCGATGTGGTGTTTTTACAAGAGGCTCACATGTGGGTACGGGACCCCTCTAGGCTCCGGAAAGCCCGGGCGAGCCAGGTATTTCACTCGGGCTGTGATAGACGGGCCCGGGAGGTGGTGATCTGAATTAATAAGAGAGTTTGGTTCCGGGGGAGAGGGTTACAGCTGATCGGGGTGGACGGTACGGGATGGTAGCAGGGGCATTAGAGGAGATGTCGGTGGTTCTGGTGAATGTGAGCGCCCTGAATTGGGACGATGGATCGTTTATGAAACGGCTGCTGGCTACAGTGCCGGACATGGACACCCACCAATTGATTTTAGGGGGGATTTAAACTGTGTGTTGGACCCGAAGGTGCATCGCTCCAGGCCGAAATCCTTGGTCCCGGCAGGGATGGTGAAGGTATTGTCTGCATTTATGAAGGTGGTGGAGAGGGGGGAGAATGTCGGTGGGGGGGCAGATCTGTAGCAGTTTACACGCCCTGGGGAGAAGGAGTTCTCATTTATTTATTTGGTACACAAGGGGCTGGATTCTCCCGTCGCCGACGGCAAAATCGGGTTCGGCGATCGGCCGGAGAATCAAAGTCCCCGACCGAATTCGGGGCCGGCGCAGCTTTCGCGATGCTCCGCCCTAAAGCGGCGTATCGACAGCCTCAGGACATTGCCTGAGGCCCACCCCCCGATGCTCCGCCCCGACCGGCCGAGGTCCCGACGCCGTTGGTCGATGTTGTCTCAGCCGTCGGGAACGCAGCGGCGGCTGCGGACTCAGTCCAGCGGCGTCACAGTCAGGGGAGGGGGGAGGGGAGTGGTCCGGGGTGTGCAAGCCGACCACAGTGGGGGCACTATTTCGTGGGCCGGGTCCGCGAGCGGCCTCCGCCATGTAGCACGGCGGGGCGGTTGCAGCCGCCGCCCTGCGTAAGCGCGGCCACAGACCAGGCAATTCTCCGGCCGTATCGGCAGATCGAGCCGGGTGCTCTGTGCTGCCGGAATGCCGGCCCCCAGCCAGACGCAGGGTCGGTGGCTGTTTTACACCATTCTTTCTGCCGTTGCCACGTTGCCGTGGGGACAGAGCCTCAGAATCGGAGAATCCAGCCCAAGGTGTATCCGGGGCCTGATTATTTTATGCTGAGTCGGACTCTTCTCGCTGGGGTGAGGAAGGCTGAGTACTCGGCGGGGGTTATTTCACATCAGGCCCCACATTGGGTGGACCTGGTGTTTGATGTCGGTCGGGAGGGTCGTGGGGGGGGGGGGGGGGTTAGACGTAGGGTGCTGTCGGACTTGGGGTTCTGTGTGAGGATTCCGAGGGCCATACGGGAGTCTGTGGAACATAATGATAATGAGGAGGTCTCTCCCTCGAATTTGTGGGAGGGGCGGAAGGTGGTGATCAGGGGAGAGATCAGAGTGTTTAAGGCACATGTGGACAGGGTGGCGAGGGAGGAGCTACAGAAACAGGTGGATGAGATTCTCGGGGAGGGTCGTAGGTGAGTGAGGGACACGACCCCGGAGTTTTAGGCGTGCAGGAAAAATCTGCAAATACAGTTTGACTTGCTGTCCACGGACAGGGCTTTGCGGCAATTGAGGCGGGTGACTGGGACGGTGTAGAGTATGGGGAGAAGGCCAGCCCTCTCTTGGCTCACCAATTAACGTGTCAGGATGTGGCCATGGAGATTGTTCAGGTTAGGGAGTTGGAGGGGAGGCTGGACTCAGCCCCGGATAAGGTGAATGGAGTGTTTATTTTATGTGAGCCTGTGTAGGTCAGAGCCTCCGCAGGACGTACGAGGGATGGCAGAGTTCCTGGGTGGGTTTGGAGTTTCCCAAGGTGGGGAGGAATTGTGGGTGGAACTGGAGGCACCACTGGGCCTGGAGGAGATTCAGATAGCGTTGAAACACATGCAGGCAGGAAAGGCACCGGATGGGTTTCCGATGGAATTTTGAAAGAAGTTTTCGGATCCGTTGGGTCCTCTGTTGCTGGGCATGTTTAGGGACTCTTTGGCACGGGACACCCTCTCAGAGACGTTGGAGCAGGGGTCTATCTCGTTGTTTCTGAAAAAGGATAAGGACCTCACAGAGTGTGGCCGTATTGGCCGATCTTCCTGTTAAATGTAGGTGCCAAGTTATTCGCCAAGGAATCGGCTTTAAGGTTGGAGTCTTTCCTTCCGGAGGTGGTAGGGGAAGATCAGACGGGGTTTGTGATGGGGCGGAAGTTGTCTCCGAATGTGGTGCTGCGCTGCCTGAGGTGTTGTCTTTCAGACGAGGTGTTGGACTGAGGTCCTGTCCACTCTCAGGTGAAAATGAAAGCTACCATGGTAATACAATAATAATAATCATCAATATTGTCACGAGTAGGCTTGCATTAACCCTGCAGGGAAGTTACTGTGAAAATCCCCTCGTCGCCACATTCCGGCGCCTGTTCGGGTACAGAGAGGGAGAATTCAGAATGTCCAATTCACCTAACAGCTGAGTTTTCGGGACTTGTGGGAGGAAACTGGAGCACCCGGAGGAAATCCATGCAGACACGGGGAGAACGTGCAGACTCCGCACAGATAGTGACCCAAGCTAGAATTGAACCCATATTCTTGACGATGCGAAGCAACAGTGCTAACCACTGTGCTACCATGTCGCCCATTTAGAGTTGGGAAGGGGATGGTCGTTAACAGCAGTGACTGGCCAATGGGGACAGTTGCACAGTAATTACTGTTATCAGACAAGTAACCCAGACGTCTGGACTAATGCTCCAGAGACTCAAGTTCAATTTCCACCATAGCAGCTTGGGGGAGTTTAAATTCAATTAACTAATAAATCTGGAATAAGAAAACTAGTTAAATGTGCAGCAACACTCAATGTGTTGGATGAGAACAAGGTTGGTCTCAGTTGTGATGCCCTCCAGGTTGCATAACTCTCATTTGCGTGTAAAAATAACTGGTGCTTGGGGAAGGTCTGCTCCAAGTGTGTCTGGACCCCAGCAAAAGTCAGGAAGCCTGAAGCCCGACGTGACGATTTTCTTCCCATTCCGAGTATTTTCTAACAGTGCAAATGCAGACATTGCTGAGTTTGTATTTCCAGAATTGTCTGTATTTTTGGGTTGTGTGAACTCCAGCTGGCATTTGTGACATGATTGCACAGGGAACCAAAGAACTGGAATCGAGTTAGATTATTAAAAGAACTCCTGGGTATATTCTCAAGTCATTGAATTGAGTGGTTAGGAAGTAATTCAGCTTCGTAGAAAATAGATCGAAGTTCCAATGTAAACATATTGAATGATGTCAGTAAAGTGTACGATGGGTGTGTGAAATTTTCCTACTGTTTTGACTGAAAAAGAACGAGCAGGTTGTTTTGCAGACCGGTGGAGTCCAGCATTTGGGGTAATTGAACATTTTCGGTTTTCTTGCATATACAGTGTGTTAAAATGTTGCCATATGTTATCTTCAAGATTCAAACAAATGGAATGTTTAACTTCTTTGAAAAAAGATAAGTTTTTCTATTCATTGTTTGATTGTTTTCCCTGTGGGATTTAACCGAGAGAGTCATGGCCAAGTATAAGTTTTGGGTGAAGCAGGTTGAGGGGATATTGGGCCCGGACCTCAGCTGTAATTCCAACCTTTGTTTAAGGTCATACATCCTGTTATCTCTCTATTTCTATTATAGATCTCTGCCCACTTTTATAATGCAAACAACTTTTGTGAATTTGTCGTGCTCCAATCACACCCTCCAGCCAGTGTCATTAATAATTACCAATTAACACTAATATCAAAACAATGTTTGAAAGCTGAAATAAAACAAGATGCTGCAAATCCTCAGCAGATCAGGCAGCATCTGAGGGGGGGGGGGGAGACAGTCAACATTTCAGGTTGACGACCATTCACCAGAACTGGGAAAGGTTAGAGATGTAATAGGTTTGAAGCAAGTACAGAGGCAGGGAGAGGCGAGGGAGAAAAGAACAAATGGGTATCTCTGAAAGGGAGGAGTGCAGGAGAGATTCAATGGCAGAAGGGAGGCTTGGGCAGGTCAAATGGAGTTGGGAACACAATTAGGTGTAAATTGGGAGAGGTGGATACTCAGCGAGACCTTGGTGTCCTCGAGCATCAGTCGCTGAAAGTAAGCGCGCAGGTACAGCCGGCAGTAAAGAAGGCAAATGGTGTGTTGGCCTTCATGGCGAGAGGGTTTGGGAATAGGAATAGGGATATTTTACCACAATTGTATCGGCATTGGTGAGGTCACACCTGGAGTATTGTGGGCAGTTTTGGTGACCTTATCTGAGGAAGGATGTTCTTGCTATGGAGGGAGGACAGCGAAGGTTTACCCGGCTGATTCCCGGGATGGCGGGACTGTCAAACGAGGAGAGACTAAATTGGTTAAGATTTTACTCATTCGAGTTTAGAAGAGTGAGAGGGGATCTCAAAGAAACTTATAAAATTCTAACAGGATTAGACAGGGTGGATTCAGAAAGAATGTTCCCGATGGTGGGGGAGTCCAGAACAGGGGGCTGTAGTTTGAGGATGAGGGGAAAATATTTTCAAACTGAGGTGAGGAGAAATGTCTTCACCCAGAGAGCGGTGAATCTGTGGAATTCACTCCCACAGGAAGTAGTCGCGGCAAAAACATTGTGTAATTTCAAGGAGGAATTCGATATCGCTCTTGGGGCTAAAGGGATCAAGGGGTGTGGGGGGGGGCGGGCGGATCAGGGTATTGAACGTGATGATCAGCCATGATCATAATGAATGGTGGAGCAGGCTCGAAGGGCCGAATGGCCTCCTCCTGCTTCTATTTTCTCTGTCTGTTTCTAATGTGCGGCGGTTGTTGAATGTGGCGCTGACCCTGCGGCCAGGCCGGGACCGGAGATAATTGTATCATTGGTCACGGAGAAGGTGTTTGACCGGGTGGAGTGGGGGCACCTTTTCCCGGAGTTGGAGAAGTTTGGGTTTGGACCTGGGTTTGTGTCGTGGGTGCGGCCCCGTTTTCCAGTATTTGCACCAACACCAGGAGCTTGAGGTCTTTTTGGTTACATCGGGTACGAGGCTAACAGGAAGATCGGGCAATACGGCCACACTCTGTGGGGTCCTTATACTTTTTCAGAGGCAGCGAGATAGACCCCTGCTCCAACGTCTCTGAGAGGGTGTCCCGTGCCAAAGAGTCCCTAAACATGCCCAGCAACAGCGATCCAACTGATCTGAAAACTTCTTTTAAAATTCCATTGGAAACCCATCCGGTCCCGGTGCCTTCCCTGCCTGCATGTGTTTCAACGCGATCTGAATCTCCTCCAGGCCCAGTGGTGCCTCCAGTTCCACCCACAATTCCTCCCCCACCTTGGGAAACTCCAAACCCACCCAGGAACTCTGCCAGACCCCGTTCGTCCTGCGGAGGCTCTGACCTATACAGGCTCACATAAAATAAACACTCCATTCACCTTATCCGGGGCTGAGTCCAGCCTCCCCTCCAAATCCCTAACCTGAACAATCTCCCTGGCCGCATCCTGCCAGGTTAATTGGTGAGCCAAGAGAGGGCTGGCCTTCTCCCCATACTCTACACCGCCCCATTCACCCGCCTCAATTGCCGCAAAGCCCTGTCCGTGGACAGCAAGTCAAACTGCATTTGCAGATTTTTCCTGCACGCCAAAAACTCCGGGGTCGTGACCCTCACTCACCTACGACCCACCCCGAGAATCTCATCCACCTGTTTCTGTCGCTCCTCCCTCGCCTCCCTGTCCACATGTGCCTTAAACACTCTGATCTCTCCCCTGATCACCACCTTCAGCCCCTCCCACAAATTCGAGGGAGAGACCTCCTCATTATCATTATGTTCCACAGACTCCCGTATGGCCCTCGGAATCCTCACACAGAACCCCAAGTCCGACAGCACCCTACGTCTAACCTCCACCCCCCCTACGACCCTCCCGACCGACATCAAACACCAGGTCCACCCAATGTGGGGCCTGATGTGAAATAACCCCCGCCGAGTACTCAGCCTTCCTCACCCCAGCGAGAAGAGTCCAACTCAGCATAAAATAATCAGGCCCCGGATACACCTTGGGCTGGATTCTCCGATTCTGAGGCTCTGTCCCCACGACAACGTGGCAACGGCAGAAAGAATGGTGTAAAACAGCCACCGACCCTGCGTTTGGCTGGGGGCCGGCATTCCGGCAGCACAGAGCACCCGGCTCGATCTGCCGATACGGCCCGGAGAATTGCCCGGTCTGTGGCCGCGCTTACGCAGGGCGGCGGCTGCAACCGCCCCGCCGTGCTACATGGCGGGGGGCCGCTCGCGGACCCGGACCACGAAATAGTGCCCCCACTGTGGCCGGCTTGCGCGCCCCGGACCACTCCCCCCACCTGATGAAGTCCCCCCCTGCCCGCGGATCGGCCCTCCCCTGACCTTGGCGCCGCTGGACTGAGTCCGCAGCCGCCACGCTGCGTTCCCGACGGATGAGACAACATCGACCAACAGCGTCGGGAACTCGGCCGGTCGGGGCGGAGCATCGGGGGGTGGGCTTCAGGCAATGTCCTGAGGCTGTCGATAGGCCGCTTTAGGGCGGAGCATTGCCAAAGCTGCGCCGCCCCCGATTCGGTCGGGGACTTTGATTCTCCGGCCGATCGCCGAACCCGATTTTGCCGTCGGCGACGGGAGAATCCAGCCCCTTGTCGACCAAAGAAAAAAATGAGAACTCCTTCTCCCCAGGGCGTGTAAACTGCCACAGATCTGCATCCTCCACCCCCCCATCTCCTCTATAAATGCAGATAATACCTTCACCATCCCTGCCGGGTCCAAGGATTTCGGCCTGGAGCGATGCACCTTCGGGTCCAACACACAGTTTAGATCCCCCCTAAAATCAATTGGTGGGTGTCCATATCCGGCACTGTAGCCAGCAGCCGTTTCATAAACGATCCATCGTCCCAATTCAGGGCGCTCACATTCACTACAACCACCGCCATCTTCTCTAATGCCCCTGCTACCATCACGTACCGTCCACCCCGATCAGCTATAACCCTCTCCCCCGGAACCAAACTCTCTTATTAATTAAGATCACCACCTCCCGGGCCCGTCTATCAAAGTCCGAGTGAAACACCTGGCTCGCCCAGGATTTCCGGAGCCTAGAGGGGTCCCGTTCCCACATGTGAGTCTTTTGGAAAAACACCACATCAGCCCCACATCGGCCCCCAGACTCTTTAAAATGTGCAAAAGCCCTCGTCCTATGTGGTGATCCATGTATGGCTGTTGTATATATATTTAAAACAGACCAAGGCAGGCTAGCAGCACGGTTCAATTCCCGTACAAGCCTCCCCGAACAGGCGCCGGAATGTGGCGACTAGGGGATTTTCACAATAACTTCATTTGAAGCCTATAAGACCATAAGACCATAAGACATAGGAGCGGAAGTAAGGCCATTCGGCCCATCGAGTGCACTCCACCATTCAATCATGGCTGATTTCAACTCCATTTACCCGCTCTCTCTCCATAGCCCTTAATTCCTCGAGAAATCAAGAATTTATCAACTTCTGTCTTAAAGACACTCAACGTCCCGGCCTCCACCGACCTCTGTGGCAATGAATTCCACAGACCTACCACTCTCTGGCTGAAGAAATTTCTCCTCATCTCTGTTCTAAAGTGACTCCCTTTTATTCTAAGGCTGTGCTCCCGGGTCCTAGTCTCCCCTGCTAATGGAAACAACTTCCCTACGTCCACCCTATCAAAGCCATTTATTATCTTGTAAGTTTCTATTAGATCTCCCCTCAACCTCCTAAACTCCAATGAATATAATCCCAGGATCCTCAGACGTTCATCGTATGTTAGGCCTACAATTCCTGGGATCATCCGTGTGAATCTCCGCTGGACCCGCTCCAGTGCCAGTATGTCCTTCCTGAGGTGTGGGGCCCAAAATTTCTCACAGTATTCTAAATGGGGCCTAACTAATGCTTTATAAAGCTTCAGAAGTACATCCCTGCTTTTATATTCCAAGCCTCTTGAGATAAATGACAACATTGCATTTGCTTTATTAATTACGGACTCAACCTGCAAGTTTACCTTTAGAGAATCCTGGACTAGGACTCCCAAGTCCCTTTGCACTTTAGCATTATGAATTTTGTCACCGTTTAGAAAATAGTCCATGCATCTATTCTATTTTCCAAAGTGCAAGACCTCGCACTTGCCCACGTTGAATTTCATCAGCCATTTCTTGGACCACTCTCCTAAACTGTCTCAATCTTTCTGCAGCCTCCCCACCTCCTCCATACTACCTGCCCCTCCACCTATCTTTGTATCATCGGCAAACTTAGCCAGAATGCCCCCATCTAGATCGTTAATATATAAAGAGAACAGCTGTGGCCCCAACACTGAACCCTGCGGGACACCACTCGTCACCGGTTGCCATTCCGAAAAAGAACCTTTTATCCCAACTCTCTGCCTTCTGCCTGACAGCCAATCGTCAATCCATGTTAGTACCTTGCCTCAAATACCATGGGCCCTTATTTTACTCAGCAGTCTCCCGTGAGACACCTTATCAAAGGCCTTTTGGAAGTCAAGATAGATAACATCCATTGGCTCTCCCTGGTCTAACCTATTTGTTATCTCTTCAAAGAACTCTAACAGGTTTGTCAGGCATGACCTCCCCTTACTAAATCCATGCTGACTTGTCCTAATCCGACCCTGCACTTTTAAGAATTTAGAAATCTCATCCTTAACAATGGATTCTAGAATCTTGCCAACAACCGAGGTTAGGCTAATTGGCCTATAATTTTCCATCTTTTTCCTTGTTCCCTTCTTGGACAGGGGGGTTACAACAGCGATTTTCCAATCCTCTGGGACTTTCCTTGACTCCAGTGACTTTTGAAAGATCATAACTAACGCCTCCACTATTTCTTCAGCTATCTCCCTTTAGAACTCTAGGATGTAGCCCATCTGGGCCCTGAGATTTATCAATTTTAGACCTCTTAGTTTCTCTAGCACTTTCTCCTTTGTGATGGCTACCATATTCAACTCTGCCCCCTGACTCTCCTAAATTGTTGGGATATTACTCATGTCTTCTACTGTGAAGACTGACGCAAAGTACTTATTTAGTTCCTCAGCTATTTCCTTGTCTCCCATCACTAGATTACCAGCGTCATTTGGAGCGGCCCAATGTCTACTTTTGCCTCCCGTTTGTTTTTAATGTATTTAAAGAAACTTTTACTACCATTCCTAATGTTACTGGCTAACCTACCTTCATAATTGATACTCTCTTTCCTTATTTCTCTCTTTGTTATCCTCTGTTTGTTTTTGTAGCCTTCCCAATCTTCTGACTTCCCACTACTCTTTGCCACATGAAAGGCTTTCTCTTTTGCTTTGATGCATTCCCTAACTTCCTTTGTCAGCCATTGCTGCCTAATCCCCCCTCTGATAACCTTTCTTTTCTTTGGAATGAACCTCTGTACTGTGTCCGTCAATTACTCCCAGAAACTCCTGCCATTGCTGTTCTACTGTCTTTCCCACTAGGCTCTGCTCCCAGTCGATTTTCGTCAGTTCCTCCCTCATGCCCCTGTAGTTACCTTTATTTAACTGTAACACCTTTACATCTGATTCTACCTTCTTTCTTTCAAATTGGAGATTGAATTCTACCATATTATGATCACTGCCTCCTAAGTGTTCCCTTACTTTAAGATCTTTAATCAAGTCTGGCTCATTACATAACACTAAGTCCAGAATGGCCTGTTCCCTCGTGGGCTCCATCACAAGCTGTTCCAAAAAGCCCTCCTGTCAACATTCAATGAATTCCCTTTCCTTGGGTCCACTGGCAGTATTATTTACCCAGTCCACCTGCATATTAAAGTCACCCATGATCACTGTGACCTTGCCTTTTCTGACATGCACTTTCTATTTCGTGGTGCATCTTGTGCCCCTGGTCCTGACCACTGTTAGGAGGTCTGTACATAACTCCCATTATGGTTTTTTTGCCTTTGTGGTTCCTCAATTCTACCCACACAGACTCCACATCATCTGACCCTATGTCGTTTAGTTCTATTGATTTAATTTCATTCCTAATCAACAAGGCAAGCCCCGCCCCCTCTGCCCACCTCTCTGTCTTTTCGATAGGTTGTGAATCCCTGGATGTTTAAATGCCAGTCCTGAACCCCCTGCAACCATGTCTTTGTGATGCCTACCACATCATACCTGCCAGTCACAATCTGGGCCACAAGCTCATCTACCTTGTTCCGTACACTGCGCGCATTTAAATATAGCACCTTTAATTCTCTATTGACCGTCCCTTTTTGGTGTGGTGGACCTTGGTTTACTGAGCCTTTCCATACACGGTGTCATATTTTGTGGGATTGTGACTATCGTAACCTCTCCTGAGTTCTGTCTTTTCGTGCTTTTTTTTGTATTCCAAAGCAGCTACGCTTCCCACTGATTCCTTCACCTCTTGGTTCCCTGACTTTCCCTTCCCCCCCAATCTTTAGTTTAAAGTCCTATTGACCACCCTATTTACTCTTTTCGCCAGAACACTGGTCCCAGCTTGGTTCAGGTGGAGACCATCCCAACGGTATAGGTCCCCCCTGTCCCCAAAACTGATGCCAGTATCCCATGAAAAGGAACCCCTCATTCCCACACCACTCTTTCAGCCACGTGTTAACTTCCCTTATTCTTGCCTCCCTATGCCAATTTGCAAGTGGCTCGGGCAATAATCCGGAGATTATGACCCTTGAGGACCTGTTTTTTTAATTTGAATCCTAGCTCTTTATAATCTCTAAACAGGTCCTCTTTCCTAGACTTGCCTATGTTGTTGGTACCGACATGGACCACAACAACTGGATCCTCCCCCTCCCTCTCCAGTATCCTTTCAAGCCGGTCAGAGATGTCCCGCACCCTAGCACCGGGACAGGCAACATACCATGCGGGGACTCTTTATCCTGCTCACAAAGGATACTATCTATCCCCCTGATAATAGAATCCCCTACAACTACAACTTGCCTATTTACTCCCTCCCCTTGAATGGCCTGCTGAACCATGGTGCCTTGGTCAGCTGACTCATCCTTCTTGCAACCCTGTTCGCCATCCACACAGGGAGCAAGTGCCTCATACCTGTTGGACAGAGTCAAGGGCTGAGGCTCCTGAGTTCCTGACTGCTGGTTCCCTTTACCTGCCTGACTTGCAGTCACACCCTGCTGTCCCTGGCCACTGGCAGGATTTAAACTACTTACTCTGACAGGTGTGACTGCCTCCTGAAACACAGTGTCCAGGTAAGTCTCCCCCTCCCGGATGTGCCTCAGTGTTTGAAGCTCAGACTCCAGCTCATCAACTCTGAGCCGGAGTTCTTCGAGCAGCCAACACTTACTGCAGATGTGGTCGCTGCAGCTCGCAATGGGATCTGCCAGCTCCCACATCTAGCAGCTCAAGCACATCACCTGACCAGCCATCACTAATTAATTAATTAGTTTAATTTAAGTTTATGGTGGGGGGCAGCTTCAGCCAATCAGACACTAATCTACACTGCTCTTTTAACTGAAAAACAGCACAATTAGATTAACCACTTACCTTTCCTGGTTACCTCACTGCACCAAACTACCAAATTCTCACTTTCTGTATCTCTCTCACTCAGTCTGGGTCTCCTTGACCTGCGCAATGCTTATAATATAATAATGCTAATAATAAATAATAATATGGCACTTACCTCACACCAATGGATCTTATTATTAGGTTAGAGGAGGAGGAGGGCGGGTGGGAGACACTACACATGTAGTGTCTCGGGTTTCCTCTCCACCAGAATTTATTGGTTGGGGGGGGGGGCGGGGGGAGGGAACCTTCCCAGAAGTCCACGGGTCGAACTTTCGGTTCCCGCCTTATATTTTTTAACAAATAAAACAGAAAAGAAGAACAGTAACGGGACCAGGTAAGTGTTTTTAAAGTAAAAACTTACCTCCCAGAAGTCCCTTGCGCACCGCTCCCGCCGAAATCCGTGGAACACATACAGGTCAACAACACTTGAAATAGTGCAACACTATTTTATTGAGTCATTAACAGTTTAACGTACTCTCACTGTGGGTTAACACGATACTAGCTTTAACTAAAGACATTTGCCTTGTCCTAACCAGTCGACGGACTCAGCATATGGTGAATGTCTGTGCTGCGGGCTGTGAGCTCTGTCCTACTAGGAAGCTGCAGCTCGAATGAGCGGGAACTCTGATGCCCCCTGTCTTTATAGTGTGTGTGCTCTAACTGGTGATTGGCTTCGGTTTTGTGTGTGTTGATTGGTCCCACTGTGTGTCCATCAGTGTGTGACTGCACCATGATATACTGGTGTATATTATGACATCCCCCACCCCCTCTCCCTCCCGCACACCCACTCTCCCTCCCGCACCCGCGCTCTCCCTCCCGCACACCCGCTCTCCCTCCCGCACCCCCGCTCTCCCGCAACCCCTCTCTCTCTCTTCCCTCCCGCAACCCCGCGCTCTCTCTTCCCTCCCGCACCCGCGCTCTCTCCCTCCCGCAACCCCGTGCTCTCTCTTCCCTCCCGCAACCCCACGCTATCTCTTCCCTCCCGCAACCCCGCTCTCTCTCTTCCCTCCCGCAACCCCGCGCTCTCTCTTCCCTCCCGCAACCCCTCTCTCTCACTTCCCTCCCGCAACCCCGCGCTCTCTCTTCCCTCCCGCAACCCCGCGCTCTCTCCCTCCCGCAACCCCGCGCTCTCTCTTCTCTCTCGCAAACCCGCACTCTTTCACTTTTGTGAGGGCCACGAAGAATCCAGCACGGGTTTTAAGGATACTAAGCAATAACATTTATTTACAATAACATTTCTACATAACAGTAGCAGTAACTTCCCTTGCTACATACTCCTTCCTGCTGGTTCCTGAACTGACCAGCTTTATTTATACTAGGAGTTTACTAATGGTTTCTCCGCCCCCCTCATTGGGGAAGCTCATACTCCCACAGGATTGTGGGATAGTCATTAGTCCCCAGCCAATGTTAAGTAGGCAGGTTATAACATCCCTCCCCCCCAAAGTCCAAGGAATCCACTGAAGACCCTGGCGAAGGAGGGCGTCGGACTCGTTTGGCCGCAGGCCGGACACCATTTGCATGCGGCGCTGGATCAGGTGGCGTGTATCGAGACGGAGACCGGCGCTTCCGTGATGAACGGCGCAACGGTTGTACATCCACGGCCCGTGGACCCGAGGATTCCCCCTCTGATGCATCCTGTGTCTCCATCTCGGAGTCAGAGTCTGTTGCCTCCGTCATGTCAGCGTCTCTATCTCCATTCGGTTCCGTAATGACCTGCGCAGGCTTCGAGTGAGGCACCAGGGGAAGATTGTGAGGACTACCTTCCCTTGTTTCTGGTCTCTGCGGCTGTAGAAATGAGCTCCGGGGGCGGGGAGTCTTTTGAGGGGATAGTCTTCTGGACCAAACGTGGTCTACATGTTTTCGCTGGAGACGACCCTGGGCTTGCACCTGGTATGATACAAGGCCCGTTTGGCAAAAGATTACACCAGGAACCCATTGGGCACCACCAGCAAAATTCCGAACGAGCACTGGGTCACCGGGCGCAAACTGCCGAATCGGCCGATGCCGAGAAAATCCCTGACCCTGCCGTTCCTGTGTGCGGCGTACTTTTGCGCCAATGTCCGGGAAAACCATACTAAGGCGGGTGCGAAGTCTCCGGCCCATTAGGAGTTCTGCGGGAGCTACCCCAGTCACTGTATGGGGGGGTGGTCCTGTACGTAAACAAAAAGCGAGCCGGTCTCGTGTCCATTGATCCGGAAGACTGCTTCTTTAGGCCTCTTTTGAATGTTTGCACTGCACGCTCTGCCAACCCATTTGAAGCCGGGTGGTAAGGGGCAGTGCGGATATGGCGGATGCTGTTCATCTTCGTGAACCTCGCAAACTCCTCACTCGTGAATGGAGTGCCGTTATCCGTGACCAGCACCTCGGGGAGGCCATGCGTACGAAACGATAAACGCATCTTTTCAATTGTTGCGCAGGACGTTGTCCCCTGCATCTTATGCACCTCTAGCCATTTAGACTGGGCGTCAATTAGTAGAAGGAACATGGATCCTTGAAAAGGGCCTGCGAAATCTGCATGCAAGCGTGCCCAAGGCCGCCCTGGCCATTCCCAGTGATGTAGGGGCGCGGCCGGCGGAAGCTTCTGATGCTCCTGGCAAATGGAGCAGTTTTGGGCCACATTCTCAATGTCGGTGTCGAGGCCTGGCCACCAGACATAACTCCGGGCCAACATTTTCATTTTGGTCACGCCTGGATGCCCATTGTGCAAGTCTGTTAGTATCAGCTCCTGGCCTTTTTCCGGGACAATCACACGCGTCCCCCACAAGAGGATGCTGTCTTCCACGCTGAATTCTGACAGCTTGGAGGAAAATGCCCGCAACTCACCTGGGAGCTGTCTATGCTGCCCACCATACAGGACTATGTGCCGAACCTTTGACAGGACTGGCTCCGTCTGGTTCCACTCACGGATCTGTGATGCCGTGACAGGCAAGGTGTCCAGAAAATTTAGGGTTGCAACCACCTCACCGGTCGTGGGGGTCGACATGGGGCCGGTCGATAAAGGCAATCGGCTCAGTGCGTCGGCATTTGCTATCTGCGTACCTGGTTTGTGCTCCAGAGAATACTCGTATGCAGCAAGCAACAAAGCCCAGCGCTGGATCCGTGCGGAAGCAATGGGCGGTATTGGCTTATCCTCTCTGAAAAGTCCTAGCAGAGGCTTATGATCAGTCACGATAGCGAAATGACGGCTATACACGTACTGGTGGAAGCGTTTCACCGCAAAAACCACTGCCAGGCCCTCCTTCTCGATCTGCGCGTACTTTTTCTCCGCTGCAGTCAATGTGCGGGAGGCGAAAGCTATCGGTCGCTCGGCCCCGTTCTCCATCTTGTGGGACAGGACAGCCCCAATACCATACGGGGATGCATCACATGTGACGAGCAAAGGCTTTCCAGGATCATAGTGGGTTAGTAACCCAGACGACGACAATTGTTGCTTTACCCGCCGGAAAGCGGCTTCTTGCGGCTGACCCCAAACCCAGGTGTGATTTTTCTTTAGCAGAAGGTGCAAAGGGGCCAGCGTAGTTGCCAGATTGGGGAGGAACTTCCCGTAATAGTTTACGAGACCGAGAAAAGAACAAAGGTGCGAAGTGTCAGTCGGGGCGGGGGCATGTGGAATTGCACGCACCTTCTCTGCGACGGGGTGCAAACCTTCGCGGTCCACCCGATAACCTAGGTAGACTACTTCCTTTACCTGAAATACGCACTTTGTGCGACGTAAACGGACTCCAGCCTCCGAAAGGCGTCTAAGGACAGCCTCCAGATTTTCCAAATGTTCCTGCTCCGACGTCCATGTAATCAAAACGTCATCTAGGTAGACAGCCACACGTGGTAAACCTCTCAAAATGCCCTCCATAACACGTTGAAAAATTGCGCAGGCAGAGGATACTCCAAAGGGCAACCGTGTATATTCATACAGGCCCCGGTGTGTATTAATCGTTACATATGGTCGGGAGGCAGGGTCCAGCTCCAACTGCAGGTAGGCGTGACTCATATCTAATTTTGTGAACGAGAGTCCACCTGCAAGTTTCGCGTAGAGATCCTCTATGTGAGGCATTGGATATCGGTCGAGTCGGGAAACCGTATTCACTGTAAGTTTATAGTCGCCACACAAGCGAACTGTAGCATCTGGCTTCATTACAGGTACAATTGGTGCTGCCCAGTCAGCAAAACGGACGGGCCTGATAATACCCAAACTCTCCAAACGAGTGAGCTCCCCTTCTACCTTCTCGAGCAAGGCGTAAGGCACTGGGTGCGCCCGGAAATAGCGCGGTGTGGCTCCTGGTTCGACTTGGATATGGGCTATGGCCCCTTCTATTTTCCCCAAACCAGGCTGGAATACATCTGGGTATCGTCCTAGCACCTCAGTCAACCCTTCAGAAACTGTTTGGAGGATGTGCTGCCATTACAACCGCAAATGGCGCAACCAGTCCCGACCCAACAGGCTGGGCCCATGGCCGCGCACCACGATAAGTGGGAAACGCCCCTCCTGGCGTCCATAAACAACAAGGGTCATTGTAGTTCCTGCAATGTCCAGTGGTTCCCCCGTGTAGGTGGCCAACCTGGCCAGTGAGTCGGTTAATGTAAGGGTCTGTATACCTTGCTTGATGCGGTTGAATGTCCTCTGGGCGATCACGGAGACCGCTGCGCCAGTGTCCAACTCCATCTCAAGCGGGTGGCCATTGACCCATACTGTCACCTTAATGGGGGCCACACGGGGAGCTGCCACACAATGCAGCTGCAGGCAATCGTCCTCCGTCTCCACGTCCTCAGGAATAGTCGCCGCAGGTTCATCCACATGGAAGGTACGGCCCCTGGGCTGGTCCCAGTTACGGCCCCTGGGCTGGTCCCAGTTACGGCCTCTGGGCTGGTCCCAGTTACGGCCACTGGGCTGGTCACAATTTCGGTCGGAATGACGGCCGCCCCCAGGACCGCCGTCCGCGACGGGGTCAGCGCCTACAAGTCTGACACGGACTTGGCTCCTCATCCATTGGCTCTGGAGAAGGCTCCCTTCGGGGAGGAATGTTCGACGGCAACTGACGTCGGTCCGGACGTTGCCTCACCCAAGGTACCGCAGGAGTGCGGGGGGGGACGTTTTCGGACGCAAGGGGTTGCGCCCCAAGGCATGCACTTCCATTCCCTGTAGCTCCTGTACTCCTCATTCTGCGCTCTCTCGGGACAATACTATTTGAATGGCCTGTTGAAAAGTCAATGTTGGCTCCGCTAACAACTTTCTCTGGGTGGCCGCATTGTTAATAACGCAAACCAAACGGTCGCGTAACATTTCTGACAAGGTCTCACCATCGTCACAGTACTCCGCAATCCTGCGTACCTGGATAGAAAATCGGCAAGGGATTCTCCAGGGGTCCTCTCAGCGGTATTAAACTGGTAACGCTGGACTATTGTGGACGGGGTTGGGTTAAAATGTTGCCCCACTATATTCACAAGTTCATCAAACGTTTTGGTGTCCGGCGCAGCTGGGTACGTAAGGCTCCTAATCACCCCAAACGTATGCGGCCCGCAGGCGGTGAGCAATATGACCACCTGGCGCTCATTTTCGGTGATATTGTTTGCCCGGAAATAGTAACGCATCCGTTGTGCGTACTGGTTCCAGCTTCCCAGCGCAGCATCAAAAACATCCAAACGTCCGTACAGAGGCATGGTGTAATAGAAAACTTCCAACCTGTATCCAACAAAAATCCAGGGAGGTGGCTTCAGCAGTGTAGACAGCTATTCACTTTAACCCTCGTCGCCAGTTTTGTGAGGGCCACGAAGAATCCAGCATGAGTTTTAAAGATACAAAGTAATAACATTTATTTACAATAACATATACACATAACAGTAGCAGTAACTTCCCTTGCTACATACTCCTTCCTGCTGGTTCCTGAACTGGCCAGCTTTATTTGTACAGGGAGTTTACTAATGGTTTCTCCACCCCCCTGATTGGGGAAGCTCATACTCCCACAGGATTGTGGGATAGTCATTAGTCCCCAGCCAATGGTAAGTAGGCAGGTTATAACACTCACCCACCCCCACCCTCTCCCCCACCCCCACGCTCTCCCCCCACCGCCAACGCTCTCCCCCCACCCCCACGCTCTCCCCCCCACCCCCCTCTGTCTGCCCCACCCCCACTCTCTCCCCCCCCACTCTCTCCCCCCTATCCCCCCCACCCCCACTCTCTCCCCCACCCCCACTCTCTCTCCCCACCCCCACTCTCTCTCCCCACCCCCACTCTCTCCCCCACCCCCACTCCCAAGCCCACTCTCGCTCCCCCGGCCACACTCTCTCTCCCCCACCCCCACGCTCTCTCCCCCACCCCCACTCTCTCTCCCCCACCCCCACTCTCTCTCCCCCACATCCACTCTCTCTCCCCCGCCCCCACTCTCTCTCCCCCGCCCCCACTCTCTCTCCCCCCACCCCCACTCTCTCCCCCCCACCCCCCTCTGTCTGCCCCACCCCCACTTTCTCCCCCCCCACTCTCTCCCCCCTATCCCCCCCACCCCCACTCTCTCCCCCACCCCCACTCTCTCTCCCCACCCCCACTCTCTCTCCCCACCCCCACTCTCTCTCCCCCACCCCCACTCCCAAGCCCACTCTCGCTCCCCCGGCCACACTCTCTCTCCCCCACCCCCACGCTCTCTCCCCCACCCCCACTCTCTCTCCCCCACCCCCACTCTCTCTCCCCCACATCCACTCTCTCTCCCCCGCCCCCACTCTCTCTCCCCCGCCCCCACTCTCTCTCCCCCGCTCACTCTCCCCCGCCCCCACTCTCTCTCCCCCGCCCCCACTCTCTCTCCCCCCACCCCCACTCTCTCTCTCTCCCCGCCCCCACTCTCTCTCCCCCACCCCCACTCTCTCTCCCCCCGCCCCCACTCTCTCTCCCCCCGCCCCCACTCTCTCTCCCCCGCCCCCACTCTCTCTCCCCCCGCCCCCACTCTCTCTCCTCCTGCCCACACTCTCTCTCCCCGCCCCCACTCTCTCCCCCCCGCCCCCACTCTCTGCCCCACCCCCACTCTCTGCCCCACCCCCTCTCTCTGCCCCACCCCCTCTCTCTGCCCCACCCCCTCTCTCTCTCCCCCACCCCCACTCTCTCTCCCCCACCCCCACTCTCTCCCCCACCCCCACTCTTTTCCCCCCTCTCTCCCCCCCCACTCTCTCGCTTTCTCTCTCTTGCTCTCGCTTTCTCTCTCGCTCTCTCTCCCCCACTCCCCTCTCTCTCTCTCGTTCTCTGTCGCACTCTCCTCTGTGTGTCTCTCTGTCTCTATCTCTCTGTCTCTCTCCCACTCCTCTCTGTCTCTTTCTTCCGCTCTCTGTCTCTCACTCGCTCCCCCCTTCCCTCTATCTCTCTCTCTTCCCCACTCCTCTCTGTCTCTCTCTCTCTCTCTCTCTCTGCCTCTGTCTTTGGCTCTTTCTCACTCTCTCTGTCTCTTTCTCCCTCTCTCTGTCTCTTTCTCCCTCTCTCTGTCTCTCTCCCCCTCTCTCTGTCTCTCTCTCTCTCTCTCTCTCGCTCTCTGCCTCGCTCTCTATCCCCCACTCCTCTCTGTCTCTCTCTCCCACTCTCTCACTCTCTCTCTCTGTCTGTCTCTCTCTCTCTCTCTCTCTGTCTCTCTCCCTCTCTCTCTGTCTCTCTCCCACTCTCTCTGTCTCTCTCTCTGTCTCTCTCCCTCTCTCTCTCTCTCTCTCTCTCTGTCTCTCTCTCTCTCCCTCTCTTTCTCTCTCTGTCTCTCCCTCTCTCTGTCTCTCGCTCTCTCCTCCACTCCTCTCTGTCTCTCTCTCCCTCTCTCTGTCTTCGTCTCTCTGACTCTCTCTCCCTCTCTCTGTCTCTCCTTCTCTTCCCCCCCCCACTCCCCGCTCTCCTTCACTCTGTCCCACGCTCCCCTGTCTCTCTCTCTCTCTCTCCCATTCCCCTGTCTCTCTCTCTCTCACTCTCTGTCTTTCTGTCCCTCTCTCTCCCCCTCACTCCCCTTTCTCTCTCTCCCCCCCACTCCCCTTTCTCTCTCTCCCCCACTCCCCTTTCTCTCTCTCCCCCCCCCCCACTCCCCTTTCTCTCTCTCTCTCTCTCCCCCACTCCCCTTTCTCTCTCCTCCCCACTTCTCTCTCTCTCTCTCTCTCTTTCTCTGTCGCACTCTCCTCTGTGTGTCTCTCTGTCTCTATCTCTCTGTCTCTCTCCCCCTCCTCTGTCTCTTTCTCCCGCTCTCTGTCTCTCACTCTCTCCCCCTTCCCCCTCTCTCTCACTCTCTCTGTCTTTCGGTCTCTCTCTCTCTCTTCCCCACTCCTCTCTGTCTCTCTCTCTCTCTCTCTCTCTCTCTGCCTCTGTCTTTGGCTCTTTCTCCCTCTCTCTGTCTCTTTCTCCCTCTCTCTGTCTCTCTCTCCCTCTCTCTGTCTCTCTCTCTCTGTCTCTCCCTCTCTCTGTCTCTCTCTCCCACTCTCTCTGTCTCTCTCTCTGTCTCTCTCTTTCTCTCTCTCTGTCTCTCTCTCTCACTCTCTCCCTCTCTCTCTCTCTCCCTCTCTCTCCCTCTCTCCCTCTCTCTCCCTCCCTCTCTCCCTCTCTCTCTCCCCCTCTCTCTGTCTCTCTCTGTCTCTCTCTCTCGCTCTCTGCCTCGCTCTCTCCCCCACTCCTCTCTGTCTCTCTCTCCCTCTCTCTGTCTTTCTCTCTCTGACTCTCTCTCCCTCTCTCTGTCTCTCAATCTCTCCCCCCCCACTCCCCGCTCTCCCTCTCTCTGTCCCACGCTCCCCAGTGTTTCTCTCTCTCTCTCTCCCATTCCCCTGTCTCTCTCTCTCTTACTCTGTCTTTCTGTCCCTCTCTCTCCCCCCACTCCCCTTTCTCTCTCTCCCCCCCACTCCCCTATCTCTCTCTCCCCCCACTCCCCTTTCCCTCTCTCCCCCCCACTCCCCTATCTCTCTCTCTCCCCCCACTCCCCTTTCTCTCTCTCTCCCCCACTCCCCTTTCTCTCTCTCTCCCCCCACTCCCCTTTCTCTCTCTCTCTCTCCCCCGCACTCCCCTTTCTCTCTCTCCCCCACACTCCCCTTTCTCTCTCTCTCTCTACCCCGCACTCCCCTATCTCTCTCTCCCTCCACTCCCCTTTCTCTCTCTCTCTCCCAACCGGAGACCCAACCGGGTGCCATGGAGGAGAGATAGGTGACCCGACACCCCGGCCTGAGAAGGAGGTTGCCAGCCATTCACCGTGCCTGGTCGCAGGTGGCAGAGGCCGTCAGCCCCGTGGGCAACACCATCTGGACCAGCCAGCAATGGCATAGGAAACTGTACGACCTCCTCAGGGTGGCCAGGGTGAGAAGGCAGCGCTGTGCTCCTGGTACCAACCCCCGTCCCTCCTACGCTCCCACCCGGAGGGTGGCATTACCCCCACCCTGCACCACATACCGGCAGCCATCCCGGCTGGCAGGAGCGGGGAAAGACCGGAGGGAACTGCCGGTCCTGCAGCCCCACATCGGGGCAGAGAAGTGGGCACCGGGCGCAGTCAGAAGGCCTCGGGTGTGGCCAGCGGGCCCTGGGTGTGGAGAGCGGGCCCTGGCTGTGGTCAGCGGGCCCTGGGTGTGGTGAGCGGGCCCTGGCTGTGGAGAGCGGGCCCTGGGTGTGGTCAGCGGGCCCTGGGTGTGGAGAGCGGGCCCTGGCTGTGGTCAGCGGGCCCTGGCTGTGGTCAGCGGGCCCTGGGTGTGGTGAGCGGGCCCTGGCTGTGGTGAGCGGGCCCTGGCTGTGGTCAACAGGACCTGGGTGTGGCCAGCGGGCCCTGGGTGTGGCGAGCGGGCCCTGGGTGTGGAGAGCGGGCCCTGGCTGTGGTCAACAGGACCTGGGTGTGGTCAGCGGGCCCTGGGTGTGGCGAGCGGGCCCTGGGTGTGGAGAGCGGGCCCTGGGTGTGGCCAGCAGGCCCTGGGTGTGGTCAGCGGGCCCTGGGTGTGGTGAGCGGGCCCTGGGTGTGGAGAGCGGGCCCTGGGTGTGGCCAGCAGGCCCTGGCTGTGGTCAGCGGGCCCTGTGTGTGGAGAGCGGGCCCTGGGTGTGGTCAGCGGGTGCTGGGTGTGGAGAGCGGGCCCTGGGTGTGGTCAGCGGGCCCTGGGTGTGGAGAGCGGGCCCTGGGAGTGGTCAGCGGGCCCTGGGTGTGGTCAGCGGGCCCTGGGTGTGGGGAGCGGGCCCTGGGTGTGGTCAGCGGGCCCTGGGTGTGGAGAGCGGGCCCTGGGAGTGGTCAGCGGGCCCTGGGTGTGGCGAGCCGGCCCTGGGTGTGGTCAGCGGGCCCTGGGTGTGGCGCGCGGGCCCTGGGTGTGGCGAGCGGGCCCTGGGTGTGGCGAGCGGGCCCTAGGTGTGGTCAGCAGGCCCTGGCTGTGGGGAGTGGGCCCTGGGTGTGGTCAGCGGGTGCTGGGTGTGGCCAGCGGGCCCTGGGTGTAGTCAGCGGGCCCTGGGTGTGGAGAGCGGGCCCTGGGTGTGGTCAGCGGGCCCTGGGTGTGGAGAGCGGGCCCTGGGTGTGGTCAGCGGGCGCTGGGTGTGGTCAGCAGGGCCTGGGTGTGGGGAGCGGGCCCTGGGTGTGGTCAGCGGGCCCTGGGTGTGGTCAGCGGGCCCTGGGTGTGGCGAGCGGGCCCTGGGTGTGGCGAGCGGGCCCTGGGTGTGGCGAGCGGGCCCTGGGTGTGGTCAGCGGGCCCTGGCTGTGGTCAGCGGGCCCTGGCTGTGGTCAGCGGGCCCTGGCTGTGGTCAGCGGGACCTGGCTGTGGTCAGCGGGCCCTGGGTGTGGCGAGCGGGGCCTGGGTGTGGCCAGCGGGACCTGGGTGTGGTCAGCGGGCCCTGGGTGTGGTCAGCGGGCCCGGGTTGTGGTCAGCGGGCCCTGGGTGTGGTGAGCGGGCCCTGGCTGTGGTGAGCGGGCCCTGGCTGTGGTCAACAGGACCTGGGTGTGGCCAGCGGGCCCTGGGTGTGGCGAGCGGGCCCTGGGTGTGGAGAGCGGGCCCTGGCTGTGGTCAACAGGACCTGGGTGTGGTCAGCGGGCCCTGGGTGTGGCGAGCGGGCCCTGGGTGTGGAGAGCGGGCCCTGGGTGTGGCCAGCAGGCCCTGGGTGTGGTCAGTGGGCCCTGGGTGTGGTGAGCGGGCCCTGGGTGTGGAGAGCGGGCCCTGGGTGTGGCCAGCAGGCCCTGGCTGTGGTCAGCGGGCCCTGTGTGTGGAGAGCGGGCCCTGGGTGTGGTCAGCGGGTGCTGGGTGTGGAGAGCGGGTCCTGGGTGTGGTCAGCGGGCCCTGGGTGTGGAGAGCGGGCCCTGGGAGTGGTCAGCGGGCCCTGGGTGTGGTCAGCGGGCCCTGGGTGTGGGGAGCGGGCCCTGGGTGTGGTCAGCGGGCCCTGGGTGTGGAGAGCGGGCCCTGGGAGTGGTCAGCGGGCCCTGGGTGTGGCGAGCCGGCCCTGGGTGTGGTCAGCGGGCCCTGGGTGTGGCGCGCGGGCCCTGGGTGTGGCGAGCGGGCCCTGGGTGTGGCGAGCGGGCCCTAGGTGTGGTCAGCAGGCCCTGGCTGTGGGGAGTGGGCCCTGGGTGTGGTCAGCGGGTGCTGGGTGTGGCCAGCGGGCCCTGGGTGTAGTCAGCGGGCCCTGGGTGTGGAGAGCGGGCCCTGGGTGTGGTCAGCGGGCCCTGGGTGTGGAGAGCGGGCCCTGGGTGTGGTCAGCGGGCGCTGGGTGTGGTCAGCAGGGCCTGGGTGTGGGGAGCGGGCCCTGGGTGTGGTCAGCGGGCCCTGGGTGTGGTCAGCGGGCCCTGGGTGTGGCGAGCGGGCCCTGGGTGTGGCGAGCGGGCCCTGGGTGTGGCGAGCGGGCCCTGGGTGTGGTCAGCGGGCCCTGGCTGTGGTCAGCGGGCCCTGGCTGTGGTCAGCGGGCCCTGGCTGTGGTCAGCGGGACCTGGCTGTGGTCAGCGGGCCCTGGGTGTGGCGAGCGGGGCCTGGGTGTGGCCAGCGGGACCTGGGTGTGGTCAGCGGGCCCTGGGTGTGGTCAGCGGGCCCGGGTTGTGGTCAGCGGGCCCTGGGTGTGGTCAGCGGGCCCTGGGTGTGGTCAGCGGGTCCTGGGTGTGGTGAGCGGGCTCTGGGTGTGGTGAGCGGGCCCTGGGTGTGGCGAGCGGGCCCTGGGTGTGGCGAGCGGGCCCTGGGTGTGGTGAGCGGGCCCGGGGTGTGGTCAGCGGGCCCTGGGTGTGGTCAGCTGGCCCTGGGTGTGGTCAGCTGGCCCTGGGTGTGGTGAGCGGGCCCTGGGTGTTGTGAGCTGGCCCTGGGTGTGGTGAGCGGGCCCTGGGTGTGGTCAGTGGGCCCTGGGTGTGGTGAGCGGGCCATGGGTGTGGTCAGTGGGCTCTGGGCGTGGTCAGCGGGCCCTGGGCGTGGCGAGCGGGCCCTGGGCGTGGCGAGCGGGCCCTGGGTATGGTCAGCGGGCCCTGGGTATGGTCAGTGGGACTTGGGTGTGGTCAGCGGGCCCTGGGTGTTGTCAGCGGGCCCTGGGTGTGGCGAGCGGGCCCTGTGTGTGATGAGTGGGCCCTGTGTGTGATGAGCGGGCCCTGTGTGTGGAGAGCGAGCCCTGGGTGTGGCGAGAGGGCCCTGGGTGAGGTCAGCAGGCCCTGGCTGTAGTGAGTGGCCCCTGGGTGTGGTCAGCAGGCCTCGGGTTTGGTGAGTGGGCCCTGGGTGAGGTCAGCAGGCCGTTGTGTGGCCAGCGGGCCCTGGGTGTGGCGAGAGAGCCCTGGGTGTTGTCAGCTGGCCCTGGCTGTGGTGAGTGGGCCCTGGGTGTGTAGAGCGGGCCCTGAGTGTGGCAAGAAGGCCCTGGGTGTGGTTAGCGGGCCCGAGGAAAGGGCAGTTACCGGAGCGGACATCGGCATTGGGTTAGTAAGTGAGATCCCGCTGAGTTGAGGTTTCCAGTTACGCGTGATTCCCCCCCGCCCCAACACTCCCCATCACCTTGACCCACACACACCACCCGCACCCCACACCAACCTCACCCCCACACCACCTTCACCCTCACACCACCCTCACCCTCACACCACCCTCCCCCTCCCCCCTCACCCTCACACCACCCTCACCCCCTCACCCTCATACCGCCCTCACCCCCTCACCACTCTCACCCCCGCACCACCCTCACCCTCACCCCCACCCTCACCCCCTCACCCTCACCCCCACCCTCACCCCCACACCAGCCTCACCCCCTCACCCTCACCCCACACCACCCTCACTCCCTCACCCTCACCCCACACCACCCTCACCCCCCCACCCTCACACCACCCTCATGCCCACACCACCCTCACACCCTCACCACCCTCACCCCCACACCCCACACCACCCTCACCCCCACACCACCTTCACCCTCACACCACCCCTCACCCTCACACCACCCTCCCCCTCCCCCCTCACCCTCACACCACCCTCACCCCCTCACCCTCACACCGCCCTCACCCCCTCACCACTCTCACCCCCGCACCACCCTCACCCTCACCCCCACCCTCACCCCCTCACCCTCACCCCCACCCTCACCCCCACACCAACCTCACCCCCTCACCCTCACCCCACACCACCCTCACTCCCTCACCCTCACCCCACACCACCCTCACCCCCCCACCCTCACACCACCCTCATGCCCACACCACCCTCACACCCTCACCACCCTCACCCCCACACCACCCTCACCCCCACACCACCCTCACCCCCTCATCCTCACCCCCACCCTCACCCGCACCCCACCCTCACCCCCACACCACCCTCACCCCACAACACCCTCACCCTCACACCCACACCACAGGGTGCTGACTAGCACCAAACCTCCGAACACAGGGTGATGACTAGCACTAAACCTCCGAACTCAAGGTGCTGACTAGCACCAAACCTCCGAACACAGGGTGCTGACTAGCACTAAACCTCCAAACACAGGGTGGTGACTAGCACTAAACCTCCGAACTCAAGGTGCTGACTAGCACCAAACCTCCGAACACAGGGTGCTGACTAGCACTAAACCTCCGAACACAGGGTACTGACTAGCACTAAACCTCCAAACACAGGGTGGTGACTAGCACTAAACCTCCGAACTCAAGGTGCTGACTAGCACCAAACCTCCGAACACAGGGTGCTGACTAGCACTAAACCTCCGAACACAGGGTGCTGACTAGCACTAAACCTCCGATCACAGGGTGCTGACTAGCACCAAACCTCCGATCACGGGGTGCTGACTAGCACCAAACCTCCGATCACAGGGTGCTGACTAGCACCAAACCTCCGAACACAGAGTGCTGACTAGCACCAAACCTCCGAACACAAGGTGCTGACTAGCACCAAACCTCTGAACACAGGGTGCTGACTAGCACTAAACCTCCAAACACAGAGTGCTGACTAGCACCAAACCTCCGAACACAGAGTGCTGACTAGCACCAAACCTCCGTACACAGAGTGCTGACTAGCACCAAACCTCCGTACACAGGGTGCTGACTAGCACCAAACCTCCGAACACAGGGTGCTGACTAGCACCAAACCTCCGAACACAGGGTGCTGACTAGCACCAAACCTCCGAACAGAGGGTGTTGACTAGAACCAAACCTCTGAACACAGGGTGCTGACTAGCACTAAACCTCCGAACACAGAGTGCTGACTAGCACCAAACCTCCGAACACAGGGTGCTGACTAGCACCAAACCTCCGAACACAGAGCGCTGACTAGCACTAAACCTCTGAACACAGGGTGCTGACTAGCACCAAACCTCTGAACACAAGGTGCTGACTAGCACTAAACCTCCGAACACAGGGTGCTGACTAGCGCTAAACCTCCGAACACATAGTGCTGACTAGCGCTAAACCTCCGAACACAGGGTGCTGACTAGCACAAAACCTCCGAACACAGGGCGTTGACTAGCACTAAACCTCCGAACATAGGGTGCTAACTAGCACCAAACCTCCGAACGCAGGGTGCTGACTAGCACCAAACCGCCGAACACAGGGTGCTGACTAGCACTAAACCTCCGAATACAGGGCGCTGACTAGCACCAAACCTCCGAACACAGGGTGCTGACTAGCACCAAACCTCCGAACACAGCGTGCTGACTAGCACCAAACCCCCGAACACAGGGTGCTGACTAGCACCAAACCTCTGAACACAGGGCGTTGACTAGCACCAAACCTCCGAACACAGGGTGCTGACTAGCACCAAACCCCCAAACACAGGGTGCTGACTAGCACCAAACCTCCGAACACAGGGTGCTGACTAGCACTAAACCTCCGAACGCAGGGTGCTGACTAGCGCCAAACCTCCGAACACAGGGTGCTGACTAGCACTAAACCTCCGAACACAGGGCGTTGACTAGCACCAAACCTCCGAACACAGGGCGCTGACTAGCACTAAACCTCCGAACACAGGGTGCTGACTAGCACTAAACCTCCAAACACAGGGTGCTGACTAGCACCAAACCTCCGAACACAGGGTGCTGACTAGCGCCAAACCTCCGAACACAGGGTGCTGACTAGCACTAAACCTCCGAACACAGGGTGCTGACTAGCACCAAACCTCCGAACACAGGGTGCTGACTAGCACCAAACCTCCGAACACAGGGTGCTGACTAGCACCAAACCTCCGAACACAGGGTGCTGACTAGCACCAAACCTCCGAACACAGGGTGCTGACTAGCACCAAACCTCCGAACACAGGGTGCTGACTAGCACCAAACCTCCGAACACAGGGTGCTGACTAGCACCAAACCTCCGAACACAGGGTGCTGACTAGCACCAAACCTCCGAACACAGGGTGCTGACTAGCACTAAACCTCCGAACACAGGGTGCTGACTAGCACCAAACCTCCGAACACAGGGTGCTGACTAGCACCAAACCTCCAAACACAGGGTGCTGACTAGCACCAAACCTCCGAACACAGGGCGCTGACTAGCACCAAACCTCCGAACACAGGGTGCTGACTAGCACCAAACCTCCGAACACAAGGTGCTGACTAGCACCAAACCTCCGAACACAGAGTGCTGACTAGCACCAAACCTCCGAACGCAGGGTGCTGACTAGCACCAAACCTCCGAACACAGGGTGCTGACTAGCAGCAAACCTCCGAACACAGCGTGCTGACCAACACTAAACCAGAGGCTGCCAAACCTCATCTCAAACACACTTTATAAACCCATTGGCAGTACAAGAAGAGGAATGAGGAGAAGTCTGGGAGAGCTAACTCATCCCACCACCAAACCAGAGACTAAAGAAACAGCGAGAAGCAGGGGGGGGGGTCACAAGAAGGGAAAACGTTTGCGGGTGACACTAAAAGAGATGGTATTGTAGATAGTGAGGAAGGTTATCAAAAATTGCACAGGATCTTGATCAGCTGGGGAAGTGGGCCGAGAAGTGGCGAATGGAGTTCAATGCAGATCAGGGTGAGGTGTTGCATTCTGGAAAGTCAAATCAAGGTAGGACTTTCATGGTGAATGGTAGGACCGTAGGGAGTATCGTGGAACGGAGGGCCTTAGTTAGGCCTCATGTCATTTGGAATATTGTGGACAATTCTGGTCGCCACACTACCAGAAGGATGTGGATGCTGTGGAGAGGGTACAGAAGCGGTTTAGTAGGATGTTGCCTGAGATAAACTCGGCCTGTTCTCACTGCAAAGACGGAGGTTGTGAGGCCACCTGATAGAGGTCGACAAGATTGAGTGGCATGGACAGAGTGGACAGTCAGACGCTCTTTCCTCGGGTAGGAGACTCAATGGGGACATAGGTTTGAAGCGCGTGGGGGAAAGTTTAGAACAGATGTGTGAGGCAAGTTTTTTACACAGAGGGTGATAGAGGGAACGTGCTGCCTGGGGAGGGGGTGGGAGCAGGTACGAGAGCGGCATTTAAGGGACAACTAGACTGTCATGATATTCAAACACACACATCATGATGGACACACTAACAGGCAAATCAGAGCACACAACACCACAACCAATCACAGACAAGAACACCAACCACATAAAAAGCACGAGCACGACACCTGGAGGTCAGTAGGTCTGGGGAGAAGGAAGCATGAAAGAGCTGTTGAAACACCACAAGCAGGGAGCCCCCCACGTGCAGAGTGCAAAGACCAAGTTGTAAATAGTGAGTTTAAATAAACAAGCGTTGTACCATATGCAACTGTGTTGGCTCTTCTGTGTGTTAGAACACCCAACACCACATGGTACAGGAGTGGATCGATACCTGCCTACTAACCTGCCATTCTGGACATGGACCACACCGGCAAACCGCAGCCGATGCAAGTCACGGGGAACCTAGGCACCAACTGGAAGCTCTACAGGCAGCGATTTGACCTGTACATCCGTGCCACCGAAAAACAGAATGTCTCGGATGATTCGAAGATTGCAATGCTCCTCTTCTACGCAGGCCCCCACCCAAATGATGTCTTTAATTCACTGGTGTTCGAGGAAGGCGAAAACCAGGCCAAATATGACACGGTCATCCTCAAAATGGACCAGCACTTTCAAACTGAAGTAAACGAAACTTTCGAAAGATACCTCTTTCAGCAACGCCTGCAAGGTAAGGAGGAGCTTTTTCAACCCTTTTTGACGCACCTCCGGATTCTGGCGCAGTCCTGCGGTTACGGCACCACCACAGAGTCCATGATCAGGGACCAGATTGTTTTTGGCGTTGCCTCCAGTGGCCTACGCCAGCAGCTTCTTAAAATAAAGAGCCTCACCTTAGCGTCTGCTGTGGAAGCCTGTGTCCTCCATGAGAATGCTGCCTGCCGTTTTGCCCGATTTCAGGCGTCCGAGTTGGCACGGAGGGGGTCCCCAGCCGTCGAATCGGCAAGCCAGGCCGCCCACGACGTTGAACGCATCCAGGCCGTCGATTTCTTCCCGCCCCACGGCCCGGACGACAGCGGCCGCTTCCCGCGCTTTTCGCGGTCTCCCGCGCAGGTGCGCGCCAAGAATAACGGCCACAACGAGGGACGCACTGCGCAGGCGCGCCCACCGCAAGATCGCACTGCGCATGCGCAGTGGCGCAACGAACGCCGTGACGTCATGACGTGCAGCAAGTGTGGAGGTCTACACTTAAAAGGGCAATGTCCTGCAAAATACCAACAGTGCAACAGATGTGCCATGATAGGCCACTACGCAGCCCGCTGTCGTGCGGCTCAACCCATGGATCCGGCGCATCCTCGACAACCTCGCACACGAGTCAGGACCGTCCAGCCCACGCATCAAGACTTCCAGTTAAGTGATGCAGATGACCAGGATGACTTCAGAGTTGCCGTCATTGATGTCAACAAGGTCAATGCCATCAATCCAGACGATGAGTGGTGTGCCACCCTGACGGTCAACCGATCGCGCGTCGCCTTCCGTCTGGACACCGGCGCATCCGCCAACCTGATTGCTTACTCTGCAGTCCAGGCCATGAAGGTCAAACCACTCATCACACCATCCCGGCTTAAGATGGTTGACTATAACGGGAACGTTATCCCGTCCGTAGGATCTTGCCAGCTACAGGTGACTCACAAGAGGTACACGGCCACACTCCCCTTCGAAGTTGTGGGCTCATCAAAGGACTCGTTACTGGGCGCACAAGCGTGTAAGGTCCTTCACCTGGTACAGCGCATCATGTCTCTCTCTCCAGATGAGATATCCGACTTCCCGGATGCTGAGTTCCACGCGAATCTCCATTCCCTCCTCGCTCACAACCAGGAGGTTTTTGAAGGCATGGGGACATTGCCACACACGTACAAGATTCGACTCAGACCGGACGCCATCCCTGTCGTTCACGCACCTCGCAGGGTTCCTGCGCCTCTCAAAGACCGCCTCAAGGCACAACTGCAGATTCTTCAGGACCAAGGGGTCCTATCCAAGGTCACGGAGCCCACGCCATGGGTCAGCTCCATGGTCTGTGTAAAGAAGCCCTCTGGCGAGCTCCGTATATGTATAGATCCAAAAGATCTGAACAACAACATCATGCGGGAACACTATCCCATCCCGAAACGAGAAGACCTCACCAGCGAGATGGCGCGAGCCAACATATTCACTAAATTGGATGCGTCCAAAGGATTCTGGCAGATCCAACTGGACCCGGCCAGCCGAAGACTATGCACATTCAACACCCCTTTTGGCAGATTCTGCTACAACCGGATGCCATTCGGCATCATTTCGGCATCTGAAGTATTCCACCGCATTATGGAGCAGATGATGGAAGGCATCGAAGGGGTACGTGTATATGTGGACGATATCATCATTTGGTCCACCACTCCGCAGGAACACATGCATCGTCTTCGACGTGTCTTCACCCGCATACGGCAAAATGGCCTGCGTCTCAACCGTGCGAAGTGTGCTTTCGGCCAGACGGAGCTGAAATTCCTCGGGGACCACATCTCAAGGTCCGGGGTCCGTCCCGATGCAGACAAGGTTAGCGCCATCACAGCCATGCCACGACCGGCTGACAAGAAGGCTGTCTTAAGATTCCTGGGCATGGTCAACTTCCTTGGGAAGTTCATTCCCAACCTGGCTTCTCATACAACAAACATGCGCCATCTCGTAAAAAAATCGACGGAATTCAACTGGCACCAGTCGCATCAGCAGGAATGGGAGGAGCTCAAGCACAAACTGGTCACGGCACCAGTGCTGGCCTTCTTTGACGCGACTCGCCCTACAAAGATCTCAACAGACGCCAGCCAATCTGGTATTGGAGCGGTACTCCTGCAAAAAGACAGCACGTCATCATGGGCCCCGGTTGCGTATGCCTCACGAGCCATGACCCCTACCGAACAGCGCTACGCGCAAATCGAAAAAGAATGCCTGGGCTTGTTAACTGGACTGGACAAGTTCCACGACTATGTGTATGGCCTGCCACGATTCACGGTCGAAACTGACCACCGCCCCCTGGTCAACATCATTAACAAAGACCTGAACGACATGACTCCTCGCCTCCAGCGCATCTTACTCAAACTCAGGAGGTACGATTTTGAACTGATCTACACTCCGGGGAAGGAACTCATAGTGGCGGACACTCTTTCCCGAGCAGTGAGCACACCACCAGATGCGGAGGGGTTCGTGCGTCAAATTGAGGCACACGTGACTCTGACAGCAGCAAATATGCCAGCTGATGATCCTTGTCTGGCCCACATACGCGCAGAGACGGCGACTGACCCTCTGCTGCAGCGAGTGATGCGCCACATGACGGAAGGGTGGCTAAAAGGGCAGTGCCCCCAGTTTTATAATGTGCGAGATGATCTCACCAATATAGACGGGGTCCTTATGAAATCGCATAGGATCGTCATTCCACACAGTGTGCGCCAGATGATTCTTCGTCAACTACACGAAGGCCACTTGGGTGTCGAAAAATGCAGACGAAGGGCCCGGGCGGCGGTATATTGGCCGGGTATTAATGAAGACATAGCCAACATGGTGCTCAACTGCACAACCTGTCAGAGGTTTCAGCCGGCGCAACCTCCGGAAACACTTCTACCACACGAGATGGTGACGTCCCCCTGGGCGAAGGTGGGTGTTGACCTATTTCACGCGCTCGGCAGAGATTACATTGTTATTATAGACTACTTCTCAAACTACCCGGAAGTCATGCCTCTCCATGATCTGACGTCGTCCGCAGTCATTGGGGCCTGCAAGGAAACGTTTGCTCGCCATGGCATTCCAAGGACTGTCATGTCAGACAATGGACCTTGTTTTGCCAGCCGTGAATGGTCGTCCTTTGCCGCAGCATATGGTTTCACTCATGTGACATCCAGCCCTCTGCATCCACAATCGAACGGGAAGGCTGAAAAGGGTGTCCACATCGCAAAGCGGCTCCTGTGCAAGGCGGCTGATGCCGGATCGGACTTTAACCTTGCCTTGCTGGCCTATCGATCGGCCCCGTTATCCACGGGCCTCTCGCCAGCGCAGCTACTAATGGGTCGCTCCCTCAGGACGACGGTACCTTCCGTCCTGGCACCGACAACAGACCATGAGGCGGTTCTTCGGGACATGCAACTGCAGCGTGATCGCCAGAAAGGTCGGTACGACACACGAGCGACGGACCTGCCCCCCCTGTCCTCCGGAGACAAAGTACGCGTCCATCAACCGTATGGTGGCTGGTCAGCACCGGCCGAAGTCCTCCGACAAGTGGCTCCCCGCTCGTTCCTGGTTCGCATGCCGGATGGTTCCGTGCGTCGCCGCAATCGGCGCGCCCTTCGCCGACTTCCACGTTCACAGCCACACAACACGCCAGATCCTCAACAGGCTTCCGAGGATGACTTTGTGGAGCTGCCGCACATCACGCCCTTTCCATCGCCACCCATGGCCATGCCTGCACAGCAGCCGGTGGTTCTTGATCCACCCTTAAGGCGGTCAACCCGAATTCGTCGCAAACCCATTAGAATGGACTTATAATACAGTTCATATGTTTAATAAGTTGGACAATTTTACATGATAACCTGTTGTTGTTTATCGTTCCAGCTGTCGTCTGACTGGACAACTGTTCAAAATTTTTTTTCTTCTTCTCTCGTTCGCATTTCTGTTATGTTATGGTACAACTGGATTCATGTGACGCACTCGACATCGCCCCATGTACATAGTTCCGTCATAGACACATGCTGCACACGACACACACACACTCTTAGATGCACTCACGTCACGATCATATTTATTACCACGTAGGCACATATCTTTGTAAAAAGGGGGGATGTCATGATATTCAAACACACACATCATGATGGACACACTAACAGGCAAATCAGAGTACACAACACCACAACCAATCACAGACAAGAACACCAACCACATAAAAAGCACGAGCACGACACCTGGAGGTCAGTAGGTCTGGGGAGAAGGAAGCATGAAAGAGCTGTTGAAACACCACAAGCAGGGAGCCCCCCACGTGCAGAGTGCAAAGACCAAGTTGTAAATAGTGAGTTTAAATAAACAAGCGTTGTACCATATGCAACTGTGTTGGCTCTTCTGTGTGTTAGAACACCCAACACCACATAGACAATACATGAATAGGGTGGGGATGGAAGGATACGGACTCCATCAGTGCGTACGGTTTTAGTTTAGGCAGGTACCATGGTCAGCGTAGGCATGGAGGACTGAAGGGCCTGTTCCTGTGCTGCATTGTTCTTTGTTCTTCATGCATAGTTCTCTGAAGGTGGAGTCACAGGTCGATGGGGCAGTGAAGAAGGCTTTTGGCCTGCTGGCCTTCATCAGTCAGGGCATTGAGTCTCGAAGTTGGAAAGTTATGTTGCTGTTGTACAGGATGTGGGTGAGGTCGCACCGGAGTATCGTGTTCAGTTTTGGTCGCTTTGCTGTCGGAAAGATGTTATTAAACTGGAGAAAGGGCAGAAGAGATTCACAAGAATTTTGCCAGGACTCAAAGGACTGAGTTACAGGGAGAGATTGGACAGGCTGTAGGAGAATGAGGGCTGATCTTATAGAGGTGGGTAAGATCATGAGAGGCATGGAGAGGGTGGATGCACTCAGCTTTTTTCCCAGGGTTGGGAAATCGAGAACTAGAGGGCAGAGGTTTAAGTTAAGAGGGGAAAGAATTAATGGGAGCCTGAGCACAACGTTTTTACACAGGGGATGGTACATATGCAGAATGAGCTGCCGGAGGAGGTGGTTGAGGCAGGGACACTGACAACATTAATAAGGCAGCTGGACAGATACATGGATAGGAACGTACTCGGGGACAGAGGTTTAAAGTGTGTGGGGAAAAGTTTGGAACAGATGTGCGAGGCAAGTTTTTTACACAGAGGGTGATAGAGGGAACGCGCGGCCTGGGGAGGGGGTGGGAGCCAGTACGAGAGCGGCATTTAAGGGACAACTAGACACTATATGAATCGGGTGGGAATGGAAGGATACGGACTCCATATACAGAGGGATATGGGCCAAATGCAGGCAAATGGGGTTGGCTGAGATGGAATGGATCAGTATGGAGCCAAGGGTCTATCTCCGTGCCTGTCTCCATTACTGCCTAAAAGGAAGGAGCTGATGAAGGAGCTCTGAGATACGGACAGGTCCCCACTCGGCCCCCGGAAGGACCCCGTAGCGTAGATGGTCAGTGAAACCGTCACCTTGACGTCCACCAGAAGCAGGTATCCTCCCCCATATCCCCAAGGTGCCAGGTTTCCCTTCATCTGGCAGATATGCCGTACGGTCCGGTCCCGCTGCTCCGCCGGAGTCTCCAGTGGCACGCCCAGTCCGGCAGGGCCTTGAATGACAGGCGCTGCCGGTACACACAAGCCCCCATGCGGCTCCTCCTTTGCACCTTCTCCTCCTCCACCTCGTCCTCGGCCTGTTGGGCGGCCGACTCTCCATCCTCACTGGCTGCCTGCTCTTCCTCTGGGGCAGGATCCGCTGCTGCAGGCTCCTCCTCCACGAGCAGCTCCAGCTCGTACCACGGGGCACCCGCCACTGCTCGGAGGAAGGCCACCATTGCTGGTTAATTCCATATCCATTGTCTGCAGGGGGTGAAAGGCCGACATGTCAGCACGGTGTGAACCCCCTTGCTCAACCAGGTCCAACAGGCGAGACAATGCCCCGGTTGGCACTGTGGACTCTGCCTCTGCAATGTGCCCCCCCCCCGGGGCCCCGTTGGAGCCAGTCCCTGCTGCCAGGCCTACAGTCACCTGGATCTACCTTTGCCAACGGTGCACTCCACAGCGCATATCCAACGCCCATTGTGGGGCCGCTGTGGTTGTTGCCCTTGGGTGGGCTGTGTTGCTCTGCAAGTGTGCCAGCCAGTTCGGTGTTTGATATGGTGGTGGGTGGGGGTTGGGGTGCTGGGGTGGGGGATGGGGTGCTGGGTAGGGGCACAAACATGGTCGGTGTCACTCTGAAAAGTCAGGGCCCAAGGTGGGTGGTCAGTGGGGTGCGCAGCAAGGTGGCTGCGTTACAGCCGTGGCAATGGCGGTCCGTGATTGGGCACCGCCCCTGTGCCATGGGGGTCAGCCCGGCCCCACGGCCTGTCACCTCCCCGGCCCTGGCATGGCCCCCCCTACCCCAGCCAGCCCGGCCAGTGTGGGCACCGCCAGGCCGCAGTCGCACCTCTCCGTGTCCGACCTCCTCGCTCTCCCTCAGCAGTCACAGCGCCTGTTTCCCGTGTGGAGTGGACCACATTCACGCCACTGTCGAGGTGGCAGAGAATTGCGATTTGGCATGAACCCAGCGCCCACAACGATTCTCCGGCCAATCATGTTTCCCGACCCCGGTGTTGGCTAACGGAAAATCCCGCCAATAATTTCCAATCTTGGCAGTGTGATTGGCAGCAACAGACACCCCAAGATCATTGAACAGATTGACCCCCAAATACTGCCGAATGTTGGAGACACGGCCAGATGTTGGCAAGTTCATTAATCTCACATCACTTTTGAAAAGAAAGTGTTTCTTTCTCTGATTCCTGTAATGTTTACTTTAATTGTGTCTTACCAATTAAAGCTTGAAGGTTAGAGCTGGGGGTGGGGGGGGGGGTGAATTTTCCCGCTGTTCCCATCGGTGGGATTTCTGGTCCCACTGACAGTGGCCTCCCCACCGTGGGGGGGTGGGGGGGGGGGCGTGAACAAGGGGAAACCCCATTGGCTGCGATTGGACTGGGAGATCCTGCCTCTGGCCAATGGCCTTTGCCGCCACAAAACAGGCTGCGGGGTGGTGAGGAACGTCCTGCCCCGTGTTTGTCAGCTCGTCACAGTTACACAGATCACCGTGCGGACCGACAAGACCTTTATCAGGACTGAGTTATCCCCCAATCCACATCAACTCATAAACAACAACAGCTGGCAATGGGAAACTGGTCTCCATCAGCTTTCGATTTGTGGTTGCCATCTGCTCGGTCGGGCTGATTAAACCGGGTGTGAATATTGTTGTGAAACTGGGAATCTCCACGCTGTCAGAATCCGGGATTGGGAGTGACTGAGATTAGATCGAATTACACAATGCAGAACACACCATACAGGGGGCACCATCACGTCTGCACCATCTGCCTCACTGTTGGGTGAACTTTGTCCGGGTCCAATCCATTTGCCTTATAAACAGACAGAGGCTGTCACGGACTGTTCAACACTGAGGAACAAGCAACCTGAGTGAACCTGCTCCTGCTCACACGGCAACACCTCCTGAGGCTCCGGTAAGCAATCAGGTATGAATTAGATGCTGAGAAGGTTGTCACTGTTTTTAAACATTTGCACAGGTTTTTGTAACTCCAGTCCAGAGCTCATTAAGAGCTGTGCCTGTGAGGAGACTGGAGATGGATCTGGAGGATTTACTCAGCAAGTCACAAACCAAACATAGTTTAATCATTGGTGTGGGGGAGGGAAGGAGCGGGCTTGTGGATTGAACCAAGAAACATGAACATGTTGGGGTCAAAGGATAATAAGAACTAGGAGCAGGAGTAGGCCATCTGGCCCCTCGAGCCTGCTCCGCCATTCAATGAGATCATGGCTGATCTTTTGTGGACTCAGCTCCACTTTCCTGCCCGAACACCATAACCCTTAATCCCTTTTTTCTTCAAAAAACTATTTATTGTTATCTTAAAACATTTAATGAAGGAGCCCCTACTGCTTCACTGGGCAAGGAATTCCATAGATTCATAAGCCTTTGGGTGAAGAAGTTCCTCCTAAACTCAGTCCTAAATCTACACAATGCAGAACATACCATACAGGGGGCACCATCACGTCTGCACCATCTGCCTCACTGTTGGGTGAACTTTATCCGGGTCCAATCCATTTGCCTTATAAACAGACAGAGGCTGTCACGGACTGTTCAACACTGAGGAACAAGCATGTGGATGAAGGTAAAGCAGTGGATGTAGTGTACATGGATTTTAGTAAGGCATTTGATAAAGTTCCCCATGGTAGGCTTCTGCACAAAGTAAGGAGGCATGGGATAGTGGGAAATTTGGCCAGTTGGATAACGAACTGGCTAACCGATAGAAGTCAGAGAGTGGTGGTGGATGGCAAATATTCAGCCTGGATCCCAGTTACCAGTGGTGTACCGCAGGGATCAGTTCTGGGTCCTCTGCTGTTTGTGATTTTCATTAATGACTTGGATGAGGGAGTTGAAGGGTGGGTCAGTAAATTTGCAGACGATACGAAGATTGGTGGAGTTGTGGATAGTAAGGAGGGCTGTTGTCGGCTGCAAAGAGACATAGATAGGATGCAGAGCTGGGCTGAGAAGTGGCAGATGGAGTTTAACCCTGAAAAGTGTGAGGTTGTCCATTTTGGAAGGACAAATATGAATGCGGAATACAGGGTTAACGGTAGAGTTCTTGGCATTGTGGAGGAGCAGAGAGACCTTGGGGTCTATGTTCATACATCTTTGAAAGTTGCCACTCAAGTGGATAGAGCTGTGAAGAAGGCCTATGGTGTGCTCGCGTTCATTAACAGAGGGATTGAATTTAAGAGCCGTGAGGTGATGATGCAGCTGTACAAAACCTTGGTAAGGCCACATTTGGAGTACTGTGTACAGTTCCGGTCGCCTCATTTTAGGAAGGATGTGGAAGCTCTGGAAAAGGTGCAAAGAAGATTTACCAGGATGTTGCCTGGAATGGAGAGTAGGTCTTACGAGGAAAGGTTGAGGGTGCTAGGCCTTTTCTCATTAGAGCGGAGAAGGATGAGGGGCGACTTGATAGGGGTTTATAAGATGATCAGGGGAATAGATAGAGTAGACAGTCAGAGACTTTTTCCCCAGGTGGAACACACCATTACAAGGGGACATAAATTTAAGGTGAAAGGTGGAAGATATAGGAGGGATATCAGAGGTAGGTTCTTTACCCAGAGAGTAGTGGGGGCATGGAATGCACTGCCTGTGGAAGTAGTTGAGTCGGAAACATTAGGGACCTTCAAGCAGCTGTTGGATAGGTACATGGATTACGGGAAAATGATATAGTGTAGATTTATTTGTTCTTAAGGGCAGCACGGTAGCATTGTGGATAGCACAATTGCTTCACAGATCCATGGTCCCAGGTTCGATTCCGGCTTGGGTCATTGTCTGTGCGGAGTCTGCACGTCCTCCCCGTGTATACGTGGGTTTCCTCCGGGTGCTCCGGTTTCCTCCCACAGTCCAAAGATGTGCGGGTTAGGTGAATTGGCTAATGATAAATTGCCCTTAATGTCCAAATTGCCCTTGGTGTTGGGTGGAGGCGTTGAGTTTGGGTAGGGTGCTCTTTCCAAGAGCTGGTGCAGACTCAAAGGGCCGAATGGCCTCATTCTGCACTGTAAATTCAATGATAATCTATGATTAATCTAGGACAAATGTTCGGCACAACATCGTGGGCCGAAGGGCCTGTTCTGTGCTGTATTTTCTATGTTCTATGTTCTATGTTCTATGTACTTCCCCGTATTTGGAGGCTATGCCCCCTAGTTTTGCTTTCACCCGCCAGTGGAAACAACCTGCCCACATCTATCCTATCTATTCCCTTCATAATTTTATATGTTTCTATACGATCCCCCCTCATCCTTCTAAATTCCAATGAGTACAGTCCCAGTCTACTCAGCCTCTCCTCGTAATCCAACCCCTTCAGCTCTGGGATTAACCTAGTGAATCTCCTCTGCACACCCTCCAGTGCCAGTACGTCCTTTCTCAAGTAAGGAGACCAAAACTGAACACAATACTCCAGGTGTGGCCTCATTAACACCTTATACAATTGCAGCATAACCTCCCTAGTCTGAAACTCCATCCCTCTAACAATGAAGGACAAAATTCCATTTGCCTTCTTAATCACCTGTTGCACCTGTAAAACAACTTTTTGCGACTCATGCACTAGTACACCCAGGTCTCTCTGCACAGCAGCATGTTCTAATATTTTATCATTTAAATAATAATCCCTTTTGCTGTTATTGCTACAAAAATGGATAACCTCACATTGGTCAACATTGTATTCCATCTGCCAGACCCTAGCCCATTCACTTAGCCTATCCAAATCCCTCTGCAGACTTCCGGTATCCTCTGCACTTTTTGCTTTGCCACTTATCTTAGTGTCATCTGCAAACTTGGACACATTGCCCTTGGTCCCCAACTCCAAATCATTTATGGAAATTGTGAACAATTGTGGGCCCAACACTGATCCCTGAGGGACACCACTAGCTACTGATTGCCAACCAGAGAAACACCCATTAATCTCCCCTCTTTGCTTTCTATTCATTAACCAATCCTCTATCCATGCTACTACTTTCCCCTTAATGCCATGCATCTTTATCTTATGCAGCAATCTTTTATGTGGCACCTTGTCAAAGGTTTTCTGGAAATCCAGATATACCACATCCATTGGGTCGCCGTTATAGAACATAGAACAGTACAGCACAGAACAGGCCCTTCGGCCCTCGATGTTGTGCCGAGCATTGTCCGAATCCAAGATCAAGCTATCCCACTCCCTGTCATTCTGGTGTGCTCCATGTGCCTACCCAATAACCGCTTGAAAGTTCCTAAAGTTCCTACTTCACGGCTCTATCCACTTGAGTGGCAACCTTCAGAGATCTGTGGACATGAACCCCAAGATCTCTCTGTTCCTCCACATTGCTCAGAACCCTGCCATTGACCCTGTAATCCGCATTCAAATGTTTTCTACTTTGAATGAATCACCTCGCACTTATCAGGGTTAAATGCGATCTGCCATTTTCGGCCCAGATCTGCATCCTATCAATATCTCTTTGCAGCCTACAACAGCCCTCCACCTCATCCACTACTCCACAAATTTTGGTGTCATCAGCAAATTTACTGACCCACCCTTCAGCTCCCTCCTCCAAGTCATTGATAAAAATCACAAATGGTGAGGACCCAGCACTGATCCCCGTGGTACACCGCTGGTAACTGGTCTCCAGTCTGAAAATTTTCCATCCACCATCACCCTCTGTCTTCTATGTGATAGCCAGTTACTTATCCAATTGGCCAAATTTCCCTCTATCCCACACCTCCTTACTTTCTTCATGAGCCGACCATGGGGAACCTTATCAAACACCTTACTAAAATCCATGTATACAACATCAACTGCTCTACCTTCATCTATGTACTTAGTTACCTCCTCAAAGAATTCATCGACCGCACTGGTCATGTCCTCAAAAAATTCCACTAAATTCGCGAGGTACGACCTGCCCTTTATGAACCCATGCTGCGTCTGCCCAATGGGACAATTTCCATCCAGCTGTCTCGCTATTCCCGTGCCCGTTTCACGCCGTCGGGTTTCACAAGGCGTGAACACTTTGTCTCCATTTTGGAGAACAGCCCCCAATGTCTACTTTCCCACTCCCAGTGAGAGAGACTTCACTCACTATAGATAGATAAACTCAATGTTTAGTATCCCACTCCCAGAGAGAGACTTCACTCACTATAGATAGATAAACTCAATGTTTACTATCCCACTCCCAGAGAGAGACTTCACTCACTATACATAGATAAACTCAATGTTTAGTATCCCACTCCCAGAGAGAGACTTCACTCACTATAGATAGATAAACTCAATGTTTAGTATCCCACTCCCAGAGAGAGACTTCACTCACTATACATAGATAAACTCAATGTTTAGTATCCCACTCCCAGAGAGAGACTTCACTCACTATAGATAGATAAACTCAATGTCTACTATCCCACTCCCAGAGAGAGACTTCACTGACTATAGATAGATAAACTCAATGTTTAGTATCCCACTCCCAGAGAGAGAGACTTCACTCACTATAGAGAGATAAACTCAATGTCTACTATCCCACTCCCAGAGAGAGACTTCACTCACTATAGATAGATAAACTCAATGTCTACTGACTATGATTTAGTGGCCATTACTGAAATATGGTTGAATGATGGTCACGACTGGGTGTTAAATATCCGAGGGTATCAAACCTTTTGGAAGGACAGAGTGGATGGTGAGGTAGCTCTGTTATTTAAGGATGACATCCGGGCAACAGTAAGGGATGACATCGGTGCTATGGAGGATAAGGTTGAATCCATTTGGGTGGAAATCAGGAATAGTAAGGCGAAAAAGTCACTGATAGAAGTAAACTATAGGCCACCAAATAGTAACATTATGGTGGGGCAGGCAATAAACAAAGAAATAACTGATGCATGTAGAAATGGTACAGCAGTTATCATGGGGGATTTTAATCTACATGTTGATTGGTTTAACCAGGTCGGTCAAGGCAGCCTTGAGGAGGAGTTTATAGAATGTATCCGCGATAGTTTCCTAGAACAGTATGTAATGGAACATACGAGGAAACAAGCGGTCCTAGATCTGGTCCTGTGTAATGAGACAGGATTGATTCAGGATCTCATAGTTAGGGATCCTCTCGGAAGGAGCGATCACAATATGGTGGAATTTAAAATACAGATGGAGGATGAGAAGGTAAAATCAAGCACTAGTGTTTTGTGCTGAAACAAAGGAGATTACAATGGGATGAGAGAAGAACTAGCTAAGGTAGACTGGGAGCAAAGACTTTATGGTGAAACAGTTGAGGAACAGTGGAGAACATTCCAAGTGATTTTTCACAGTGCTCAGCAAAGGTTTATACCAACAAAAAGGAAGGACGGTAAAAAGAGGGAAAATCGACCGTGGATATCTAAGGAAATAAGGGAGAGTATCAAATTGAAGGAAAAAAACATACACAGTAGCAAAGATTAGTGGGACGCTAGAGGACTGGGAAATCTATAGGGGCAACAGAAAGCTACTAAAAAAGCTATAAAGAAGAGTAAGATAGATTATGAGAGTAAACTTGCTCAGAATATAAAAACAGATAGTAAATGTTTCTACAAATACATAAAACAAAAAAGAGCGGCTAAGGTAAATATTGGTCCTTTAGAGGATGAGAGGGGAGATTTAATAATGGGAGATGAGGAAATGGCTGAGGAACTGAACAGGCTTTTTGGGTCGGTCTTCACAGTGGAAGACACAAATAACATGCCAGTGACTGATGGAAATGAGGCTATGACAGGTGAGGACCTTGAGAGGATTGTTATCACCAAGGAGGTAGTGATGGGCAAACTAATGGGGCTAAAGGTCGACAAGTCTCCTGGACCTGATGGAGTGTATCCCAGAGTGCTAAAAGAGATGGCTAGGGAAATTGCAAATGCACGAGTGATAATTTACCAAAATTCACTAGACTCTGGGGTGGTCCCGGCAGATTGGAAAATAGCAAACGTGACACCACTGTTTAAAAAAGGAGGAAGACAGAAAGCGGGTAATAATAGGCCAGTGAGCTTAACTTCAGTAGTAGGGAAGATGCTGGAATCTATCATCAAGGAAGAAATAGCGAGGCATCTGGATGGAAATTGTCCCATTGGACAGACGCAGCATGGGTTCATAAAGGGCAGGTCGTGCCTAACTAATTTAGTGGAATTTTTTGAGGACATTAACAGTGCGGTAGATAACGGGGAGCCAATGGATGTGGTATATCTGGATTTCCAGAAAGCCTTTGACAAGGTGCCACACAAAAGGTTGTTGCATAAGATAAAGATGCATGGCATTAAGGGGAAAGTAGGAGCATGGATAGAGGAATGGTTAATTAATAGAAAGCAAAGAGTGGGGATTAATGGGTGTTTCTCTGGTTGGCAATCAGTAGCTAGTGGTGTCCCTCGGGGATCAGTGTTGGGCCCACAACTGTTCACAATTTACATCGATGATTTGGAGTTGGGGACCAAGGGCAATGTGTCCAAGTTTGCAGACGACACTAAGATGAGTGGGAAAGCAAAACGTGCAGAGGATACTGGAAGTCTGCAGAGGGATTTGGATAGGCTAAGTGAATGGGCTAGGGTCTGGCAGATGAAATACAATGTTGACAAATGTGAGGTTATCCATTTTGTTAGGAATAACAGCAAAAGGGATTATTATTTAAATGATAAAATATTAAAACATGCTGCTGTGCAGAGAGACCTGGGTGTGCTAGTGCATGAGTCGCAAAAAGTTGCTTTTCAGGTGCAACAGGTGATTAAGAAGGCAAATGGAATTTTGTCCTTCATTGCTAGAGGGATGGAGTTTAAGACTAGGGAGGTTCTGCTGAAATTGTATAAGGTGTTAGTGAGGCCACACCTGGGGTATTGTGTTCAGTTTTGGTCTCCTTACGTGAGAAAGGACGTACTGGCACTGGAGGGTGTGCAGAGGAAATTCACTAGGTTAATCCCAGAGCTAAAGGGGTTGGATTACGAGGAGAAGTTGAGTAGACTGGGACTGTATTCGTTGGAATTTAGAAGGATGAGGGGGGATCTTATAGAAACATATAAGATTATGAAGGGAATAGATAGGATAGATGCGGGCAGGTTGTTCCCACTGGCGGGTGAAAGCAGAACTAGGGGGCATAGCCTCAAAATAAGGGGAAGTAGACTTAGGACTGAGTTTAGGAGGAACTTCTTCACCCAAAGGGTTGTGAATCTATGGAATTCCTTGCCCAGTGAAGCAGTAGAGGCTCCTTCATTAAATGTTTTTAAGATAAAGATAGATAGTTTTTTGAAGAATAAAGGGATTAAGGGTTATGGTGTTCGGGCCGGAAAGTGGAGCTGAGTCCACAACAGATCAGCCATGATCTCATTGAATGGTGGAGCAGGCTCGAGGGGCCAGATGGCCTACTCCTGCTCCTAGTTCTTATATTCTTTTGTCTTATCCCACTCCCAGAGAGAAACTTCACTCACTATAGAGAGATAAACTCAATGTCTACTATCCCACTCCCTGAGAGAGACTTCACTCACTGTAGATAGATAAACTCAACGTCTACTATCCCACTCCCAGAGAGAGACTTCACTCAGTATAGATAGATAAACTCAATGTTGACTATCCCACTCCCAGAGAGAGACTTCACTGACTATAGATAGATAAACTCAATGTCTACTATCCCATTCCCAGAGAGAGACATCACTCACTATAGATAATAAACTTAATGTCTACTATCCCACTCCCAGAGAGAGACCTCACTCACTATAGATAGATAAACTCAATGTCTACTATCCCACTCCCAGAGCAAGAGACTTCATTCACTCTAGATAGATAAACTCAATGTCTACTATCCCACTCCCAGAGAGAGACCTCACTCACTATAGATAGATAAACTCAATGTCTACTATCCCACTCCCAGAGAGACTTCACTCACTATAGATAGATAAACTCAATGTCTACTATCCCACTCCCAGTGAGAGAGACTTCACTCACTATAGACAGATAAACTCAATGTTTCCTATCCCACTCCCAGAGAGAGACTTCACTCACTATAGATAAACTCAATGTCTACTATCCCACTCCCAGAGAGAGACTTCACTCACCAGAGATAGATAAACTCAATGTCTACTATCCCACTCCCAGAGAGAGACTTCACTCTCTATAGATAGATAAACTCAATGTCTACTATCCCACTCCCAGAGAGAGACTTCACTCACTATAGATAGATAAACTGAATGTCTACTATCCCACTCCCAGAGAGAGACTTCACTCACTATAGATAGATAAACTGAATGTCTACTATCCCACTCCCAGAGAGAGACTTCACTCTCTATCGGTAAACAAACTCAATGTCCACTATCTCACTCACATTCTCTATCATTTTCCCATCTCCGGAATTTTCTCTAATGTGGATTGTCCATTTTCAATTACAGAATATCACTGAGAGAGATGAAGACGTTGTTGTTGATTCTGGGCTACCTGAGTAAGTAACCTTCATTCAGGACACCGAATACAATTGTGATCATTCAGCATCATCCCCGGAAAATAGATGGAGTAGAGAGGAAGAGACTTTTTCCCCTTGGTGGAGGGATCAATAGCCAGGGGGCAGAGAATTCAGGTGAGGGGCAGGAGGATCAGAGGGGATGAGAGTGAAACCTTTTCACCCAGAGTGCGGTGGGAGTTTGGACCCCGCTGCCTGAAAGGGAGGTGGAGGCAGAGACCCTCATAACATTTAAGAAGTGTTTCGATGTGCGCTTGTGATCCCCGGGCAGACACGGCTAGGGGCCAAGTGCCGGGAAATGGGATTAGAATAGTCAGCTGGTTGTTTTTGACCGGCCCAGACCTGATGGGCTGAAGGGCCCTTTCTGTGCAATGTGAATCTCTCACCACAACAACTCCTGATATTCGGATCAAAGATCTGATCAAAGAACTGCAGTTTTATCCGAGAAAGAGTTTTTTGGAGAGGTTTTATTGAAGGGTGTGTATTTAGGAAGGAGTTCGGGAACGAGAGGAAGATGAAGTTACTGAGAGCTTTCAGGAAGACATTCCCCAGCTTGGAATGTTGGGATGAGGTTGTGGCCTCCACTGATTGGGTGGAGGGAATGGGTGTTGTGATGGGGGCGGAGGGATGGAGTTTGAGGATGAGGGACATTAATTGTGGGTGGAGGGATGGAGTTTGAGGATGAGGGACACGGATTGTGGGCGGAGGGATGGAGTTTGAGGATGAGGGACACGGATTGTGGGCGGAGGGATGGAGTTTGAGGATCAGTGACATGGATTGTGGGCGGAGGGATGGAGTTTGAGGATGAGGGACATGGATTGTGGGCGGAGGGACAGAGTTTGAGGATCAGGGACATGGATTGGGGGCGGAGGGATGGAGTTTGAGGATGAGGGACATGGATTGTGGGTGGAGGGATGGAGTTTGAGAATGAGGGACATGGATTGTGGGCGGAAGGATGGAGTTTGAGGATGAGGGACATGGATTGTGGGCAGAGGGATGGAGTTTGAGGATCAGGGACATGGATTGTGGGCAGAGGGATGGAGTTTGAGGATGAGGGACATGGATTGTGGGTGGAGGGATGGAGTTTGAGGATGAGGGACATGGATTGTGGGCGGAAGGATGGAGTTTGAGGATCAGGGACATGGATTGTGGGTGGAGGGATGGAGTTTGAGGATGAGGGACATGGATTGTGGGCGCAGGGATGGAGTTTGAGGATGAGGGACATGGATTGGGGACGGAGGGATGGTGTTTGAGGATGAGGGACATGGATTGTAGGTGGAGGGATGGAGTTTGAGGATGAGGGACATGGATTGTGGGTGGAGGGATGGAGTTTGAGGATCAGGGACATGGATTGTGGGCGGAGGGATGGAGTTTGAGGATCAGGGTCATGGATTGGGGACGGAGGGATGGAGTTTGAGGAACAGGGACATCGATTGTGGGCGGACGGATGGAGTTTGAGGATGAGGGACATGGACTATGGGCGGAGGGATGGAGTTTGAGGAAGAGGGACATGGATTGTGGGCGGAGGGATGGAGTTTGAGGATGAGGGACATGGATTGGGGCGGAGGGATGGAGTTTGTGGAAGAGGGACATGGATTGTGGGCTGAGGGATGGAGTTTAAGGATGAGGGACATGGATTGTGGGTGGAGGGATGGAGTTTGAGGATGAGGGACATGGATTGTGGGTGGGTGGATGGAGTTTGAGGATCAGGGACATGGATTGAGGCGGTGGGATGGACTTTGAAGATCAGGGACATGGATTGTGGGTGGAGGGATGGAGTTTGAGGATGAGGGACATGGATTGTGGGTGGAGGGATGGAGTTTGAGGATCAGGGACATGGATTGTGGGCGGAGGGATGGAGTTTGAGGATCAGGGTCATGGATTGGGGACGGAGGGATGGAGTTTGAGGAACAGGGACATCGATTGTGGGCGGACGGATGGAGTTTGAGGATGAGGGACATGGACTATGGGCGGAGGGATGGAGTTTGAGGAAGAGGGACATGGATTGTGGGCGGAGGGATGGAGTTTGAGGATGAGGGACATGGATTGGGGCGGAGGGATGGAGTTTGTGGAAGAGGGACATGGATTGTGGGTGGAGGGATGGAGTTTGAGGATGAGGGACATGGATTGTGGGCGGAGGGATGGAGTTTGAGGATGAGGGACATGGATTGTGGGCGGGTGGATGGAGTTTGAGGATCAGGGACATGGATTGAGGCGGTGGGATGGACTTTGAAGATCAGGGACATGGATTGTGGGTGGAGGGATGGAGTTTGAGGATGAGGGACATGGATTGTGGGTGGAGGGATGGAGTTTGAGGATGAGGGACATGGATTGTGGGCGGAGGGATGGAGGTTGAGGATCAGGGACATGGATTGTGGGCGGTGGGATGGAATTTGAGGATCAGGGACATGGATTGTGGGCGGAGGGATGGAGTTTGAGGATGAGGGACATGGATTGGGAGCGGAGGGATGGAGTTTGAGGATCAGGGACATGGATTGTGGGTGGAGGGATGGAGATTGAGGAGCAGGGACATGGATTGTAGGGCCAGAGGAGATTGGGATATAACGGGTGGTCTGAGAGGATTTGAGTTTGAGGATGGCCGGGGGAGTTTACACAATGACCTCAGTCGGAGAGTTTGCCGGGGGAGCTGACAGCTTTGTTTACCTGAGGGACAACGTTGAAAAAACTGCTGCTCTTTATTTGTCTCTCTTCAGGCTATCTTCTTCTGCGGGGACAAAGAGAGGGAATTATGATCTGCTCACCTGATTGGTCGGGGGGGGGAGGGAGGGGCGTGGCTGGTCTTTAACTGGTGGCATTTGTGGGCAACACTGTGAGACATAAAGGGGTTGTGCTGCTCGGCCAGGGGGTTCTGAGGAACATGCTTGAAGGTGCGATGTGGGGATTTGGGGAGGGTCTGAGGTGTCAGCCAGTGGATTGGGGAGGAGGGGTTTCAGAACTGGTGCCAGGAGAGAGGTGGTCACTTACCCTTGCAGCTCGTTAGAGGCTGTTCATCTTCATTCGACATTGGATGGTGGTCCTCCTGCTCATGCTGCCCACACTGACAGCCTTTGCAACCGCCTCTCAGGCTGACCCTGCTGCTGGTCCTCCCACCCCCTCTGGGGACCAGCGTGCCCTCCTCTCATCCGCAGTGAGAGAACCCTTGTCAGGTCAGCATCGCCAGAGCGAGGAGTAGGTCTGTGCGCTGCCCTGCTTGTGTGTTGACTGGGAGTGAGTGGTGAGGGAGCGTCTAAAAACAGCGCCCCCTTGTTGGCAGCGAGACACTGCGGCGCGGGGCGGGGGAATCAGACGGCGAGACAGCCAGTGATGTTGAGATTCTCACCGTGATCTCACCAACCTGGCCGCCACGAAACGCACACCAAACTCACCCAAAAGCGGAATTTAACTTTTGTCCTCTGAATGGGCCGCCAAACTCTGGTTCTCTCCCCACAGATGCTGCCAGACCCGCTGAGTTTTCCCAGCATTCTCTGTTTTTAATTCAAAATTCTCCCTAACTTTGAGTAAATGCAATGAGCCAATTTCAGCACTTCCTGCGGAAATAATCTCACAGACTAACCACACTGTGAGAAAAACAATGTCTCCTCCTCCCCATCTTCAAATGAACATGGCTCAGTTTCAAATTGTGCTCCTTGTTCGAGTCTCCCTCACCAGTGGAAACATCCTCCTGGTGCTCACCCAATCCAACCCCCTCAGAATCTGATTGGTTTCAATGAGATCCGCTCTGACTGAGGAGAATCCGAGTGGATTTCTCAATGATGTGTTCAATCCGGAACATTAGTCAGAACAATGGGGCAGGGATTGAATACAGGGAAAGGGAGGATGTGGACTTTACTGAGTATAACATGGGGAATATCGGGAGAATCCCAGGAGAATGGAGGTCAGGATCCTGGAAAGGATTGGAGAACCTTGGGTGAGATATTCAGTGGAACAAGGAGTGTGTTGTTGCGATTTTCAGGCTGACAGAATGAGTGTTTAAAAATACAAAGTGCGACGTGTCAAAGAACCCAACTCACCTCAATCTTTAGCACGGAGATCGGGAACGCCAAGTCTCACCAAACCTTGAAATATCCGCAAGGACACAGGATGTGAGCAGTTCATTCTCCGGTTTGAGGAGAAGACCAATGGTGTAAAATGTCATCAGGTGACAAACTACTGGGCGCCACAGACAGCAAGTGACCCAGGGAGAGATCAAGGAAGGGGGGCAGGGAGAAGTCCGAAGAAGAGGAACAGAAATTCAAGCTCCAAGTTGGAGAAAGGATACGGGGAAGAGACTTAAATACAATATGTTTCCGTGAGACTGATTTACTGTCAGTGTGACTAATGTCTAAGTGGGTTGTTGAGAAATCCGTGGAATCTGCTTTGGTCACACCAGTCATTTATTGAGTATGAAGGCTTGTCTGATAACATTTGCATGAATATTGATTCACAGGTACCTCTTACTTAGCATGAATGCTCGAGTGTGAGAAATATTTGGAAATTGTTTTAACTTTCTGACTTTCTATAATGGTATTGTTCCCTCTCTGGATTCAACCAGCAGTGTGGGCTATTGCCAATGATTGCAAAATACCTTAGTAGCATTTGCATTACTTGACTCTTGTACAGTAAAACTTTGGTTTTCAATGTGATTCTTTTAGTGAATTACTGGGAGTTCCAATTTATCTTTAAAAGCTAACAGCTTCCCTTTTGATGCTAACATTCTGTTGGTGGGAAACTTTGCCCTCTGTGTGATGAATGTAGAAATTGTTATATATTATATGTTATATCCTGTTTCAGTAATGTTATTAAAAACTCTGCAAATATACATACAGGCAACATGTCTATTAAGTCTGTAATTAAAGCGACGTAAAAGGTGAGGTATTCATTAATTCCAATCACTTACTTGGATACAGTTGAAGGGCTAATGGAATAATATTGTGATTCATGGAGATTCCCTGGATTGTAGATAATTTATGAGGGAGTGCATTTTTTCTTGGCTAAGCAGGTCATGGAACTGAGTGGGATAGAAGTGATGGAATGAATAGGAGGAGCCAGGTATGCCTGTAGTTTTGTAGTCTGTTGTAGGATTTTAAGTTGAACTGCAGTTTTGCCAAATGCTGTTAGGTTGAGCAGACGTTTACTGGATCTGTCCTTGAAAGCATCTCTCTCAATGTCTCCACACAGATAAGCAAGTAAACCTGCTTCATTAACTTAATTCATAAGTGGCATTTGATCTGTATTGGGTTGTTGAATTGGAGTTAGTAGCAGGTATAGATAGTAAGTTAAAGTTTTTCCTTTTGTTTAAGAACAGTTTAACAGATGGATGTAAAGTTATATCTTTGATGTTAATGTGGTGAATTCTGTGTTTTAATTCAACTTTTTTTAACATAAAAGATACCTATTGACTTAATTGAGGCATACAAGATGATCAGAGGATTGGATAGGGTGGACAGTGAGAGCCTTTTTCCTCGGATGGTGATGTCTAGCACGAGGGGACATAGCTTTAAATTGAGGGGAGATAGATACAGGACAGATGTCAGAGGTAGGTTCTTTACTCAGAGAGTAGTAAGGGTGTGGAATGCCCTGCCTGCTACAGTAGTGGACTCGCCAACACTAAGGGCATTCAAATGGTCATTGGATAGACATATGGACGATAAGGGAATAGATGGGCTTTAGAGTGGTTTCACAGCTCGGCGCAACATCGAGGGCCGAAGGGCCTGTACTGCGCTGTAATGTTCTATGTTCTATGTATTGGTCAGAGTGACCACTCCTGGGGTGAAGTGTCCTTTCCTCACAGTTTTACACGCTGAAAATTGTTTGGGTGTCTTGTCTGGTATCTCAACACCTGCGATGTCCACAGTTTGTGTTGAGCTGCAGATACAGTGTTGGGTTCTACATGCTCCATCCCCAGGGTCACAGATCCCCAGAGACGGAGCTGGGAGATGAGGAGTAAACTGGCTTGGAGAAGGAGCAGAGATTCCAGCTTCCAGTTCAGGGATTGATAGCAGACAGTGGTTGAAACTAAGGTTGTTGCAATGCAGATGAGCCAGTGTGTAATATTTCCTCATCTTTATTTTAACAATAAACATCTTACTGTCATTCAGCTGCCGTCTCCATATCTGTTGACCCGTGCGTGAATCATGAAGTTCTGGACCAGCCATGGAGGAGCGTAAAGTGTTTGAATCAAAACTGTTCCGCTGATTGGCAATGTGACAGAAATCTTGTCGCGGGATGGTACAGATTCAACAGGTAAGATCCAGGGGAAAACGCGATTAAACTCATCAGGAACTGCAGAGAAAGTGGGATCGTTATTCAGAGCAATGGGGAAGGGAGGGAATACTGGGAAAGGGAAGATGTGGCTTCTACAGAGTGAAACATGGGGAATAATGGGAGATTCCCAGGGAAATTGAACAGAGATAGAGGGCAGATCTTTCCCAGATGCAGTGGAGTTGCAGCGTGAGGGCCTGTACCCGCTCCCAGGGAGCAGACGACCGAGCTGGGGCACTGACCCACCAGGGAAAGCGGTGACAGCTCTGCTCAGTGCCAATAGCCTGCAGAGGAGGACAGGCACCTAGTGTCGGAAAAGGGTGAGTGACCATTTGCGTTCTGCCAGTATACGTCACTCCTCCCATCACTCGCACACTCACAGGGAGCTCACTCACTGCCAGCACCACTCCCTCTCCCACACACATCTGCATCTCAAAGAACAATACAGCACAGGAACAGGCCCTTCTGCCCTCCAAGCCTGCCTCGACCATGGTACCTGGCAAAACTAAAACCACCTGCACTTACGGAGTCCGTATCCTTCCATTGCCACCCTCTTTATATAATTGTGTAGATGCTCCTTAAATGCCGCTATCGTACCTGCTCCCACCACCTCCCCAGGCCGCGCGTTTCATATATTTACTACCCTCTGTGTAAAAAACGTACCTCGCACATCTGTTCTAAACTTTTCCCACAAACTTTAAACCCATGTCCCCTAGTACTTGACGCGCCTACCCTGGGAAAGAGCATCTGACTATCCACTCATAATCTTGCAGACCTCTATCAGGTCGCCTCTCAACCTCCATTGTTCCAGTAAAGAAAAACCGAGTTTATCTAACCTCTCCTCATAGCTAACACCCTCCACACCAGGCAACATCCTAGCAAACCACTTCTGCACCCTCTCCAAAGCATCCACATCCTTCTGGTAGTGTGGCGACCAGAATTGTACACAATATCCCAAATGAGGCCTTACTAAGGTCCTGCACAGTTGGAACATGACTTGCTAATTTTCATATTAGCAGAGCTAGCTGGAAGAAGACAAAGGGTGGTGGTTGATGGGAAATGTTCAGTCTGGAGTCCAGTTACTCGAGGTGTACCACAAGGATCTGTTTTGGGGCCACTGCTGTTTGTCATTTTTATAAATGACCTGGAGGAGGGCGTAGAAGGATGGGTGAGTAAATTTGCAGATGACACTAAAGTCGGTGGAGTTGTAGACAGTGCGGAAGGATGCTAGAAGTTACAGAGGGACATAGATAAGCTGCAGAGCTGGGCTGAGAGGTGGCAAATGGAGTTTAATGCAGAAAAGTGTGAGGTGATTCATTTTGGAAGGAATAACAGGAAGACAGAGGCTAATGGTAAGATTCTTGGTAGTGTGGATGAGCAGAGAGATCTCGGTGTCCATGCACATAGATCCCTGAAAGTTGCCACCCAGGTTGAGAGGGTTGTGAAGAAGGCGTACAGTGTGTTAGCTTTTATTGGTAGAGGGATTGCGTTTTGGAGCCATGAGGTCATGTTGCAGCTGTACAAAACTCTGGTGCGGCCGCATTTGGAGTATTGCGTACAATTCTGGTCACCACATTATAGGAAGGATGTGGAAGCATTGGAAAGGGTGCAGAGGAGATTTACCAGAATGTTGCCTGGTATGGAGGGAAGATCTTATGAGGGAAGGCTGAGGGACTTGAGGCTGTTTTCGTTAGAGAGAAGAAGGTTAAGAGATGACTTAACTGAGACATACAAGATGATCAGAGGATTAGATAGGATGGACAATGAGAGCCTTTTTCCTCAGATGGTGATGTCTAGCACGAGGGGACATAGCTTTAAATTGAGGGGAGATAGATATGGGACAGATGTCAGAGGTAGGTTCTTTACTCAGAGAGTAGTAAGGGTGTGGAATGCCCTGCCTGCAACAGTAGTGGCCTCGCGAACACTAAGGGCATTCAAATGGTCATTGGATCGACATATGGATGATAAGGGAATAGTGTAGATGGGCTTTAGAGTGGGTTCACAGCTCGGCGCAACATCGAGGGCCGAAGGGCCTGTACTGCGCTGTAATGTTCTATGTTCTATATTCAATGTCCGGACCGATGATGGCCAGCATGCCGTAAGCCTTCTTGACCCCCCTAACCACATGTGTTGCCACTTTCAGTGATCGGTGGACATGGGCGCCCAGATCTCTCTGCCTGTCAATACAGGAGCGCACACTCCGTGGTGAGGGCCACACACTCCGTGGTGAGGGACACACACTCCGTGGTGAAGGACACACACTCCGTGATGAGGGACACACACTCCGTGGTGAAGGACACACACTCCGTGGTGAAGGACACACACTCCGTGGTGAGGGACACACACTCCGTGGTGAGGGACACACATTCCATGGTGAGGGACACACACTCCGTGGTGAGGGACACACGTTCCATGGTGAGGGACACACACTCCGTGGTGAGGGACACACTCAGTGGTGAAGGACACACAATCCGTGGTGAAGGACACACACTCCGTGGTGAGGGACGCACTCTCCGTGGTGAGACACACACACTCTGTGGTGAGGGACACACTCTCCGTGGTGAGGGACACACACTCCGTGGTGAGGGACACACACACTCCGTGGTGAGGGACACACACTCCGTGGTGAGGGACACACATTCCATGGTGAGGGACACACACTCCGTGGTGAGGGACACACGTTCCATGGTGAGGGACACACACACTCCATGGTGAGGGACACACACACTCAGTGGTGAAGGACACACAATCCGTGGTGAAGGACACACACTCCGTGGTGAGGGACGCACTCTCCGTGGTGAGACACACACACTCTGTAGTGAGGGACACACTCTCCGTGGTGAGGGACACACACTCCGTGGTGAGGGACACACACACTCCGTGGTGAGGGACACTCACTCCGTGGTGAGGGACACACTCTGCGTGGTGAGGGACACACACTCCGTGGTGAGGGACACACACTCCGTGGTGAGGGACACACATTCCATGGTGAGGGACACACATTCCATGGTGAGGGACACACATTCCATGGTGAGGGACACACACTCCGTGGTGAGGGACACACATTCCATGGTGAGGGACACACATTCCATGGTGAGGGACACACATTCCATGGTGAGGGACACACTCTCCGTGGTGAGGGACACACTCTCCGTGGTGAGGGACACACATTCCATGGTGAGGGGCACACACTCTCCGTGGTGAGGGACACACTCTCCGTGGTGAGGGACACACATTCCATGGTGAGGGACACACACTCCGTGGTGAGGGACACACACTCCGTGGTGAGGGACACGCACTCTCTGTGGTGAGACACACACACTCCGTGGTGAGGGACACACACTCCGTGGTGAGGGACACAGTCCATGGTGAGGGACACACACTCCGTGGTGAAGGATACACTCTCCGTGGTGAGGGACACACATTCCATGGTGAGGGACACACACTCCGTGGTGAGGGACACACATTCCGTGGTGAGGAACACACTCTCCGTGGTGAGGGACACACACTCCGTGGTGAGGGACACACATTCCATGGTGAGGGACACACACTCCGTGGTGAGGGACACACACTCCGTGGTGAAGGACACACACTCCGTGGTGAGGGACACACATTCCATGGTGAGGGACACACACTCCGTGGTGAGGGACACACATTCCATGGTGAGGGACACACACTCCGTGGTGAGGGACACACACACTCCGTGGTGAGGGACACACATTCCACGGTGAAGGACACACACTCCGTGGTGAAGGACACACACTCCGTGGTGAAGGACACACACTCCGTGGTGAGGGACACACACTCCGTGGTGAGGGACACACATTCCATGGTGAGGGACACACACTCCGTGGTGAGGGACACACATTCCATGGTGAGGGACACACACTCCGTGGTGAGGGACACACACACTCCGTGGTGAGGGACACACACTCCGTGGTGAGGGACACACATTCCACGGTGAAGGACACACATTCCACGGTGAAGGACACACACTCCGTGGTGAAGGACACACACTCCGTGGTGAGGGACACACACTCCGTGGTGAGGGACACACACTCCGTGGTGAGGGACACACACACTGGTGAAGGACACACACTCCGTGGTGAGGGACACACACACTGTGGTGAGGGACACTCACTCCGTGGTGAAGGACACACACTCCGTGGTGAGGGACGCACACTCTGGTGAAGGACACACACTCCGTGGTGAGGGACACTCACTCCGTGGTGAGGGACGCACACACTGTGGTGAGGGACACACACTTCGTGGTGAGGGACACACACTCCGTGGTGAAGGACACACACTCGGTGTTGAAGGACGCACACTCGGTGGTGAAGGACGCACACTCGGTGGCGAAGGACACACACTCCGTGGCGAAGGACGCACACTCGGTGGCGAAGGACACACACTCACTGGTGAAGGACACACACTCAGTGGTGAAGGACGCACACTCCATGGTGAGGGACACACACTCCGTGGTGAAGGACACACACTCCGTGGTGAAGCATGCCGTTGTGCAGGAATGTTTTGGGATCCACGAGTGTCGATGCTCGAGGACAGCGCGGATCGTTGAGTTCATTCCAACTGCTCCCCTGTCACAAGGAGGTAGCCAGGGGCTGTCGGGCCCCCACAAGGTGGAGGATCAGCTTGTGCACAGCCCAGGCCCTTCCACCCAGGTGACTCTGGGAGTGTCCCGCCCATCCGAATTCCCTCTTGCTGTGATCCCCTTCAGCTCCAGATCCAGAGGCCGATGAGGATGGCATTGTCACACAGCAGGATCGCGAAAACAGGCTGGTGGCAGCAAGTCCTGGCCCTCTCGTGTAGGCCCCTCAAGCTCATCACAGACAACAGGGCATGGTACTAAGAACCAAGAAAAGTATAGCACAGGAACGGTCCCTTCGGCCCTCCGAGCCTTTGCTGATCCTGATGCCCTAACTTAAAAAATAAACGTTCTGCCCTTACTCGGTCCGGATCCCTCGATTTCCTCCCTATTCATGGACCCATCCAGATGCCTCTTAAATGTTGCTAATGTGCTGCTTCCCCACATCCTCTGGCAGCGCGTTCCAGCCACCCACCACTGTCTGTGTGGAAACCTTACCCCGCACCTCTCCCTTAAACTTTCCCCCTCTCACCTTGAAACTGTGCCCCCTTGTAATTGACACTCCCACTCTGTCTGTGCCTCTCGTAATCTTGTAGACCTCTAACAGGTCTCCCCTCAGCGTCCGTCTTTCCATTGAAAACAATCCCAGTTTATTCAAACTCTCCCCATAGCCAACACCCTCGAGACCAGGCAACACCCTGGTGAATCTTCTTTGCACTCTCTCCAAAGCTTCCGCTTCCTTCTTATAACGAGGTGATCAGAACTGCACGCAATACTCCAAATGCGGCCTAACCAAGGTTTCCCACAGCTGCAACATGATTTCCCCACTCCTGCACTCAATGCTCTGCCTGACGAAGGCAAGAATGTCATCTGCTTTCTCAATCACCTTGGCCACCTGTGTTGCCACTTTTATTGAACTGTGGACCGGCACGTCCAGAACCCTCTGCATGTTAATGTTCCGAAGGATTCTGCCATTTACACCAAAATGCATCACCTCGCATTTGTCTGAATTAAACTCCATCTGCCATTTCTGTGCCCAAGTCTCCGATCCACCTAAAACCTGTTGTATCCTCTGACAATCCTCGGCACTCTCAGCAACTCCACCAATCTTCACGTCATCCGCAAACTTTCTAATCAGACCACCCACATTTTCATCCAGATCATTTATATGTACTACAAACAACAGCGATCCCAGCACTGATCCCTGCGGAACACCACTAGCTACAGATCTTCATTCTAAAAAACACCCTTCCACCGCTACTCTCTGTCTCCTGTTGCCAATCCAGTTCTGTGTCCATCTCGCCAGACCACTCCAAATCCCTTGGAAGTTTATTTTTTGTATCAGTCTGCCATGTGGGGCCTTGTCAATTGTTTTACTAAAGTTCATCGAGCTGCATTCACAACCCTTCCCTCATCAATTTTCTTTTTCACCTCTTCAAAAACTCAATCAAATTCGTGAGACATGACTTTCCCCGTACAAAACCATGCTGCCTGTCACTAACTAGTTCATTTTCCTCCAAATGTGCATATATCCCGCTCCTCGGTATCATCTCCAAAAGCCTCCCCACCACTGATGTCAGGCTCTGCGGCCTATAATTTGCTGGATTATCCCTGCTTCCTTTCTTTGACAAGGGAGTAACATTGGCTTTTCTCCAGTCCTCTGGAGCCTCATCTGTGGTCAAAGAGGATGCAAAGATGTCTGTTAAGGCCCAACTATTTCTTCCCTTGCCTCCTGCAGAAATCTGGGATAGATCCCATCCAGCCCTGGGGATTTGTCTACCGAAACGCAATTTAGGAATCTCTGCATACTGTCTCCAACTCCGCTGTGGACCCTGGGGATGCAGCAAGACATATCAGCAGGGTTAGAAAGGTCAAGAACAGCGTGGACATGGGTGTTGGTTATTGTAGATAACACACACCTCTGGAAATCAACTCTCACTTACTGCACCCTCGCGATGGCTCCTTGTAATCCCTGTCTTCCTGTAATGCCAGCCAGACTGACTGGGTTCTCTGTCCAGAGCCTCCTCCATTCTCTCTGCAAGGTACCTGCACAGTGGTAATGTCCCCTCACAGTGACTGAACACATCAGTCAAGCCTGTTCCTCGGACGTCTCGCCCAATGTTCAGGCCGACGGTCACACATCCCTGTCACTGTCAATCTGGCCTCTCTGAAAATGGCGCCCTGCTCTTTGCAGCCAAAAAATGTTCACCTCAGCCTCCGGTGACATCGAACCTCAAGGTCACAGGTCAATACGGAGGACGTTCGATCAGGAGAGGTGAAACCCTTCACACGAGAACGCCAGAAAAGGACCATTGGTCATTGAGAGTGAGAGAGCAGCCATTAGCCAATCAGGAGTCTTTGAAGGTATCTGCACTGTCCCCACTGCCAATCATCATCATCCTCTTGGAATGTCGTGTCTATGGGCTCGTTTCCTCTCCATAACACGAGCTTCACTGTCAGACAGAGAGCAATGCTCCTGGAGGGGAGGTGAGGGTGGTGGGATGTACCCAGTAGTTCATTTCATCACCATCCATCAATCGGCGGCTATGAGTGCGTCCCAAACTTCTCTGCCCCATCTGGCCATCGACTTCATGGCTGACCACCTCACCTTCCAGGACCTCCTTTTCTTCGTCCACCACACCATCTTCCTCATCCGAGGAAATGTGCTGCTCCTCTATCTCCTCCTCAGGCAGTTCCTCGCTCCTTTGGGGTGCCAGGGTGTGCAGAGTATGATCAGGTGAGCAGCGCCCTCTGCAGACTGTACTGCAGTCCTTCACCAGACCAGTCCAGGCTCCACAACCTCACCTTCAGCATCCCTCTGGTCTGCTCCACCAAAGTGTGAGTTCTCACATAAGTATCGTTGCATCTGATCTCTGCTGCACTCTGTGACCTCCGCACTGACACCATCAGCCACGCCCTCAGTGGGTATCCCCTGTCTCAGAGGAGCCAGTCCTGTAGCCACTGTGGACCCTCAAACATGCCAGAGATGGAAGAGTGGCTGCGGATGTCTGATTCGTGCAGACTCCCAGGGAACAGACACACGCCTGGAGGATTCACTTGGTGTGGTGGCAGACGAGCGGAACATTGAGGGAGTGAAAGTCCTGGTGATTCCCAAACTGCATTTTTGATGCATGGGGATCTGCTACATCAATGCAGTCGATGGCATCCTGCATCTGTGGCAAGCCAGAAATCTGGGCAAATCCAACAGCTCTTGCCTGGTCCTGGTTGAAATGCAGGTAGTTGGGTTTCCTCGGGAAGATGTGACCATCATCTCCTGCATGCACTGTGTGCGGAAACTTGTGAGATGCTGCAAAAATCACACCTGGAGCACTGGACGGTGCAAGTGGCATAATAGGTAAGGATGGCTGTGATTTCCAACGCCACCGGCACTGCATGCTCTCCAAGCCCTGGTGGCACAAACTCCTGTAGAAGGGGCATTAGCGAGACACCATGTCGTGTGCGGGCTCCACACTGACAGTGACCCGGAGCTGGGATCGAACCTGGGATCTCGGTGCCGTAAGGCAGCAATGCTAATCACAGCCATTGTGCTGCCCTATGTAGTTAGAGTTTTGATAGGATAAATGGAGAGGCTCTCTACTCTAGGGAGCTGGTTAGACAGTCATCAATTCAAAAGAGGTCAGGAGCTATTTCTTCATGCAAGGTTCTTGGAACAGAAAATGTTTTGCTACCAAGTAGTGGAGCAGGGGCCATTGCAATTTTAGGGGAATGAGTGAATAACGATTGAAATAAAGGAATTTGAATGTTTATTGGAGAAGTGGGATTAGCTTTGGGTCACTAAAAATGTAAATGGATTAACAGCTCCTGCTTTGATCCTATGGGCCAGCTGCAGGGGGCACGATTGTTTTGCCCGGTTGACTATTTCCCTCATTGCTAGCTTTGGTAACAGAGCATGTGCAAAGCTTTTGCCCCGAGGAGCCTGCTTTCCTTTTGATGCAAAGGACCTGCAACATTCCGCGTCACCAGTAGGACTTTGTGTCATGGAGGCTGGCGACATGTCTCTGCACCTTTGGTCAACTCTTGCCGCCCCCATAGTTTTTAAAAGCTGCTGCTTAGCTGGGCGTTCCATTGTTCAGCCAAGCAAATTGCCAGTCAAGCTCCAGTTAAGTTTTTAGATGCCTGTAGCCTGTTCAATTTGCGATTGAATTCTTTGAGAGGAGATTCCTTCTCTATTGGGACTTCTTAATTAGCTTTCTGAATATCCATGTATCATTGTGGGATCCTTCTTCATAAGTCATTTACTTTGGAAGATTTAAAAAACAATTGGATCAGCTTTAGGTCTCTAGTGTTTGAGGAACTATCCTGAATGTGCCAGACTGTACCTAAATTAGAGGGATACCTAATTTATGCCTGTGTGCCATCTAAATGGAGCAGGTTTAGCACAGTGAGCTAAACAGCTGGCTTGTAATGCAGAACAAGGCCAGCAGCAATCTAAATTGTTGAGGCAGAGACAAAGACAGCTTTATTAACCAAGGGGGACAGGCACAATACATTTACAGCATCTCGCCCAGTTTCTATCCCTAAGCTAGTCGGAAATACTCAGCAGGTCGGTAGCACCTATGGAGAGGGAAACTGTTATTATTTTGACTATGTCTCTTCAGAATATAGGAAGAAAAAAATAGATGAGCACAAATTAGAAATGCTTTTTAAATAAAGAAGGAATAAAATGCATAGAGTAGGGAAATCAAGTTAATCACTTGAGAAGGATTGATAAAAGAATAAATAAAAGAACAAGGTATTATCTTTGGGGAAAAGACTCCAGGGGAAGGGAGTGATGCTGTAGGAACGAACAAAATGGGTTGTGATGCTTGGTGTTGGAAATTAACTTGGGGGAATTAGATAGAATGTTATGGAGATACAGATTTTAATGGCACGAACAAATGTACTTGTGGGCAGGAGTGGAAAATAAACATTAGGTTATAGTATTTTTAGGAGTACATAAGTCCATTTGGTAATGGAGAGAAAGGATGTTTTGGAGAGAACAGGCTGACTCTTGTGTTTCATCATCAAAGGGAGATTCGCTTTAGTGAGTTGTACCACCGACCCCCCCCCCCCCCGGCGGCGCGCTCGCGTGCACACAGCGAATTGTGCTATCAAATGTGCAGCGAAGGATGCGGGGGTTCTTATTGAAACATATAAGATTATGAAGGGAATAGATAGGATAGATGCGGGCAGGTTGTTTCCACTGGTCGGGGAAAGCAGAACTAGGGGGCATAGCCTCAAAATAAGGGGAAATAGATTTAGGATGGAGTGCAGGAGGAACTTCTTCACCCAAAGGGTTGTGAATCTCTGGAATTCCTTGCCCAGTGAAGCAGTTGAGGCTCCTTCTTTAAACGTTTTTAAGAAAAAGATAGATCCCTTTCTAAAGAATAAAGGGATTCGGGGATATGGTGTACGGGCCGGAGAGTGGAGCTGAGTCCACAAAGATCAGCCATGATCTCGTTAAATGGCGGAGCAGGCTCGAGGGGCCAGATGGCCTACTCCTGCTCCTAGTTCTTATGTTCTTATGTTCTTATGTCCCGGGACAGGCAGAGTCTTCAGCAGCACTGGCTGTCATTCATCTACAGGATGGCCAGGCTCCATCTGTACACTCCGGCCAATGGAAGTCCCCTCTGAGAGGCCGCTCTCTGGGCATCTGTCCTGTGACAGGCCCTTCCTCCTCAGCGTTCTGATCCTGCCTCTGGATGCACCAGAAGGCCAGTTCCACAGGCTGCACCTTCCCATTGTGCTCGTCACTGCAAAAGTAAACACTTGATGTATATCTTTTTTCTCCCAGGAAACAATATTTGCCCAAACACATTTGGTAGCCATGTCTCGATGCCAAATGACTCGTATGCTGGCCTCCAAACTGAGTACCTGCAGCTCAAAGGTTCCCAAGGCCCCTTCGCCAGTTCACCTCCTCGCCCCAAGGCCCCTTCGCCAGTTCACCTCCTCGTCCCAAGGCCCCTTCGCCAGTTCACCTCCTCGCCCCAAGGCCCCTTCGCCAGTTCACCTCCTCGCCCCAAGGCACCATGTCATTGAACCCGGCAATAATGGGAGATTTCCAGGAAAATGGAGCAAAGGCACAGAATAAAGGGACTTCCTGGGATGAGGGAGATATATGTAAACATAGAAAGATTCACGATGCAGAACGAGGCCATTCGATCCATTGTTTCTATTCTGGTTGAAAAGGCAGAGCGCCCCCTTCTGGCTCAGTCAGACTGTGCAGTTCACACTGCCCTGTGGGTGAAAAGATTCATCCTCATCCCCCCCCCATCAATCTTCCAAAAATTACTTCCAATCTTTGCTCCTGGTTATTGATTGCTCTGCTGATATAAACTGGTTCTTCCTAATCCACTCGTTCCAGATTCCTCCCCATTTTATACATCACAATTAAATCTCCCCTCAGCCTCCTCTGTTCAAAGGTAAACAACTCCAGCCAATCTCCCCTCCCGATTACAATTTCCCATTCTTGGCAATATCCTCATTAATCATCTCACTCCGTTCTCAAGTCTGATCACATTCAAGTCCGATACCTCGGGAATGTCCCTGTCCTGTGGTGACCAGAACTGTACACCGTCCTCGAGCTCAGGTCTAACAATTGTTTTATACAATTCGAGAAACACCTCCTTCCTCTTCCACTCAAGGCCTTGACCAATAAGGGAAAGTGTCCGAAACACCATCTTGACCACCTTATTTCTCTGCCTGCTATCATCAGGAATCAGTGATATAAACTCTGAGATCCCTCTGCACTACCACACATCTCAATATCCACCCCTCATTGTGTGGTCGGTCCCCTTGCAGTGATTGTCCTCCCAAAACCCATTTCCTCACACTTCCTCACATGGAGTTCCGCTGCTCACATATCCACCCACCTGACCAGCCCATTGATAACTTGCTGCAGTTTACAGCTTTCCGCCTCACTCTCAACCACAGGAACAAGTTTCACCTCTCCTGCAGACATTTAATCATGTCCACAATTCCATGTCATTGACATATACCACAGGAATAAAGGAACCCAGTCCGATACCTCGGGAATGTCACTGGAAACAACCTTCCAATCTCAGTAACACTACCCAGAACCCTTTGCTCTGGCAGAGAGCCAATTGGGATCCAGCTCACCACTATGGCTGGATCTCATCAGGTTCCAATTCCCTGATCTGTCCGTCTTGTTGGATCTTGTCAAAACTCTTGGTCAACCCCATGCAGACTGCATCATGCACATTACCCTCATCAACTCTCCACGTTACTTCCTCAATGTAATTAAATTAGTCAAACTCGCCTTGCCCTGAACAAATCTGTCCTGACTCTCTTTGATTAATTTATGTCTTTTTAAACCATGATTTATGTAATATCATACAATTATTTCCCGTAATTTACCCACAACAGACATCAGGCGGAGTGGTCTGTCCTTCGTGCTCCTGTCTCTTCATCCTGGTTTTATCAATGTGATTAGTCCTCCAGATCTCCGGATCCACACCTATAGCCACGGTCGATGGGTGAAGCTGCTTTGAGTCTTTGTTACATCTTCCCTTGTTCTCCTCAGCAGCCTCGGGTACATTTTGTCTCTTTCAGGGGATATGTCCACTTTCCAGGGTGCTAAACATGGTAATAGTTCCTCCCTGGCTGAGTTTATCTCATTGCACATTTCACACACGTCCTCCTGAATACAATGTGAAATGGAAACAGAACAGGCTGGAAATACTCAGCAGCTCAGTCAGCTTCTGTGGAGAGAATCAGAGTTAATGTTTGGTGTTGTGATAACTCCCCTGTCCTGACGAAGGGTCATCACAAACAGAAATGTTAATTCTCTTTCTCTCCACACAGGCTGCCTGACCAGCTGAGTAATTCCAGCTTCATTGTATTTTGCTTTCCCCAGTACAGCGACTGACTGTGTGATTGTTCTTTCAGTCCTGGTGGATCGATCATTCCTGAGACTGTTGTCCCAATCAATCACTGCTCCACACACGCCTCAGGCTGGTTAAACGGTAATTTCAGACTCTATTGCATCAGATTTGCATTGACTGTCCAACAGTATTAACACTGGATACACTTTTCACTCTTTCTCTCCCTCATTTCAGGTGTTCATCCCACTCCGGGTGACGGGGAGGTGAGGAGGAGAGTTTGTTTTCACTGGAGTGGAAATACCTGTCAATGGACTCAGGAAATAAAGATCAAACGCTGCAGCGATTACTTTGTTTATTACTTGTCGACGGCACCCGCCTGCAGCCTCGCTTACTGCACAGGTACATTGGGGTTTTAAATGGAGTAAACGGGTAATTCTGGGATGTCCCAGGTCAGCAGCAGCAATGACAAAGTTACATCAGACCTTCCTGCTGTAAGGGACTGAAACCCAAAGTGTAGTTTCCAGCGACGGGAACTGAATCAGACACTGTTACAGCTCCTTTGTAACCCTTTCCGAACTCAGTCACCTTGCTGCAGTCGGAGGGGAAACGCTCGAATCAATTCCAAAGGATGTGAGAAATGGACACTTGGAGAATGAGGATCTGACTGGACACAGTCGACATGGGTTAATGTGGGGGAAGATGTTTGATGAACATGTTGGACGTTTTTGGGGATGTTACTGACAAAATTGATAAAAGGGATGTCGAGTTCCTGTATTTTCAGAAGGCTTCGGATAAAGTTACCAACAGGAGTTTGGTCAACCAGCGAAAGCAATGGAACAGGAGGCAAGGTGTTGGCAAAGAATAACGATTGGTTAATAAGCAGAAACCAGAGAGTGGGAATAAAGGGGTGACTCTCACATTGACAGCCTCTGACGAGTGGGGTCCACAGGCTCAGCTCTCTGGACCGCCCCAGCTGTTATTGATCAATGATTTGGACGTGGGGACCAAATGTAATCTTTCCAAGATTGTGAAAGGAGCAACGTGAGTGGGAATGTGAGCTGTGAGGAAGATACAAAGAGTTTTCACGGGGATTTGGACAGATCTAGTGAATGGACAAGAACATGGGAGATGGAAGAGAACATCGAAAATGTGAGGTCATCACTTTGGTGGGAGGGACAGATGTGCAGATTATTTCTCAAATGGTGAGAGATTAGAAAGTGTAAACATACAAAGGGAGCTGGGAGTCCTCATCAATAAGTCACTGAGACCCAGCATGCATTTACAATGAGCAGTTAGGAAGTGAATGGTAAAGGGGGGAGACCGGGGGGGAGGAGAGAGGCGGGGGGGGGGGGGGGGGAGAGAGACGGGGGGGGGGGGCAGGGGGGGGAGAGAGACTGGGGGGGGGGGGGGACACACAGGGAGGAAGAGACCGGGGAGGGGCGACACAGGGAAGGAGGGACAAACAAGGCTAGAAAAGGAATCGGGCTACAAAGTGCCACAACCAAGGGCTCGAAACAAGGAATCGCTGCAAGCACCCACCCAATACGGTCTCTGGGCAAAGGGAGACCCCAGAGTGCAGGGGACTACCCGTGTGGCGGACGCACAGTGGGCAGCCATGTCAGGTGCCCCCGGGACAAAGGGAAACCCTGGAGCGCAGGGACTCGACCGCATGGAGAGAGCAGTGACAACGGCCATCCTGGACGGCCCCCTAACAAAGGGAAACCCCGGAGGGCAGGGGCGCAACCACCAGGTAAGTCTGGTTAATCCCAGAGGAGTGAGGGGGCAGAAGCCCCCCAGCAGGATAGTCACCTGGAACGTAAGATGACTCAACGGCCAGAGTCCTCACCCATCTAAGAAATATGAGGGCCGACATAGTCTTCCTCCAAGAGACACACCTGAGAGAGCAGGACCGACTGCGGGTAAGAAAGGGCGACAGACCTACCATTCCTGCTATGGAACAAGGGCCAGGGGGGTAGCGATATTGATCAGCAAGTGGACGATGTTTAGGGCGACAAAGACGGTTACGGACCCAGGGGGCCGGTATGCCATGGTCAGCGGGGCCCTGGATGGGGCACCGGTAGTACTAGTTAACGTGTACGCACCCAACTGGGACGACACGAGCTTCATCAAGAAGACCATGGCAGAAATCCCTGACATAGCGACGCATCGACTAATCATGGGGGGGACTTCAACTGTGTACAGGACCCAAAGAGAGACAGATCAAACCCCAAAACGGGGAAACCCTCAAGCATGGCAAGGGAACTCAGTCACTTTATGGAGCAGTTGGGAGCGGTGGACCCCTGGAGGTTCGCCCACCCGGGGGAGAAGGAATTCTCCTTCTCCCCAATACACAATGTATACACCAGAATTGACTTCTTTGTGGTAGGGAAAACGGTGTTTCCGGGGATAGACAAGGTGGGATACTCCGCAATTGTGATATCAGACCACGCTCCACACTACATGGACGTGAGGCTGGAGACGGGCAGGGCCCAACGCCCCACATGGAGGTTGGACTTAGCCCGACTTGCGGACAAGGCCTTCAATGAAAGGTTATCACGGGCCATTGCAGAGTACACAGAGAACAACCAGGACGGGGAGGTCTCACCCTCCACGTTCTGGGAAGCACCAATGGCCGTACTAAGAGGGGAAATCATCGCTTTCAAAGCGCAAAGAGATAGGGAGGAACGGATGGCGAAGCAGCAGCTGGTGGACTCCATACTGGAGGTAGACTGTAAATACTCCGAGGCCCCGACCGTAGAGCTCCTGGCGGAGAGGAAAGAGCTACAAAGGAACTTTGACCCGCTCTCCACCAGGAAAGCAGTGCACCAACTCCGCCAGGCACGTGGGACCCTATACGAACACGGAGACAAAGCCAGCTGCCTGTTGGCACACCAGCTGAGAAAGCAGGCAGCCACCAGAGAAATTGCACAAATCAAGGATACCAGAGGCATGCTAGAAACAGAACCAGAAAAGATCAACAAAACCTTCAAGACCTTCTACCAAGGGCTGTACACCTCAGAGCCCCCAATGGGGGAGTCCGGGATGAACCGGTTCCTTGATGGACTGGACATTTCTGTCGTGGGGGAGGGAAAAAACAGGGCTTCGAAGCACCACTAGCACTGGGAGAGATCATGGACAGCATTAGCTCCATGCAGGCGGGGAAGGCGTCGGGACCCGACGGGTTCCCGGTGGACTTCTACAAACAATTTGCGACAGCACTGGCCCCGCACCTGCGGGAGATGTTCACAGACTTGCTAGCGAGGGGCACACTGCCGCCCACGCTAGCACAGGCCTCAATCTCGCTGATACCTAAGAAAGACAAAGACCCAACAGAATGTGGGTCATACAGACCCATCTCACTGCTGAATGCAGACGCCAAAATACTGGCCAAAATCCGAGCCAAAAGGTTAGAAGACTGAGTACCTGAGGTGGTCGCAGAGGACCAGACGGGCTTTGTCAAAGGTAGACAGCTTACCTCGAACATCAGGCACCTGCTGAATGTGATAATGACCCCCTCCGGGGAGAGAACACCAGAGGTGATCGTCTGCCTAGATGCAGAAAAGGCCTTCGACAGAGTCGAATGGAAATACCTCATAGAGGTACTGGAGCGGTTCGGGCTTGGAACAGGGTTCACCTCCTGGGTAAAGCTCCTATACAACGCTCCCATGGTGAGCGTACGGACCAACAAACCAACTCCCGATACTTCCAGCTGCACAGGGCCACCAGACAAGGATGCCCACTGTCCCCGCTGCTGTTCGCTCTCGCGATCGAGCCACTAGCAATCGCGCTCAGAGCAGCAAAAAGCTGGAGGGGGTTCTGAAGGGGCGGCAGAGAGCATAGTCTCACTCTATGCAGATGACCTGCTCCTCTACATTTCGGATCCGCAGAGCAGCAGGGACAGAATCATCGCGCTCCTGAAAGAGCTTGGCGCCTTCTCGGGCTACAAACTCAACATGAGTAAAAGCGAGATCTTCCCGGTACACCCACAAGTAGGTGGGGCAGCCCTAACGGGACTGCCGTTTAAACAAGCCCGACTCAAATTCCTACCTGGGGATCCAAATAGCCCACGACTGGAAAGGGATCCACAAATGGAACCTCACCAGTCTGACAGAGGAAGTAAAAAAGGACCTGCAAAGATGGAACAGACTCCCACTCTCCCTCGCGGGGAGAGTCCAGACGATCAACATGAACGTGCTGCCCAGGTACCGCTTCCTATTCAGATCCATCCCGATCTACATCCCCAAGGCCTTTTTCAAAGCACTAGACAAACTAATCATGGCGTTCGTATGGGGGGGGGGGGGGGGGGGAGAATGCTGGGATCCCAAAGAAGGTCTTACAAAAAACAAAATCCAGGGGGGGGGCTTGCCCTCCCAAACCTACAACTTTACCACTGGGCGGCGACGGCCGAGCGAATAAGGGGATGGATCAAGGAGCCAGAAGCCGAATGGGGACGCGCGGAAGAGGCCTCCTGCAGGGGGACCTCCCTCCGGGCCCTCGCCATGGTGGCGCTCCCATCCCCACCCAAAAACACTCTAGCAGCCCGGTGGTAATAGACACCCTCCAGTCCTGGAACAACTACAGCAACAATTTGGCCTGACCAGAATGTCGAGTAAAGCTCCCATCTGCAACAACCATAGGTTCCCGCCAGCACTGACTGACGCCACCTTCAAAAGGTGGGGACAGGACAGAAGGACACTGACAGTCAGGGACCTATACACGGACGGCAGGATCGTAACACTGGGCGAACTGACAGAGAAATTCCAGCTGGCCAGGGGGAACGAGCTAAAAAACTAAAAAACTTCCTACGAAAGGAGACAGGGACATACCCACAACCCCACGACAGACACTACTGGAAGAGTTACTGAACGCAAGCATACTAGATAAAGGAAATTGTGGTGACATGTATGACCGACTGGTAGAAGGGGCTGACACCGTACTGGACGCAACAAGAATGAAGTGGGAGGAGGACCTGGGGATCGAGATAGGGCGGGGACTCTGGAGCGAAGCACTGCATAGGGTCAACTCCACCTCCACATGCGCAAGGCTTAGCCTGACGCAACTAAAAGTGGTACATAGAGCCCACTTAACAAGAACCCGTATGAGTAGGTTCTTCCCAGAGGTGGAGGACAGATGTGAGCGGTGCCAAGGAGGCCCAGCCAACCTCGCCCACGTGTTCTGGTCCTGCCCCAGACTTGCGGGGGTACTGGGCAGCCTTCTTCGAGGCAATGTCCAAGGTGGTGGGGGTGAGGGTGGAGCCATGCCCGAAAGTGGCGGTCTTCGGGGTTTCAGACCAGCCAGATCTATTCCTGGGGAGGAGGGCGGATGCCCTTGCCTTTGCCTCCCCGATCGCCCGCCGTGGAATCGTGTTCGGCTGGCGGTCAGCACCACCCAATGCTGCAGACTGGCTGGCGGTCAGCACCACCCAAAGCTGCGGACTGGCTGGCGGTCAGCAGCACCCCCCAAAGCTGCAGACTGGCTGGCGGTCAGCAGCACCCCCCAAAGCTGCAGACTGGCTGGCGGTCAGCAGCACCACCCAAAGCTGCAGACTGGCTGGCGGTCAGCAGCACCCCCCAAAGCTGCGGACTGGCTGGCGGTCAGCAGCACCCAAAGCTGCAGACTGGCTGGCGGTCAGCAGCACCACCCAAAGCTGCGGACTGGCTGGCGGTCAGCAGCACAACCCAAAGCTGCAGACTGGCTGGCGGTCAGCACCACCCAAAGCTGCGGACTGGCTGGCGGTCAGCAGCACCGCCCAATGCTGCAGACTGGCTGGTGGTCAGCAGCCCCCCCCAAAGCTGCAGACTGGCTGGCGGTCAGCAGCACCCCCCAAAGCTGCGGACTGGCTGGCGGTCAGCACCACCCAATGCTGCAGACTGGCTGGCGGTCAGCAGCACCCAAAGCTGCAGACTGGCTGGCGGTCAGCAGCACCCAAAGCTGCAGACTGGCTGGCGGTCAGCACCACCCAAAGCTGCAGACTCGCTGGCGGTCAGCACCGCCCAAAGCTGCAGACTGGCTGTCCGACCTCTCGGAATCTCCCCAAATGGAGAAAATCAAATTCGCCGTCCGAGGGTCAGACGACGGCTTCCACAGAACATGGGAGCCATTCACCCAATTGTTCCGGGACCTGTTTGTGGCCAACGAACAAGCAGAAGAATAGCCAGGT